>NC_074717.1:8875233-9475233 GCF_947242115.1 Biomphalaria glabrata | reverse complement strand
ATATGTTTCTGCAGTAACATAATTATAAATAAATTACAGCTTTTATATAGCGCTACTTTCATGCTCAGAGCGCCATGGTCCAATCTCATTTGTGAACCAGTGGGGGATGGGAGGGGGTATCTGGGAGAAGGTTTTCCGTGCTGCCTTTAGAGTTTAGTGTTCAGTAAACTTAACTCTGCTCGAGTTAGGTGTTTAACCTCAATCCACTGGCGGATCCGGGGGGGGGCGGTAGGGGCGATCGCCCCCCCCCCCAGTCGGCCGCCCCCCCCCCCCCCCCGAAGGCGGACTAATTTTAGTATAGAATTCACACAATTTGTATACGAATTCATTATTCATTACTTATGTTAATAATATATACTAATTATTTATATTTCAACCTATTTTTAGATTATTTCGCCCTCCCTCTAGTATGTTAGCCCATTTGGTGGGGTCGGGAGGGGGCGATGGTATCAATCCCGCCCCCCCCCCCCCATAAACTTTCGAGTGGGGGGGGCTGTCCAATTTCTTTGTAGAAATCAAAGCTTGCTAACAGAATCAATTAAATATTTATGTGATTAAAACTTGTTATTGATATTTTAACCGATCTTTGTATTATGTCGTTCCCTGTTTGCCAATTTATCTCTACTGCCCTTCCCACCTAAACCTTTTGAGGGGGGGGCGGTCCTACTTTAATGGAGAAATCATAGTTTGTGAACAAAATTAGTTGAATGAATATATAGATTTATATTATGTCGCTCGCCTTCTGGTATCTTGGCCGTTTCGGTGATGTTGGGGGGGGGGGGGGAATTGCATGTACTGCCCTCCCCACTCTAGCCCTCTGAGTGGGGGGGGGGCGGTCCTATTTTTATGGAGAATCATAATTTGTGAACAAAATTAGTTGAATATCTATATAATATAAACTACGTATTGATATGTGAACCCATTGTATATTATGTCGTACCACACTCTAATCTCAAATTTAATCATTAGAAAATTTAAATGAAAAACGGTTGTACCAGGTGGGAGGGGCGATTCATGCAATCGCCATTCCCCCATCGGACAAACCAATACTTTTTCTTTTTGTATTACAGTTAAGAAATTACAAAACAAAAACATCTGTCACTAATATAATTTCTATATACTATAAATTAAATTCTTATATCGAGTCGCCCCACCCCTATTCTTTAATGCCAAATGCAATCTTTAGCAGAAATTATTAAAGGAGCGAGGATTAATCGTTTTCACTCTACCGCCCCTCCCATTTCCAGACAGAGTTTATGTAATTTCACATGAATTTATCATAATTATTTTAAGAAAGACTTTGCATTCAAAAAATTAAAATTCAAACGAAATTTTTCAGTATAAGAGTCACGATTGAGATGAGTTCTAAACCCAAATCAATTTTTCATAGTTGCCTTTTTCTAACCTTTACTCAATCTGATATTTTTCTAGTTAAATAAATTTGGGACTATAACTCACAATTTATACTTTGATTTTATTGAATATTATTTATCGAATAATTTTTTTTCGGCGGAGATCCTCAAAGCCAAAATCTAAATATGTGGGGTATCTTATCTTTTCAAGGAACAAATCGGATTTTTTGCAATGGGCCTATAAATTCATATTAGAATATTTTTCAAGTACAACATTATTCAAAAGGTCTTTTTTTAATTGTATGAATAATGAGTTTTAGGTCAGGAGAATACGTTTCTTCTGTGAAGTATGCTAGAAAACTCTTTTGGCGGCGGGGCTTCGCCCCGAACTCCATTGATGAATAATGAGCTGTAGATGTCAGGAGAACGTTACTGCAATGAAGAATGCAACAAAACGCTTTTTTGCGGAGGGGCTTCGCCCCGAACTCCATTGATAAATAATGAGTTGTAGATGTCAGGAGAATGCGTTACTGCAATGAATAATGCAAGAAAACACTTTTGGCGTCGGGGCATCGCCCCGAACTCCATTGATGAATAATGAGCTGTAAATGTCAGGAGAATACTTTTCTACAGTGAAAAAAGCAAGAAAACGCTTTTGACGTCGGGGCTTCGCCCCGAACCCCACTTGAAAACCTTACAGCGCTGCCCCAGTTGTTTTGTTTTTCACCAAAGGTTGAGAAATGCTACTTTTGAAAAATTCTCACATATATATATGTATACGCACATATGTATATATATACGCACGTTTATGCATAGGGTTAGGGTTTACTGGGCATTAGGGTTAGGGTTTGGAAAAAAATCGCCCCCCCACTCAAAAGTTCTGGATCCGCCAGTGCCTCAATCCACCTACTTAGCCTCTCGACCACACTTCCCACATAAAACAAAAAGAAATATAAAAATACTTTAATTTTTTTTAAATTTATCTAAGGGTAAGAAGTCCACATTCACAACTATATAGTTCAATAATGTAGAAGTTATTTCCCCTGTTCCTTTTCAAACAAAATAACCTTGTTGATGTCCAAGGGCTGAGCCGAAGGCTCTTCGAGCCCTAAGTTTGAAAAAAAACCTGTTTGGACGCCAAACAGTAAAAAAAAAAAAAAAAACCTGTGAGAACACAGTTCTGTTTGAGAGAGACCCGAGTCAATGCCTATGTAAAACATTGCTGTTTCCAATGCATTTGGCCCCCGACGCATGCTTGGCTGCACATGGCCGAAGGCCGAGGGCACCGGGAGCCTCCAACATTTTCCTTCGTTGTACCAAGCTAGCTGTGCGGGACCCGCCATTTATGTAACGGTCCTTTTGAGGAACAGCGCATGGATGTGGGACGTGTTCGTGGGGACTTTTTTACAATCCCGCCCGTGCAATGAGTGGACTCTCGTCTACCCGTGGGCATCCCCACGGGAGTCCTGTGTTGCTACCCATTTAGCCTAGCCACTTCCTCAAATGGCCGTTTCCACGTGGGCGGCGCGATGAGGCAGGGCAACGTGCTCGAGAACAAAATAACCTGATCCGAGAATAGGTGTGTGACAAACAACATGTACAATTACCTAAGATTCAAAACTTTAAAAAAAAACTGAATACAGAAGAATTTATTTTCTTTCACGGTATTAAACCAAAAAAAAATCAATTAGGAGTAATTTGTCTAATTGTTGTTTTTTAATCGATTCATTTATTGTCTTCGCTAATGAATAATTGTGCAAAGTTTCAACATATTTTGAGAATGGGTGTGTTCAAGCTATTCACCAGACAGAGTGAATTGATACAAAGCTTTGTCAACATGAATTGCCCATTAGTCACAAAACGTATTAAATATTTCAACTCACAGAATATATGAACATATTGAATAGTTCAAGCCACATCATTCTTTAATTAACGTATTGAATAGTTTAAGCTGCAGCATACATGAACATATTGATTAGCTCAAGCTGCAGCATACATGAACATATTGATTAGCTCAAGTTGCAGCATACATGAACATATTGATTAGCTCAAGCTGCAGCATACATGAACATATTGATTAGCTCAAGCTGCAGCATACATGAACATATTGAATAGTTCAAGCTGCAGCATACATGAACATATTGAATAGTTCAAGCAGCCGCATACATGAACGTATTGAATAGTTCAAGCTGCAGCATACATGAACATATTGAATAGCTCAAGCTGGAGCATACATGAACATATTGATTAGTTCAAGCTACAGCGTAAATGAACATAATAAATAGTTAAAGTCACGCATAACATGAACATAATGAATAGTTTAAGCCGTAGCATGCATGAAAATATAGAATTTTTTTAAGCCGCAGCATAAATGAACGTATTGGTTAGTTCAATTCACAGCATACATGAACATATTAAATATTTCAATTCACAGCATATATGAACATATTGAATAGTTCAAGCCCCAGCATAGATTCCTAATTCATAATCACTAATATTGTAATGTCATAATACATGTTCAGAATACTATTTGGCTCCATTTTAATCCGGAACTGTACACAATATTGAGATTTATTTATTTTTAAATTAATCTCAGATCGAAATTTCGTTTTTTAAAGCTGAAGATATGAAAAAATCTGGCCAACTGAACAAGAATTACATTTTTTTTCCGCCCAGCATTAGTTCAATGATTCAATGTTCATGTTTACATCGGAGTTGGCAGACGTACATTTATAAGGAATATATTTGAGACTTCACGCGGGGATTGAGCTAAATGTTTACCAAAACATCGAGGAACGAGCGAGAACTGTGGTGAACATTGTGTGCGAAGTGACAGAACACTGGTGGGCTTAGAATCGAGGCCGGATACAAGACCTGCTGAGCCCCATAGGGAAAAACTGTAACTGTACCATCGAATGCGATTGTGACTCTGAGTAGAAATTAGAGGATGGGGAAAGGAATTTATACTTTTTTTTCTGTATCTGAGTCAGACTCTAAGAGATTATAGATATGTTATTTTTTTTTATTTATCCATATTCTCCTATTAGAAAGAGGATATTTTTTTTTAGCTACGTGACACATTTTTTTTTCTCCTTCTTCTTCTATTGTTATTTTATTCTTGTCTATTGAGATTTGCGTGATACATTTATAAACACAGTAAATCTCAATGTTTAGTGTTTTTTTTTCTTTTTTAAAAGGATTCGTTAGCATCAGTGAAGCTCTGCGATAAAGTAATATAGAAACAAAAGAGAAATCAGTAAGGAGAAATGGAGGGAGCACAATAAAATGGGATTAAAAAAAAATAAATTTAACTTTAAATTTTTTTATTTTTTTTTACACATGTACAGAATCCAGGAAGTGCTTAGTAGCTGATTATTTTAAATATTATATGATTTCTTTTCCAATAAAAGCAAACATTTCACAGCTCTTTCACTGCCGGCACTAAATAATTTTTATTACAAAAAAATCAACTCTGTCTGGTAAAAAGTTTGTACACGTTATTTCTCCCACACCCAATCTCGGATCAAGCTGAAATTTTGCCCAATTATTTCTTTTACCTGACAACACAAGAATCAATATAAAAAAAAATTAGTTAACTAACTATGAACAATAAATTATTTTCTTTGGTATCTCGAAAAAGGAAAGAAATCGTACTTGAGGGAAGTAGCGATATAAGCTGAATTACTCCCCTTAATATGTCGTCTTCTGTGGCTTAGTGAACACAAACATGAAATAGGACAATATATAACTATACAGTCTTCCCTATTCATAAGCTCTTCGCTAGCAGAGTGGTTACCGTGTTGGCTTGAGAAACCGGAGAAGGCTTTAGCCTACAAGTATGAATTCAGGTCGTTCACTTTATAAAAAAAATACACTTAAAAAGCGATCACCCAGACACTAAACAAAAACAATAAGTAAAAATATTTCTAACCGCACAGAATTATTATTGTCAGTTTAAATCTATTACAAATTTAATTACATGACTGATCCAACTACTTTTAATATAAGCGTTTTTTTTTTTGTTGTTTTTTTTTAGTATTTTTTTTTTATTTTGCTTGTTTTTGTTTTGTTTTTTTAGTTGGCAGTGATCTTTCGAAATAGCATCCATGATATTGTTTAGTTTAACTATTTATTGTACACAGTTTCTGTATCTACAATTCTCATTCTCTTTCGTTTATCTTTAATTAAAATTACATACCGCACCCGCGTTTCTTCACAATGCTTTCTCTTTTTTTACAAAACCTCTAATCAAGTCACAACTTCGTGGAACCAGGATCCAGGAACCTGAACCCAGTAGGAGCCTGGACAGCTGATGTCAAGGATGGCTGCCTGGTCGTGCGGTTTGCTCGCTGGACTGTCGTTCGGATTTATCGATGGTCGAGGGTTCAAATCCTGCCCGCTCCCATCCCCGTCGTCCTGCGGGAGGTTTGGACTAGGAAGTAAACTATCTTCAACTCTGAAGGAACATCTGAAACATGTAAAACATGGCTCTAACGATTTTCCTAGAAAATGTGATGTATATCGCTGAAAAAAGAGTTACTAGCTCGCTTGCCACGCGGGGAAAATTCTAATTTGACCGTTATAATTTTTCAAAGTAAAAATAAATAAATGTAAATTTGGCTAGAGACTAAATCTAGGTCTAGATCCTACATGGGTTTTGAAAGGACTATCGAATGTAAGGCTATTTAAGAGTTTAGTAAATTAATGTTCAAGAAAATTTTGCGCATCGTCTTCTAAGTCTAAATCTAAATGTCAATCATGGGAATATTAAAAGGTGTACTAGATCAATATATTTACTAAACCAGGATTCTTTCTCGGGTAGAAGGGGAATGGGTGTGTTAAAAAATTATTCATTAATTTTTCAGAGAAAAACAATCGCTCAGTAAGTTGCATAAAGGAGTTGTCTTTTTAAAATATTTTAAATATTTTTCTTTTTAGTGTATTTATTGCTGAAATAGTGTAAACTAAATCTTTAACTTCAACACAGAAAACCTAAACCAAGAGGAGATCACTCTGTTTAAAATGTGTCGTGACGATGGCCAATGATAAACATGTTAAAGTCATATCAATGAGATCTAGTCAAAGGGACTTTTTGGATTGGAGAGTTTTTTTACTTTGGTGCAAACGCTGAAGCCACAAGAAGAGACTGGGGTATAGACAAAGCTCCAGGTCTGTTCAGACTTAAGAGATCCAGAGACCACACAGAAACACCAGGAGGGACATAAACCTTTTCCAGACACATTAGACCCATCAGCGTACAACGAGATGTCAAGAGCTAAATACATTTGCAATAGTTGTGGGAAACTCTCTTTTCTTCTCTTTTATTGACTGTTTCTCTTTTACACTTTCTTCTCGTTTTTTTTTTTCACGCTTTTTTTTCTCTTTTTTCTTTCGCTGTCTTTGTATATCTCTTTTTTTTCTTTTACTCTCCTTCTCTATCTACCACTAACACTTTCTCTCTTTCTTGTTCTCTTTCTCTCTCTTTCAATTTCTCTTTTTTTTCTCTCTATTTCTCCCTTGCTCGATTTCTTTCTTTTGTGTTTCTCTTTTATTTTTTTCTCCTTCATCTTTTTTTTTTATCTTTTTATCTTCCGTTCTTTCTTTTACTAAAGCTGTCTCTCTTTCACTTTTTTTTTTCTTCTCTTTCTTTTTTGTCTCTCTCTCTCTCTCTATTTTCTCACTTTCTTTTTCTCTCTCTCTCTTTCTACTAACTTCTCTTACACTCTTTCTTACTTTTATCTTATTTATTCTCCCTTTACCCCTATTTCTCTTTCTTTTTCCATCTCTTTTGTGTCACTCTCTTTTTCTCTCTTTCCTTTTTTTCTCTCCTTCTCTCTATCCCGTGTGTGTTGAGTGACATATTTAAACACAACTTTATTTCAAACAGTTCCTCAAATGTAACTCGTCATCCCAGGGTTGCCAATCTTTTTTAACCGCAGGGCCATAAAAATTCCCGGCCTTTGCGTCATGGGTCTCATCATCACAACTTCAATGGAATATATTATTTGCGGATTCATTATGCTCTGAAGACACATGTTTTGAGAGGGGGGCGGATAATGCTGTTTTATTTTTGGTCAGATGAGGCCCGCGGGCCGCAGATTGGGCATGACTGATCTACACCAAATAAACGTCTTGAAACTTCAGAAACGTTAAGTGTGCTTTCCTATTTCATCTCTGTTCTTCTTTCAGACATCCCCCTCCCCCCCCCCCATCCCTTTACCCCCTCCTTCTCTCCTTGTCATCACGTAAACCAAGACATAGACCCAGACACACACATTGGGGAGGGGGGGGGGGAGGGGGCTGAGAACTGAAGAAGAGGATGGAGAGAAACATAACAACATAACAACCATTGACCCGAACAAAACAATAACAAATTGAAACCCATAACAGCCAAACCATAACAAATACCCACGTGACCGTCTCAAGTGTACGCCTGAGATGTTGGATAACAGACGCCCCTGGGAATGTGTACACCACACAGGGTTGCACTGCGGGGGATACACCTAAAAGAAAGTAAAGGCGGAGAGGGGGGGGGTAGTAGTACGAGATTGAGGGAGGGGGGGGGCTAGTGCAATGGTTGTTATATAGACAAAAGGGTGTGGAAAGAAGTGACGTTTGGAAAAAAAGGGGGGGGGGCTTGTGCAAGATGCAAAAGGTGGGAAGAGGAAAGTAGATGGGTGGAAATGGAGAGAAGGGGCGCTCTCCTCCTTCACCCTCCGTCCCCCCTAATTTGATTTCTGAACTTGTCAATGGTAAGAGAAACAAAATGTCCTCCCTAATGTTTACAAATGGAGCGGAGGCGAACTAACCGCGAGAGGTGAGAGATAGAAGACATCACCCGAGCCGATTCAGGAGGGCGTTAATAAGAGGGAGAAGAGGGAGAGGAGGGCGAAGTGTGAAGGTGCAACGAGGTAGCAGTGAGATTTAGAGAGAGAGGGAGAGAGAGAGAAGGAGAGAGAAAAAAAACGCGGGAAGACTAGGAGATGTTGACGCGATTAACTGATCTGATCGCCGGATCCACGTCTAAGCAATTTACAAAAACTAAATTATAAAGATCTTGATTTTTTTCCCCCGGAAAATACCTGGGAGCTGGGAGGTAGGAGGTTGGGGGGGGGAGGATAGAAAGAAAGGTAGAAATGTGTAATGTGTAAGCACTGAAGGTACAGGAAAGATATCCTCAGATTTTGGCAGAAGTTAATCCCTGCTCTGTGCACCGTTAGGATTAGGAAGTGTGCTGAGTTGTACGGGAGTGAGGAGGTGGAGGTGTTAGTGCTGATGGAAGCCAAGGTTGAGTCGGAAAGATGACGTGAAAAAGGGAGGAGGGGAGAGGTGGGTGTCTTGATGGGAGTGAGAGGCGAGAACGACTGTTGAGCAAATGAAATAACTTGATTGGCTGAAACATGGGTAATAGGCGGATCTAAGAAAGATAACTTTGTAATGTACCCAGTTAACATACAGAATGATGTCCCTTAACTAAAATCTAGGTTTACATTTTTTTTTTCTTTCAATTCATGAATATAGTCAAGTGCTGAATAGGTTCATTTGATACAAGAAAAAAAAGGAGCTTTGTAGTAATCACAAATCGAATATTGCAAATCCAGTAGCTACTTGGAAGTTTTTGAGTATATAGACTCAAATTACTTCTAAAGTAGGCCTGCTTACATTAATTGATGAAGAGACCGATCTGCAGAGGCGTCGCTCCGGTATGGGTCACCAAGTGCAATAACATATTAATGTCACTCTACTTAACAACGATTAAAAAAAAAATTTCCCCAATAATCTAGTAGCTAGTTTGAAGCTCTTGATATATAGACTCAAATCACCTCTAAAGTACATGAAGTAATTGATGAAGAGACCGATCTGCAAAGGCGTCGCAACGGTATAGGTTACCTAGTGCCATAAGTTAATGATGTCACTCTATATTACAACTAAATATATATATATATATATATATTGTTGGTTTATATCAAGTACTTCCTTACGCAAATCTTCTGCCGCATTAGAAAGTTCGTTAGTTATCGAAAGCAAACGTATCAAATTATTTCGCTTCATTGTTTACTGAGATAAAAGCTTTGCTCCTTGAGAGCATTGTTAACCATGCAGTAACCCAAACTCTTTTCTGTGACTCGAGAGACGATCTTTTCCCTTTGCAACTTCTCGTGTGACCAAAGAGGCCAATCCTTGATGCAGTCACAGGTTGGGCAGATGTAATCACCAGGCACCGTTGCAAAACACCTTAATCGTGAGTTACAAGGAAAAAAGAGGCACGACATGGCCTAAAATTGTGCCGATGTGCCTAAAACCAAAACCAAACAAGGAAAAAAGAAACACAATGTTTCTGAATTTGAGAAAAAGTATTTTCATTGGAAAACAAATTGTCGCTTTTTTAGTCCATGATTAGACATAGAAACTAAGAATTCTCTTTCCTGCCTATTGAACTAGTGTCCCTAAAATAAGTTTAGTATTGACATTTGCTATTCCAGACCAGAACATTACTGCTAAATATGAAGAAATATCGAAATCTTTAAAAGGCCTCAAAGCGATATTAGTTTTTCTTGAAACAAATCAGACTGCCGCACTAACATAAACACAATTTTTGCCAATTATTATTGATATTGACAGCTTCGAGTTGCTGGATTAAAAAGTTAAGTATCGTAAAGTTTATAGTGTAATAGCCTATGACTCTGATCTAGCAGTATAGGAGAAACATAAATGGGAATTAAGTTTACAAAAAAATCGGTCATAAAGATCTTGAATGGAAAGCTATGTTTTATACATGGAATAGTATTCCTTCTCGTATAGTTACTGAAGAAACTGGCGTTTGATGTTCTTTCCTTAATTGGTTGTGCCGACAGTAAATAATAAATAATTATAGCTTATAAGTTTTTTTTTAAATAAATAATACTAAAAATTATATTATATTTGATACCAAGTTTAAATTAATGTTCCGTTACTTAAACTAGGACAGTGATGCCCAACCTTATCTGGTCTATATACCATTTTAATTTTTGGCATTAGTGTCGCGGGCCACATCACCGAAAAGAAAAATAATTATAATAAGCTATTTTTAATAGTTTTATTTGTGGACCTATTTACATAAATTAATGTGATGCATGAAGTTTATCCAAAACCATCTTCTGAATATCTGGCTGCATAGATGAAACACCAAGTCGGAGCACTGAATCTAGATGTTCATCCGTGAGGCCATTACGTCACTTGGTTTTCGCCCGTTTCATCATTGAAAAAGTTTGTTCACACAAATAAGTGCTTGAAAACATTGTGATCATCCTTAGCGCTTGTTGTCGAAGATTTGGAAACGCTTCTGCAGGTAACATGGAATAGATGTCAATAGTCTGCATCACTTGAAATTTGTCAAGCAGGAATGTCTGGCTTTGTTAGTCAATCTCAGTTCCAGTTGTAAGATCTGTTGGGACACTTGACACATCGGCAGCAAACGGATTTTCAAAAAGACGTATTTTATTTTTAAAATTATGGAAATCCACAAAATCTTTCACTGAAATTATCCATCAAGAGCCTCAGAAGTTGAATCATTCTTTCTTTTGGGAAAGACATATTTAGCTGCTTATCATTTTGTAGAGTGGTACAGGTTGAAAAGTGGATAAGATGCACACTTTCCGCCTGTTGAATGAAGAGTTGCGATTTTGTTTGGAAAGCGCTTATGTCTGAATACACATGCGAAATCAATTTGTCTTTCCCTTGTAGTTTGGTGTTGAGTTTATTTAGATGTGATGTGATGTCGCATAAAATAGCCAAATCCCACAACCATGAGGGGTCGTTCAGTTTTGGCACTTGTTTTGATTTTTCCGTGAAGAATATTTCAATTTCATGTCTCAAATACAAAAAAAAAAACGTTTTAATACCTTCCTCGGCTTAACCAGCACCCCCCCCCTAGCACTTCACTGTGAAATAGAACATCTTCATATTTGGACTCAATGTCAGAAACTCTTTGAAAGTTTTGTGATTCAACGCTCTTGTGATTTGTTGAAATTTACAGTGCTGAGCACAATCATCATCACATGGTCCAGATTTAAAACCTTTCCACAGAGATTTAGTTGGTGAATGATGCATTGAAGCCTCAAAAATTCAGTTTCGTTTGACTCAACAACGTTTTAAATAACTCTTGCTGTCAGTCCGCTGTGACATCCAACCATATTTCTAGCGCCATCAATAGTCACTCCAACTAATTTATTCCAAGGAAGAGCAAGGTCCTCTATGATGATTGACACTTCTTTGAACAGGTCTTCTCCAGCTGTAGTCCCATTCATGCTCCGCATAGCTGCTAACTCCTCTGTCAAAATTGGTGTTTGTACAGTGAATAAGAGTTGCGCAGTATCAGTTATGTCAGTAGACTCGTCAGCGGCAATAGAAATTATTTCAAATTCTGCTGCTCTGTCTTTAAATTGTGAATGGAGATTTTCACCCATATCTTCCAATCGCCTTGTTATTGTCATGCTAAAAAGGCTGACAGCTATTACTGCATACTTCTTTTCAGGACAGATTTCTACCATCACTGCTAGCGAACACATTTTTACATACTCGCCATCGGAAAAAGGCTTCATTGCTCTACTTAAGATGTGAGCAATTCTGTAGCTGGCCCTTATCACCGACTCATTTTCTTGTCTCTTTTAGTAAATATTCTCGTCCATCCCCCAATCTCTAGTCGTAACTTGACAATCTTGTCTTCGATGCTCCAACCAAGAATCCTACCATGTGTGTTTATGTGTTTGGTTTTATAATGCCTTTAAATATTATGTTCTTTAAAGACAGCCACTTTCTTTACAAATCTATTATGTTGGCTTACTATCATATTCCACACAAAAAGTAAAGATCTGTCCACATTTCCTGAAAGTTTCTTCATTTAGAGTCCACTTTTCATTTCTTAAGCTCTCCCATTTTATTAAATCACAAATTTTAAACAATTCGGTACCAATTACCTTAATATCAATAGAACACAACCCAAAATGATTCATTAATGTTCCGTGTTGCACACACAAGGTGTCAAGGACACGGCTAGCTCAAGACAATAGCGAATTTTCCAAAAATTAAAAGTAGCTGTCAAGTCTTATCGCCATTAAGAAAAAAACACTTGTGTTCTTACAATAAAAAAAATATTTCATATGAATATTCGGATACCAAACATAACGATTCATCAAAGAAAGAGAGAGAATCCTAAATTAAAGAGAATATGTTTTCAACATTCTAATTTTCTACATTTTATTTTACATTTTGTTCCAATGTTTTGGCGGGCCGGATAGAAGCACGTCGCGGGATCTGGCCCGCGGGCCGTAGTTTGGGCATCACTGAACTAGGATATAGTTGCTAAGGTATGCACGAGGTTCTACATTCCATTTCAATTAATTCTATAAATCGAAATCAATGCTTAAGTTAAAAAAAAAATCTCTTTTTATCCACTTACAACTGTAACTTGAATCCTATGGCTCTTAAGAATTCGCAACCGTTACCTTATTCACATTTATGTTAATGCCGTGTAAAGGCGTCATGAAATGTTCAAATAATTTAGATATGATACCCTGAATGTAGAGTATTTATATTCCTATCACATATATACTTTTACAAAATGTAACAAAACTATAGTTTGACTTTTTTGAAAGACCATGCATTTAAATGACCTGCCTCTGCCGAGAAGCGACAATGGATCATTTCAGAAATGATGTGAACGCCTGGGAGTAAACTATGACCGGACCGATGAGTCCAGAGGAAAGGCAGGTACCGATTGTGTGTACATTTGGTATCGGCTAGAACAAAAAAAAAGTTAAAAGAAATTGCAAAATATTGTTAGAACTGCGAAGATTTTTTTGACAATACCTCTATTCAAGTCACAACTTCATGGGTTTAACTTGGACGCGGATCTCAAAAAACGGCTCTAACAATTTTCCTAGAAATCTAGTGTATAACACTGGGAAAAAATGACATAACTCGTAGGGCACACTTGGAAAACTCAAGTTTGACCGTTATGAATTTTCAAACTAAAACAAGAAATAAATTTAAATTAGGCTGGAGAACGTGGTCTAGGTCTAGATCTAAACATCAGTTTTGAAAGAACTAACGCGTTCTTGTAAGGATTATCGCGTTAGGGAATTTCCGATTGTAAGGCATTATTAATTTTTAAAAAATTAATGTTCATGAGCATTTTGCGCATTGTCTTCTAAGTCTAGATCTAAATGCCAAGCATTGGCTGATTATAAGTTTAGTACATCTGTAATTAAGCTGATTGGCTTAACCAGGATTCTTACTCAGGAAAAAGGAGGCTGGGAAAAAATGTTCCACTGTTTTTTGATCTAACATTCATTAATTATTAGGAGACAAACAAACGCTCTGTAAGTTGTTTAAAGGAGGTATTGTCTTTTCAACAATGTCTATAAAGTTTTTCTTGTTGTATTTTAGCGGCCCCCGTAAGGAAAAAGCCGCTATTAGTTTTGGGCAAAATGTCCGTCTGTCCGTCTGTCACACTCAGATCTCGAAAACTAGATGAGATATAAAAAATATTATTTCACCATTTAATGCGGCTTGAAAAGTTTAGGTGCAACGGCTACTTTTGGTTTTCTAAAAGAAACTGTTTAATTTAAAAAATTAATAATGCAAGCGATTTTTTAAAATAAAAATACACAAATTCTAAAAAAAATTACGTAATTGTAAGAAAGGCAATGTTACAATATGCTAACAAAGATGAATAATTTTTTGTGTATTTTCAGTATCACTAAGTCAAATATATTTATAAAATGTACAAGAAATGTTTACAACAAATATAAATAATAGTTAAAGACGTTTTTTCTGGTCAAGTAGCTGCTAAAATTAAAAGAAAACATCTATGTTTATTTATAAAGGCTAATAATGCGCTTTGTATGTAAATATCATGCACATTATTTAAAATGGACTTTTTATGCAGCGACTTTCGTGCAGTAGCGTAACGTCGCAACATGATAGGACATCAAACTAATCCTTAAACTTTTTTCTTTAAAAATCAGATTTTATTTATTTTTTGTTTAGTATCCCAATCAGAATAAAAGAAACTTATTTTTTGTGCGTTTTGTCTGTTGGTCAGTCTGTCCGTCACGGTTACATTTTTTTAAAAATATAACACTAAAGGCTATTGAAAATCTGATTTAACCTTTAATGTTCCTTCAAAAAAATTGCAATAGTTTTAACTTACTTTTAAGTATCTATAACAGATTGTTCCGAATGTTTTGTTAAAAACAAATAAATGCCAACGAATGTTTGTTTGCTCTTCTAACTTATATTAAATTTTATTTCCATGCTTAAACGTTGCAAAAAAATACATAATCTTTAATATTTTGTTACGTTTTTTTTCTAATGTAAATAGCATATACATGCTAAATGAAAATCTCTATACTGATTTATATTTCATTAACTATAAAGTTGTTCCGGATTTTGTTTTATAAAAGATAAATTGTGTCAAATGATTGTTTGAAATCGAATAATTGACTAATATTACACTTATATTCTTTGCCACTGCGTCACTATAATTTATTTATCAATATCTATTTCTCCAAATTTTTAACTTTAAAAAAAAATTTTTGTCAAATGACTGTTTTTTTTCAAAAATATCGACAATAGGTTGTTCAGGATTTAAAAAAAAAGAAAGTAATTTACTAGAAACGATTATTGAAAATCACTTTTTGATCTTATTTTACAGTTAATTTTCTTGCCGAAACATAACAAAAGTTGTTTAATCGTTAAAGAATGTTCCGGATTTTGTTTTGAAAAAGAAATCGACCTACATTACCTTAATTTTCTTACAAATCGTCGCCAAAAATGTTCCGAATTTTATATGAAAAATCTAATAAAGCTAATAACTTTGAAATCCATCTTCTAATAAATAAAACAAATATATTTCTCATTTACGAAAATTGGTTGTTCCGGATTTTTTATGAAAAATATTTAAACTCTATTTATGTAAAATGACACTTCTCTCTTACACTACATTTAACTTTCTAGCTAAAACGTTAGAAAATCTAATTATCGTTAATATTATGTTCCGATTTTTTAAGGAAAACAACTTCCTAACACCAAAGTATGGTTTGAAAATCTCTCCATGAGGCTATGGTACATCTAATTTTCATAAGAGACCATCCCACAAATTTAATTAACGATATTTGATTTATCTGGAATTCTTATTTTCTCTCACTATTAATATATAAACATCCGGAACAATCTATTATAGAAACTTAAAACTAATGCGATGTTTCGGAAAGAAAATTAAATTTTAATCAGATTTTCAATAGCTTTTAGTCTTTTTTTTTCTCGATATTAACATGACGGACAGACAGACTGACAGACTAAACAAAAAATGCGTCTTTTATCCTTATATATACACATATATATATATACAAAAATACATATTTAGTCTAACTAGCCAATAAAATGAAATGCTAAAAGAACTCACTCGGTGCACCAATGTCTATGAACACTCGAGAAGCTGCTCGTATAGATGACATTTTTTAGTCTAACTAGGCCGTGTGACGTAGTGGATTTTTTCCTTTGACGTCATAACGGTCATATGGAATTAATTTCTTCAAATGAAATGCTAATGCAACTCGGTATAGTAATGTTTAATAAACCTCGTAATCTGACTCGTATTTTTTTAAAAATAAGCTAGATTTAGATCTAATCTAGATTTTTTTACACTAGATCTAGATTTCTTTTACACTAGAGCTAGCTTTTTTACACTAGATCTATTATTTTTTTTTTACACTAGATCTAGATTTTTAAAATTAGATTTAGATTTATATTCTAATTAAAATCATTGTAGATTCTATATCTAGAATTTCTTGGTCTAGTTTAGAATGTTTGTTGTTTTACATGCTTTGGATGTTCCTTCAGAGTTGAAGTCCAAACCTACTGCAGGACGAAGGGGGATGGGAGCGGGCATGGTTTGAACTTGAGACCATCGATAAATCCAAACGACAATCCAGCATGCAAACCACACTACCAGGTAGCCATGACTTAGACTAGATCAAGATCTATAATTTCAATTTCTAGACTTAAAGTGTAGATTTTTATTTCTAAATGTCTAGATCAATACTGCAAGGTTATAAATTATTAAAACTAATCTACTATTTTAAAATTTACTTTTGCATTCAGTCTATAAATAGATTATCTAGTTGTTGTTTTTTTTACATAAATCTTATCTAAATTACATCTACATTATTCCAAATTTATATTTTAGATCTAGATCTAGTACATATAGATATTGAGAGTGCTAAATCAGAAGTTTAATTTAGGTAGATCTACATCCTCATTCTAGTTCCATTTAAATGAAAATGCTCAATACCCAAAAGGTTATCTAAAATCGCTCTTCTGACATATTGTACATATCCGGTAGTTGTCATTCCGTAATGTGTAATGTATCTCTTTATCAATAATAAGCTATTAGCTTGTAACTAATTTGTTATTAGGTTAAGAGCAATGCCTTGTCGTGCGGTTAGCGCGCAGGACTGATTATCTCGACGGTCCTGGTTTCCTACCCTGCTCGATGCCATCCTCCGCTCGTCCAGCGGGAGATTTTACATTTTATATAAAAAAAAAAAACAACGCCAAATGAATCTTTGAAACATTATTACTTTTAACAATCAAAACAAAATCACGTCTTGAATATTCATTGCGAATATGCGGATCCGACAGGGTCCAACTCCAACGGGCCGCCTCTGAGTTTGTGTGACAACACAAACTCTCTTTGTAATCTTGTTTTGTTTTTATTATAAAATTATCTTTTAATATTAATCACTCAAAAAAGGGTCTGTAAGTAAAGTTCGCCCTTCAGACCGTGTGGTCTATAGGGCAGATGATGTAAAGGTCACCTGTTTCTGTATTAACGAGGAAGTTCATGAGGGTGTCATGTGGCCAGGCCAACTACCAACCGCCCTTTACCTTTCCCCAACTAATTTCAAAGATCCCGAAATAAAAATCCCAGTCTTCATCAGGATTCAAACCCGGGACCCCAGGTTCGAAAGTTAAGCTTTACCGCTCAGCTACCACTCGAAAAATGGCTCTGTATTCAGGAGATCTTGTTATCAGACGTAATATGAAAAGGAGGATATGTCCTCTATTCAGAGACGAGTCCTCCGTCGCCTAAAATGTGAAAATGTCAGGCTTTTACTTGAAATTGAACGAAAGCATTCCTTTCTTCTGTACCAAGAAGTAGGCTGCTGTCATATTGTGTAGCCACTCGAAGCCAATGGTATCAATGTCAAACCAGCTCCTCAGCTTGAAACCAATTGCAGAACAGAAAGATAGTCAGCTCTGTTCAGCCAAAAAACAGTCAGTCAAGGCTCTTGTAGATCTATGAATTTTTCTTTTGAAAAAAAATTTATCTCTGGTCGCGAGACAAAGAGCTGAGGAGATGTGGTCTACACTCACCATTGGCTTTTAACTTATGCCTTCGTAGCCACACATTAAACTCCGAAGTGTATGTCTTTTATGTGTTAGATCAAGGACAGCATATACAATACTTTTTTTTTTAAAGACATTAGGCTCTACTTTTTTTTTTTTACAATATATATGGCGATTGTTTTTCTCTTAATAACAAATAAATGATATTTTAAAAAGCAATCCCCTCCCCACCCTCACCCACACAGAAGGAGTCAAGGTGAAGAGAATTTTTAGATTTACTAGACTTTATAAAATTCCACTGATAGGCCTTTAGATGTAGACCACAGACATATGTATATTGTACCTATGTATCAACCATTGCATTAACTCCGCCAGAGAGATTGCACAATGAATTAGCTCCCTTACTTTTAACCATCTGGTCTGTGAGAGCTTGATAACATCAATACTTATTCCTTAAGTTATTCAACTTCTGCAATCAACAGACTGTTCGACATTTGATTACATTCCAGTTTTCTTTTGTCCAGTTGGGTCTCCAGGAGGCGCGGTGGCTGAGCGGTAAAGCGCTGGACTTCCTAACCGAGGTCTCAAGTTCGAATCCTGGTGAAGACTGTGATATAAAAATTTCGGGATCTTTGGGCGCCTATGAGTCAACCCAGCTTAAATGGCTATCTGACATTGGTTGGGGAAAAGTAAAAGCGGTTGGTCGTTGTGCTGGCCACATGACACCCTAGTTAACCTTGGGCCACAGAAGCAGATGACCTTCACATCATCTCCAACATAGATCGCTAGGTCTGAAAGGGAAACTTTATTTAAGTTGGGTCTCCAAGTAAACAAGCCAGTAAATAGTAGATGGGGGAGGGGGGGATTGCCTACCCATCTTGGATCATCCTACTGAAACCAGTCAGTCAATGAAGCATGCACCGATGCCAAGCATTTAAATATCTCTTTTTTTTTTATTTTTACATAGTTGTTTTTTTGTCGAGGAAGAATTGGTCTATTATTTCTTCTTCTAGTTCCTCTTGTAATGCGTCATTGTTGCAAGCGCTATTCACGCTGGAGCCATTTAAAGTTTTGAGTCTTTTTTTCTTCTTTCTTTGTTGTTTTTTTTTTCTTTTTCTTTTTTTTTCTTTTTCTTTTTTTTTCTTTTTCTTTTTTTTTCTTTTTCTTTTTTTTTTCTTTTTTTTTTCTTTTTTTTTTCTTTTTCTTTTTCTTTTTTTTTCTTTTTCTTTTTTTTTCTTTTTTTTCTTTTTTTTCTTTTTCTTTTTTTTTTTCTTTTTTTTCTTTTTTTTTCTTTTTCTTTTTCTTTTTTTTTTCTTTTTCTTTTTTTTTCTTTTTCTTTTTTTTTTCTTTTTTTTCTTTTTCTTTTTTTTTTCGATTTTTTTCTTTTTCTTTTTTTTTTTTCTTTTTCTTTTTTTTTTCTTCGGAAAAAAATGTATTCATGATAAGACGTCAGCCAAATTTTATTTTAAGACGATGAAATATTTCTGTAATAGTATAACGGCCAACCAAAGCTTGCAGTGTGTGTAGCCATTGGCTTTTTTTAAAACCCCCGTAGTTATACATAAATTGTTAAATTTTTAGGAAAATCCAGTGACAAAGCAATAGTAGAAAATAATCCAAATTTTAAAATCCTCCCGAGCCCCCACTTAATATGGAGGCCCACTAAAGAGTGTCCATTGTTTTGTACATTAAATAATAAGGCACAGCCATGTTATCTTGCTATTCATGTTGTTATGTAAATTAGTGACCATGTTGCATGTATTCCACACATTAGACTTGTATATTTTATAAGTAAATTATCTCATATTATGATGTCGAATGTCAAAATGCAGTGGCCCCTGGAGAGGCCAAGCTCCCCCCTCCCCGGGCCCCCAAATCCCTTGCTACGCCACTGGAAAAATCGTTACACATTTTCAAACAACAAGAAAGTTTTTTCTCCCAAATTTTCCCCTCAACCCATGAAGACTTGAAGCTATGATAAGAAATTAAAAATAAAAAAATAAAAACTGCAATCAGGCTCATAAGTGTCTAAACTCCTAAATTTCCCAAGATGGAATGTAAGAAGACAGAACACATAATAAAGATCTTACACTTTATAAGGCCCCACAACTAGCAACGGACCCTATGCGACATTTCACCGCGACATTGTCGATGTAAAGGGTAATGAGACTAACCGGCTACTTATACCTTATACCATATACCTCTACTACTGTACCTCCTTTACAACTCATGTTTATCTCACTTATAAATCACTTCTACTTCATTTATCATAAGGCTTGTCTTTGAGTCCGATGATTAATGAGGGATGCAATATTTCTCGAGCCTACGCAGCCCCAGCAGTGACCTACATATTTCAACACATCCAGCACAGTTGTAACCATTGTCGGCGGTGGTCAATTCAGATTCGCTTTTTGACGTCTTGGCCTATCCTCGGCAGCAGATTTTCGCTTGGTCTCAAATGTGTCTCCCTCGGCCTTTGCAAACCTCTATTGTAACTCATCTATATGTAAGTTCTTCTCACTAATACATCTATTCTAACAGGCGTAGTGGCAAAAAGAGAACATAGATAGACTGCTGACAGACTGCCGATTGTGTCTTCTCTGGATGTGGGAAAATATTTAGGTCGCAGCTGGGACTGCGTTGACGCTGGAAATACTCCTCTCCTCATTAAAGTTTCGCACTGAAGAGAAAGCTTTAGAATATTACCGATACCTCAAGAGTCTGCTGACAAAACTGAGGCGCTCATGGAAAGTATGAGGTATAAAAATTAAAATGTACGTTTGCGGAGTAAATAA
Source organism: Biomphalaria glabrata (assembly GCF_947242115.1). Lineage (NCBI taxonomy): Eukaryota > Metazoa > Mollusca > Gastropoda > Planorbidae > Biomphalaria > Biomphalaria glabrata. The sequence continues at coordinate 9,454,694 of NC_074717.1, read as the reverse complement.
AATTTAATAATATTTTATTCAAAGACATTGTCTATAGACATTGGACACTATAGATTTGCAACAGTTTTGGAAAGTATATCTAGTATTTAACATTAAAATTGTCATGTTTAGTCTATATACATATAACATTTTCTTCCAATTTTTAAACGCTGTTTTACAAAACAGCCATTAAAGTAAATCTTATCTCCCTTGCAATTAGGAAAGCTCCCTAGAAGTGATCAAACATATAAGCTATGATAATCAATGGGGAGAATTAGAGTTAGCAGCAACCCAAATAGCAACCAACGTTGGACAGATCCTTCTCCTGTATTACTTCTTTCCACGGAGGTCAAAGCTCACTTCCTTCAGCCTCTCCCCAACTTTGGGCCTCTAAGAAGGTGCGACGCCACGTTTCCTCTTTTCGAGTTCAAATGTAATGTGTATCGTCTGGTCTCCAAGTAAGATTTGCTGTGTCTGTAGCAACAGAGGTGGTCTAACTTTAAATAAGATGTGTGCTGTGTCAATAGCAATTAAGGTTTTATATGGTGGGGTCGCTAGCCCCACGACAAACCTTTCTCCAAACTCATCCGGGTTTGGGGCAATGACTTGACCGACGCCAAAATAGTCTTTCAAACCATGAAACAAGAAAAACGTTCTAAAAAAAAATATTTTAAAAACATATAATTGCATCAATTAAATTGAATCAGTCATGTAATTACATTTGTGATAGATTTAGACTAACAATAATAAATCTTTCCATCACAAGAAAGATGATGCCTATTATAAGCTATCCCGACAAGATCAACGTCTAATCATGTGGAGTGTCACCAAAAATTGCTGTCCATATCCTAAAAAAACTGTTTTGTTTACCAAGAGGCCGTACAAAACACTGGCCCCAAAACACCCCAATTGAAAGAAAACTATATGGAGAGCTCCCTGATTTGGAAACCACTGTGCAGTTCATCTCATGTATTGGTCTAGTCATATGAACACGCCAACATAAAAATGAGAAGGAGGAATGTGGTGATAGGGCTTTCCAATTTTAAATATTTTTACTAATTATTTTTTTTATATTTGTTTTTAGCTTTCTCTATGCTGAAGAATCTTATCACTTGTCTTGACTAGTCAGGAAAAGGGGAAGGGGATACCTGTGGTCATGTTTTCGTGATCGCTTGAAAAAAAAAGTATACTGCTTTATTAATACGAACTCAGGGCTCAAGCCTTTTCAAGGGAACTAATTCAACTTATACCACCACATCTGTCAAGTACGATTTCTTTCAATTACGATCGTAGCTTCGATAACAAGCGAAAAAGATTAATTACTATTAGTTTATTAGCCATTTGTTTAATTTATTTTATCGATTCTTGTTTTGTCAGTTAAAAGAAATAATTTTTGCAAAATTTCATTTAACGCGAGATTGGGTATGGGATAAATAAACATGTCACCAGACAGACAGACAGACAGACAGAGTGAGTTTACTCTTTGTAAAACAACTGAAGACAGCACTAATAAATCTCAACTAAAATCTGAAGAAAACAGTCCTTCAGAGGATAGAAAACATTCAAATAAAAAGGACAGTAACAAAAAACAGCAACATAAACTGACCATATATTGGAAACTAAGCAAGCAGTAAAAAATTCATCTGTCTGTAAGAGACGAAGAGTACGTATATCCAAAGAGGGTCCACTTCCCATCCTAATTTAATGCGCTATTACGAGACGACCAACATGACAGTGTTGGCCATTGCACCACAGAATGAGACAAGATATAATCAGGAAGATGACTTGTGCAGGAAATGGAACAGGTGTCCGCAGTGTGACCACTGCCCGGTTATCGTAATCATCATCCTCTCCTTCCCCCAAAACTGCCAGAAAACCACATAACCCATTAAGACCTCCTCATCTACAACACAAGTCTGCTTAACTCTTGTTATATATATATATATATATATATATATATATATATATATATATATATATATATATATATATATATATATATATATATATATATATTGGATTACAAATGAAAACGGTAAAAAGTAATAAGAATACAAGAATATTAAATTTGTATAGAAAACACCTTAAAGGCGAGTTTATTTATCAAATATATTTGACTTTCTTTATGTCAATGCTTAAAATCAAAATAACACAGCAGCAGTGTATAAAAAGTTGCAACAAAAAGCTCACTCACAAACACGCACACAAACATGAAGGCTCCAAATTTAAATATTTTTATACAATTTTAAATTTCATTCATATATATATATACGATGGCGTAGCTAGTAATTTGCCATCATATGGGGGCCCGTGGGCTTAACCTCTTTGGGGGCCCCCGCATTTTGCGTAATATTTAATACTTAATGAAAAAAAACACTCATTTTTGGCCCCCCTCAAGTGGGGGTCCGGGGGGATTTCCATATTCTCCCCCTCCCTACCCTACCGTAGCTACGCCTCTGTTTATAGATATATACACATAAATAAAACGCTTTCTTAATATATTAATTCCTTTATCAAAAAGATTATACTGTTTGTATCCATTATAATGTTGAATACTATTTTACATAAATACATATGGAAATCCTGGGGGTCTCGCCATTTGCTGTAAGCTATCCAGTCTGTGCGGATCATGAGATGTCAGCCCGACGTGGGAGCCGAATAGCGAGTGCCTGTACATCAACATGCTGTCAAGCGAAGCCGCCATTGTATCCAAGGAAGCCGAGTGATCATTGGGAAAACCCAGAACTGCGTTGGACGTTAACGGGAGACTTCCACTTCCTGTGAAATATCCCGGAAACAAAGACAAAGGAAAAGAGTCGTAATTCTTCGTCTTCAGATCGACAACTTTCGGAGGAGGATTGGGAATTCCCTCAAAAACGTCTCGTTTCCGTTTCTCCCCCTTCTGGTAGAAGCTGGTGTCAGACGTTGCTAGTTGTGTCTCAGACGTCAACGATTGGTCTTCTGGGTTAAAATGGTCAGACCTAAAAATTTTAGAATAATATCCTCCAAAGGCCGTGACGGGAAAAACCTGGCCGAGGTTAAACTGATCTTTGACCAGGTTGGAGTTGCCCTCTTTCCCGATCAGCCGATCAATACCGAAAGACAATCGAAGTTTTTTGTACATATGTTCTTTGCTAGAATCTTGGATCGATTCGTTTGCAGCGTCACTGGATATGTTCATGAGTGAGTCGTGTCTTTCGGAAATGTCCTTATCCGGACATTTATCTCCGCTTCCGGTTTCCTGAACGCGATTAACATTGTCCTCATTTTCAGACAGATATTCAGAAAACTTCTCAGCAATAACTTCCTCCTTAATCCTTGGATGAACAGTTTCTCTAGGAGTTAGGGCATCAGGCTGAAGATTACTGTGCCTGGCAGTCGCCCTAGAGTCATAGGTTGTGTCCTCCATTGCGACCACGCCCGTGCTTGAGGAACCATCGCCTTTTCCGCGGCTTAGATCTACAGCACGCTGGAGTGGTTGAGAGTTGTGGGTCGCCCGGTTCGCCTGTTGATCGTGACTCTTTTTGGAGGAGGGAAAAAGATCCGCCTCTGACGGGGACCATGAAAAAGACGACGAAGCTCCGCTCGATGTTTTCTTACCAAAACACATTGAATCCTCTGAATAGTCTCTTGAATAGCGGTCAGGGGCGTCTTCGTTTTTTACGAAGCAGGCTCTGCTTTCCTGCCTCATCCACAGCAAACTAGACGAGTCGTAGGGCGATCGGTGGTCATCGTGACCTTTGGTCGCCAAGTGGTCGTCGTGACTTTTATCCACGAGGTGGTCATCGCTATCCAATCGCTGCATAGGAACAGCGTGGCCAGAGTTCTCGGTATCACTCTCGCCGCCTTCTCTCGTGTCGGAAGATTCCACACTTCCGCAGCCAGAGGCGTTTCCTCCTGATGAGCCAGTGATGGCCCTATTCTGTATTTTGACACGCCTTTTTCGTCGTCTGTAATTCCCTTCCTCAAACAGTTCGTCACAGTTGGGGTCCATGGTCCAGTAGTTGCCTTTACCTAAGATGAAAGAAACAGAAACTGTTAGACGCAAGGAAATACATATCATTGTTTTGGAATTGTATTTAATCATGGGACAAGAAAACTAGGAAGATTTTTTTTCGTTGATGACATCTGATAAAGACGCTCTCAAAGAAATGGATTTGGACACGAGCTCAAACGATGTGGAATAATGTAGTTCGTTAATGACGGCTATTCTTTTGCTTTCAATCTGAATATCACATCCATTTATGTTAATGAATATAATAGAAAAAAAGGTGGCACCTTAAGTAAATAACACAATAACAATCTCAAGTTTTGTATATTCAAGTTACATGTTATTTTAACAATACAACGTTACAACGACAGTTTGTGTGGAAACACAAACTCAAAATTGGCCCCCGAAGTGGTCCACCCTGTCAGGTAAAAAGGCAGGTTTCAATACTTTCAGAAAGAATATCAGAATAAAATTCTATCAAAGGCAAATAAAAGACAGAAGAATGGAGAAAGAAGGTTGACAGATCTTGTGTGGTGCCCCAACGGTCCAACAGATCAAGGGATAGGTGAAAGTGAAGGTGAAGTTAAAAGTGAACCTGGCCTAACTGTTTACATATAATGATTATCTAATTGATGTTATTGTTTTGTTAAGGGTCAATATCTTATTCAAAGCCTCTAGAAAAAAATAATTCCTTTAATTAAGTGTTCTGCTTTTTCTATGTAGCATTGCAGTTTACGCGATAATATGTAAAACTACTTATTTACTGTTGTTTTAAAATGTGTTCCACTTACATGTATACTAAATAGATTTTTCCTAACGTAACGTAAAGTAAACATTTTTTTGTATATGTAATAGTTGGTATGTGGGAATCGTGGTCGAGAGGCTAAGTACGCTAAAACTTGGCTTGGCTTGGCTACCTATGAAGGGGGCTCGAGGTGTTTAATGAGCGCCTAAAGGCAGCATGGAAAAATCTTCTAGATACCCACTCCCCCACTGGTCCACAAATGAGATTGGACCAAAGCGCTCTGAGCATGCTATACGCATGAAAGTAGCGCTATATAAAATCCATAATTTATTTATTATTTATTTATGATAGAACTTATTTAACTTAGCAATACAATTTAAAAAATTATTATTTTTTTGACAAAAATCTAAAATCGTTTGCATTAATGTGTTAAAAATAAGGTAAATAGTTGTCTCCCTTATTAATTATCCTCCCATGTTTGTTACTATTAATATTGAATAGTTGTAAAAATGGTGTGTTTTTATGACAAAACAACTTGCATAGTTGATTTTAAAAATATAGTTTTTCGCTTTCAGGAAAACAAAAAACGTAAACAATATCCTCCTTGAATGCCCCCCCCCCCTAATCCACCTTAGGCAGACCCTACTACCACTCCAGCCCAACATAACCAACACTCTGTACGGCAGTGCTGAACAAATGAAGAAAAAATCACACTATTTTTACTTGGCACAGTCTGCAAAAGAGCTGACAGCTCAGCAGCAATTAGCTGGCTAGAAGAAGCAGCAATACAGCTGGCTAGAAGCAGCAGCAATACAGCTGGCTAGAAGAAGCAGCAATACAGCTGGCTAGAAGAAGCAGCAATACAGCTGGCTAGAAGAAGCAGCAATACAGCTGGCTAGAAGAAGCAGCAATACAGCTGGCTAGAAGAAGCAGCAATACAGCTGGCTAGAAGAAGCAGTATTACAGCTGGCTAGAAGAAGCAGCAATACAGCTGGCTAGAAGAAGCAGCAATACAGCTGGCTAGAAGAAGCAGCAATACAGCTGGCTAGAAGAAGCAGCAATACAGCTGGCTAGAAGAAGCAGCAATACAGCTGGCTAGAAGAAGCAGTAATACAGCTGGCTAGAAGAAGCAGCAATACAGCTGGCTAGAAGAAGCTGCACCCGAATTGAAACACAGAAACCTTCTCCTAGATTCTACCCCCTCCTCCCCGGTCCACATGTCCACAAAAACAAATTCTTATCCACTGTTGATCAATTCACAGACCTATATATATATAGAGAGATTGTTTTTCAAGCTGTTAGGGAAGTCGTCCCAAATCTAGGGAAATCAATCTTTTCTGTCTTAGAAAAAGTAATGATCTTTAGTTTTCAAAGTTTAGAAATAATGCAATACCATTTTCTCGGATTTTAATTAGAATGGGTAATTAATCACTGAACTATATATTCAAGCAAATATATGAAATAAAGCTATTTAGTGTTAGTTTCCATTAGGACAATGTTTCAAAAATCCTAAATCGAAATAATTCAAGTCTGTTGTTTTTAATCATCTTATTTGAATTTATTTTTAATCATCTTATGTGAATTTATTTTTAATCATCTTATGTGAATTTATTTTTAATCATCTTATGTGAATTTATTTTTAATCATCTTATGTGAATTTATTTTTAATCATCTTATAAGAATTTAAATAGATTGATTACCTAAATCTTTTAAAATTATGTATCTAAAAATTGCAAAAATAATAATTATGAGACGAGAGTGCTCTTCATTTTGATGTTCAATTACTAGATCTAGATCTAAAGATTAAATTATATGTTACATAGGTTAGGGTTAAAAAAAACAACTTTACTTTTTACAACTACTTTACAAAACAACGCCTTGTTTCAGGTTTTTTTATTTTTTTTTACATTTTATTTGTAGTGTTAAAAGATATCCATGTCTAGTCTAGATATATTAGATGCATTCACCTGTTCAGACTTATCGGGGAAAACAGAGAATGATTTAATATACTCTGTAAATAAAATTACTTCTCTTTGGTTATAAATGTTCAAAACGGTGGTGTTAAAAATTACCATGTAAACATTCTCCCTAAACCTTGCAATGAAAAACGAGACATGATTAACATTAACCCTAACCCTAACCTAAGACATCTTGTAGATCATTGTTTCTCAAAATAAAGGAAGAAAGAAAACACACCGAAAAAGACATGAAGACATCGCTAAGAAATAAACCAATTCTGCACTGTTTCGTAAATACCTGCTGATATACCACCATGATAACAAGTCTGCTTTTGATTCTATTGGCGAGATAATGTGCTTGCGTGCGCGCGCGCGTGTGTGAGTTAGTCGCTGTGAGTGAATACATTTACCTGGGGTGCCTTTGTCTCTAGGGACCTTAATGAAGCAGTGGTTTAGGCTCAAGTTGTGTCTGATGGAGTTCTGCCATCCCTGCCTGTGGAACACAAAACGAGGCACAGTTAAACAAGCTATTTATAGACTCAGTGTTGTTTGTTTGTGCCTGCTCTGTTTATTTTACAACATACGCATGCCCCGAAGGGTAATCTGGGGAAACGCCCCTGCGGCGTGAAAACAAAGAAGAGATACTTTCTGTTTTGACTTTTAGACCTAACCTGGACTGACTCTGGTCCTGACCTGGTCTAACCTGGCTCTCAATGGGCACCAGTGAAAAGAAAAGTTTCCCTTTCAGACCTTGAGATCTATAGGGCAGATGATGTAAAGGTCATCTGTTTATCTGGCCAACGGTACCATTTAGAGTTGGATGATATAGGGGCGCCCTAAGATCCCGAAAGTAGAAATCCCAGTCTTTACAAGGATTCGAACCCAGGACCCCAAGTTTCGGAAGCCAAGCGCTTAAACACTCAGTCAACGCGCCTCCAACATTAGACGTTTGTTATTGGTCATTGTTTCAAGTATTCTCAACTGGATCATTATTATTATTTTAATTTTGTCATGTATTATTGATCATCTGTCTTTTATTTCAACTGTTCTATTAAGTCTTACACTTTAGATTATTATTATTTTTGATGATCTGAGTTTGAAGGCAATTAAACTATAAAAAAAAAATAGATTTAGCGTTCTGTGGCCTACGGTTAACGAGGGTGTCATGTGGCCAGCACAACGACCAACCGCCTTTAATTTTCTCCAACTAATGTCGGGTACGAAGTAGTAAAGGCCTACAAAATGCTAGAGCGGGCCTTGATTAAAACAACGAGGCCAGGATGAACTGTGGATGCTGTAATGACGTTAAGCCTAAAGATAAAGGCTCATAATGTCGATACTAACTTAACATACGATGTGGACAGCAAACTATTTTAGAATCTTGAGCTAACAAGAAACTCATAACATGGGTATTGGGGGGGGGGGGCATGGGGGTAATAGCCTATCCTGATATGGAAGGCTGCCTGGTCGTGCGGCTTGCGCGCTGGACTGTCGTTCGGTCCTCTCGATGGTCCCGAGTTAAAACCCTGCCCGCAATCCCCCGTCGTCCTGAGGGAGGTTTGGACTAGGATGTAAATTATCTTCAACTCTGAAGGCAAATTCAAAACTTGTAAAACATTTTACAAAACTTCGACTTTGATCCTTGCTCGCCGTTCGGCACAAAGGGCGAAAAAGCACCCCCCCCCCACCACACCCCCACAGGATCGGTCACAAGCGACATCCAAAACTTCTTTCAAGCTATTGCTTGTGTTTGCTTCATTTTGGCCATGGTCGGTCCCAAGCCCGGACAAGAAGGGAAGAGGATTGGGATTGGGGCAAGCGACGCCACCATTTAAAACCCCCGTTTGAGAAACGCAAAGAATCAAAATGAAAAGATAACTTTTTTTTTTGGGATACAAGCCATGTTTATGTAAGGCTCCTCTGAGTGGAATTATCTTTTCCTGGATTCAGAAATAGTGATCTAGAGAAATGCTTTTTAAGAGACCGTGAATACAATTATGTCTGGGAAAATTAAACACTTGGGGCAAATAAATGGAGCGTCAAAGACTCCCATAACTTAAAACGTCGTGGATGTATTAGGGTTCAGCTGCAAAACCCTTTCAAAGATCTCGTTTCCAGTGAAGCCTTTCAGGTGTCACAGTGTTCAGAAGCCTCTCAGAGGTCACAGAGTATAGAAGCCTCTCAGATGTCACGGTATTCAGAGGACTCTCGGTCATGTATTCCAGAAGCCTCTCAGAGGTAACAATGTTTAGAAGTCTCTCAGAGGTAACAGTGTTCAGAAGTCTTTCAGAGATTATGGTGTTTAAAAGCCTCTCAGAGGTAACAATGTTCAGAAGTCTCTCAGAGGTTATGGTGTTTAAAAGCCTCTCAGAGGTAACAATGTTCAGAAGTCTCTCAGAGGTAACAGTGTTCAGAAGTCTCTCAGAGGTTATGGTGTTTAAAAGCCTCTCAGAGGTCACAGACACAGTGTTCAGAGGCTTCTCTGAAGGGCACTGAACAAAACCCTTGAGAAATAACGGTAAAGAGCTGCAGGCAGTCAGTCAGAACAAGCAGAGTTGTGACAAAATTGCTCCACCCCCAATGTGACGTATGTATATATATCACTGTTGACATAAGAGTCAGTTATCGTCTATAGATAAATCATGTTAACTTTATAACACACCGGGTTGCCTGCCAGTAAATGAATAAAAAAAAGTTTTCAATCTTTCCCAAAACGTACAAAAGATCATCTTCTCTTTTCAACAAACTTTTTCAATATTTATTTTTAAATGTTTATATTATTCAGTACCCTCTCCTCCCCCCCCCCCCCTTTTTTTGGCCCCATTTCCACCTCGCCTTACCCCTGTATTCAACTTAATAACCACGGCTGCTTCCCTCTTTATTATTTCTGTACCTGAATTTTACAGATATTATTCGTCTCTTGATAAGTTTCCAATTTCTCCGCAGCCACCTTCCGCGACGTAAATATTTACATTAACTATAAATAATTAAACAGATACCAAACAAAATATAACGAAACAGTTGTTATAAAATATCCCGGTGTTTACTTAAAAATATAACTGGAATATTTTTTTTAATGGGAAGTAGATGTCTTATGTACATATATATCATTTTGGAGCCTGAAAGGGAAGTAAGAAGTGAGGAGCCTCGTATTTATTTACCAGACGACAAACAAAGTTGTCTCAAAAAAAATGATGATAACTGCATCGCTTATTTCTGAGAGCAGTGCCGGCTCTACCGCCTTATCTGTCAGGCAGCGACGAGGGCGGGCGCTGAGATAGAGAAGACTTTATCGGGGGGAGGGGGGGGGCTCTTCAAAGGCCAAGGTTTAAACAATCTTCTAAATTTTGTTAATCCCTGTTTAAATAGAGCGTCCGCTGCGGTTTAATTTATGAAGTCTCAGTGAAAAGATTTATTAGTCTGGCGGTAAAGATTTATTTTTGTGGTGGAAAAAAAAGAAAGATGGCTTGTTATTTTTTAAAGTGTACAATAGAGAAAAAAAACATCGTTTATAATTTTCTTTAGCAAATATTTGTACTTATTAAAGAGATTTATAACTAAATTTATGTTCTTATTGTTGCTGTTGTTGTTGTTTCTCTTATTGCTGTTGTTTTTTTTTTTTGTTGTTGTTTTTGCTATTTGTCTGTTTCGAAAGGACGGGCGGATCACATAGCATTTATTTGTTTTTGTTTTTATTTTATTTCGCTTTGTTGCGTGTTTTCAAAGTGCTACTCTATGGACTGTAGTGCATTACTTGGAGTGTGTAGAATAAAAATCAAACCACTTGCAGCGCCCTCCCCCACGCGTTTAAAATGCATCAGATTCTTTTTGAGCTGAAGATTGGATCTGATTAAAACGTAAAATTAACTACTTTAACAATTTGTCTTGCTGCCAACTGAAAGATTGATATTTGAAGATACAAAAAAAGGTTAATTTGTACTTTTTCTTAAATTACGGTAATAAATTTTAAATTATTTATTAAGAATCACAAAATAACTTAACATCTATCAAACTTAATATCACGACATTTTTTTCTCATCTTTCGCTTCTACCTGTCCAGTTCAAATAGTCACTTCCGCTTTGGTGTTTTCCTTTTCCTTTTAGTCACATAAACACTTCCGCTCTGTTGTCTCTAGCTGCCTTTACGTCACATAGTCATTTCCGTTTTGATGCCTTCCCCCCCCCCCATGTCTTTAAGTCACATAGATATCTTCATTGTGATGTCATATAGTCTATTCCGCTCAGTTGTGTATTCCTGTCTTTAAGTTTTAGTGTCTTCGACTGTCAATAAGTCACTTAATCAATAAGTTAAAAACTTAGCTAATGACTAAGTTGATGACTGAGATGATGACTAAGTTAATAACTTCTGGTGACTAAGTTGATGACTAAGTTGATGACTAAGACGATAACTAAGATGATGACTAATTAATGATTAAGTTGACGACTAGGATGATGACTAAGATAATGATTAAGTTGAGTTACTAAGTTGGTGACTAAGTTGATATCTAGAGACTTACTTGTTATCGAGGTAGTACGGAAAGCGTTCCATTATGAAGTTGTAGATGTCGTTCAGGGTAGCTCGGCGCCCAGGCGACGCCTTGATGGCCATGCTGATGAGGGCTATATAAGAGTAAGGGGGCTTCTGCGACTGCTCCCTGTGGCGGTGGAGTTCATTCAGCATGGCGTTGTACTTCAGCTGTAAGACAAGGAGGGGGAACATCACGTGACTAAATTCTAGCAGACGTGAATATTTAAAAGAATGGATTCCAAGTGTAAGTTATTTAAAACAACAAAAAGAAAAGGGGGTATTTGCAGAGTGTGTCAAACGATCAGCCGCCTTTACTTCCCCCCCCCCCAGCTGATGTCACGTACCCATTAGAGCTGGGTGAACTCAAAGGCGCCCCAAAGATTCCGTAATTTAAATTTAAAAAAATCAGTCTTCACCAGAATTCGAACCCGGAACTCACGGGAAACCAAGCGCTTTACCAGCAAGCCACCGCGCATCCAAAATATTTTCACTTTTTAATAATGACTCGAGTACGAATCCAAGCTGGGCTAGTTTTCTAAATTTCGGGATATGTATTACATCTGTGCCTCTACAGAAGTTTTGTTGATACAGTATAGTAATACTGTTGATACTGTATAGTAATACTGTTGATACTGTATAGTAATACTGTTGATACTGTATAGTAATACTGTTGATAGTGTATAGTAATACTGTTGATACTGTATAGTAATACTGTTGATACTGTATAGTAATACTGTTGATACTGTATAGTAAAAGTGTAGATACTGTATAGTAATAGTGTTGATACTGTATAGTAATAGTGTTGTTGATACTGTATTGTAATAGTTCTGATATTGTATAGTAATAGTGTTGATACTGTACAGTAATAGTGTTAATAATGTACAGTAATAGTGTTAATAATGTATAGTAATAGTGTTGATACTGTACAGTAATAGTGTTGATACTGTATAGTAATAGTGCTTGTTTTGAGTGACCAGCATAAGTATTTTACGTAGTAACGCGACTGACTTTTGTTATTACGTTGAATGCAGGATAGAATCAAATTTATATTTCACTTTTAGCTCAACGTAATCTATTGTTTCGATTTAGCTGCCAATAGTGAATTTTCAATATGTTTAGTTAAAAATGAAACTTTACTCTAATTTTAAAGTTAATAAATAAACGAGTTAAACCCAAAAAAAAAATAAAAATAAATAAAAAACAACGATTCAAAGATTTTTTCAATCACGATTTCATTCGATCTGTTCATATTCAAACCAGGACTAATCAGATCAGTTTGTGGTACGTATCCTATGCGATCCAATCTGATTCGATTCGCATCCAATCAGATCAGATCCATTACCTATTTGATTTCATCAAATCCCTTCCAAAATTTGAAGTATGATAGTAATATGTTTGCGAAATAATTTTTTAAAATAATTTATTGACCATAAAGAGTGGTGTTTTTGTTTTTTATTCAAAGTAATGGAAGCGTTTCCAAAACAGTTTTCGAACCCTAGGGGTACCCTAATTTTAAAACGCAATTTTTATATTAGAAATAGCAAAATAAGACAGACTATATACAAAAAAAAAGGCATATAAAGCCCAAAAAAAGAGGCCCAAAGATCCTTATGATATCAAAACTAGAATTAAATAGCGCGAATTCTGAGGTTTTCCTAAGAAAAAAAGAGTGTAGTAAGAACTTGACACTCAGTACTAAATGCTACATTTACATATTTTATGAACTCATGTTATATCGAGACTAACCGTCATAGTAGGCCTGAACACTGACCTGCAACGTGGCAACCTGTGGGCAGTGAACATCAATAGCTTGTTGCCACGTTACAGGTCTAGTCTCCATTGACCACAATTTGCGACGTCGCAGGTCAGTATTGAGGCCTTTTATAAAGATTGGTCTCGATTAAACCCCATCAGAGTAGACAGATGTTTAATGACAAACTCTAAAGACGCATTCAGTTAATGAATCAGTATTTCAATCTATACGAAAAACAGAGCATGGAAAAAATCTATAAATATTTATGGTTGAAACAATATAGATCTACTACCCTTTTATAAACACAGATTTAATGTGTTACAGAAATGAAACCAGCGAGCCGGTGTGAATTTCAAGGAAGAATATTTTAAAAGAAAAAAATTAATTATTGCAATACAATTCACATAGTTTTAGGTAATAGCCGTGTGTTGGCTTCTGGTTCAAAACTCTTTGTAGACTACAATTTTGAATTTTTGGATTTTAGGACGCCGCTGAGCAGGGCCGGTCTTACAGATTGCTGGGCCCTATGCGAAACGGATTGCGCGGGGCCTAATCTGGGTGGGGATAAGAATAATAACTGAAAATGTAAACTTTTTGTTAGAAAATAAATTTATCTTTCTACTTTATTCATACTTTACTAAGTGCAACATCATGATCAAATTTACTTTACGAGACATCTACAATAGATGGTAATTTTCCAACAAAATCGGCATAGTTGATACAACGCGTACCCTTGGGGATGTCATATCATAACTCTGTACATAATTATGGGGGGAAAAAAGCTAAATAGCATTAACAAATAAAACGGACGGGTGTAACATAATAACCATTTTTTTTTTTTGGCTTTACAAAGAAAATACTTATTAGATTGATAATTTCACTAATCTCGGATAAAACAAATAAAGGTCTTACTATTGTCTAATAACAAGTAATATCTAGGTAAATACAATTAAGATCTTTTAACATTTCGCTTAGTGGATCAACCAGGAAATGTTTTTGCTATTTTGTTTGAAATGTTCAGATTGTGAAAAAAGAGAGAGAGAGAGAGAGAAGAAAAGGTATTACAGTTGGTCAGGTTAGACTCACCTGAGACATAAAAAGCCCGGACCCGGACAGATATCCCGGATGCGCCGCCTGCTGGTGGAGGTGACCTGACAAAGGCTGCAGCCCCAGGGGCTGGGCAGCCCCGGCGCCGGCACCGGCTCCCACATACTGGGGGTAGCCGGTGGGCATCAGATTGGATCTGTAGGGCAGCACTGCAAACTGGGGCATGGCTCCTGCGGCCGGGGATCGGAAGCCCTGCATGGTGCAGACGTGACTGACGTAGCGTGCAATGGGTGACTACCTGGAGATAGATGGTTTTAAAAGGTGAATATTAAATGGGCTTTGTCAATTTAAAAGGTGCGTTGAAACATCTAATAATCTGCATAATTATAAGTCGAGTATTAAACGCTTGGATTCCAAACCGAGAGATCTTGGGTTCGAATCCTGAGGGGCTGGGATTTTCATTTCGGGATACTAAAGAAATTTCCTCGTTCAACCTGCTCTCATACGTACCTGATAGGTATAAGGGAAGTTGTGCTGGTCACGTGACACCCTGGTTAACAATTCACTGTAGTCCCCTTAAGAGCGACCACTGAGACATTATCTAATGAGATGGAAGGTCTGCAGCAGGGATGACAGGTAATGAGAATCTCTTAAGGAATGTTCAGGTTCATAAAGATGTCTGACCGGCGCTAACTATTGCGGGCCCTATGCGAAACGGATTGCGCGGGGCCCAGTCTGGGTAGGGATAAGGATAACAAGTGAAAATTAAAATTTTACTTAAGTCAAAATGTGTCTTTCATTTTACTTGTATTCAATGAAAGTTGACAATTCCCTTTTTTTTTTTTTTATCTTGCGTAGGATCGGAATTTTTCCATATTAAATAACACTCTGTGTGTGTATGTACATGTAGTTTTCCGAAGATTTATATATTTTTTTAATTTTTTTTTTTTTGATTTTCAAGAGATTTTAATAATTTCCATGACTTTTTCTTACATTTTGCAATTTCAGAAGATTTCCTGGACCTCCTGAAAAATCGCGAGAACCTTGCTAGAAGTTATAATGGTTTAATTTAATAATTTATAAAAGTGCGGGCCCACAGCAGCCGCATTGGTTGCAGTGGCCTTAAGCCGGCCCTGCTGCCAAGTCATCAGTTACTTACCCTTATAAAGTTCGGAGTCCAAGAGCTTTACAACATTGCCGTTCAAGAATGAAATATAGCTTTAAATAGGAGAAATGTTTTTTTTTTAAATTTGTATGTTTGTTTTTTGTTTTTTCTAAATGTCTATATGTTATCCTAGCTCATAAATGTTTGTTATCAACGCAAAATAAGACTAAGACTAAGATTAAGACTAAGACAAAAAGAATAAGACCACGATTGCTTTATTGATCCTTATGGAATTTTTAGTGATTACAAGGACTCTTTTCTCATATAAAGACAACACAACAGAAACATACACATAAATAGAACAGACACAACATAAAGAGTTCATTCAGCGACTACACACATGCATCTTGGTGTTGATATAGTCTGACCGAGTATGGTACGAACGAGTTTTTGTATCACTCTGTTCTTGTTTTGATTGACAATAGTCGCTCACTTCGCGACGACTTGAGTAATTAAAATGGAACGGGTGGCTATTGTCTTCCAAGATTTTTGCGATTTCTCTAAGACATATCTGTTCAAAAAGTTCCTTTAAATATGGTAATGTTGTGCGTGTGAATTTTTTTATGCCCTTTTTAATAATGTTCTCTAGGCGGCGCAACTGTTCAAATGAAGCGTTGCCTTGCCAACAAGTTATTCCGCTTGTAGGTTGGGTTTGTACTATACGTAGTCACGCTGTATAGTTTTAAGCTATTGGGTTTATATAGAAAAATATTTCCGTTTTAATAATGGTATTAGTAAATGATCAACAGAAACAGGTGAGCTTTTAAATCATCAGGGAGTTATAGGTCGCACAGTCTGTGAATGGGGTATTTTGAAGTATCTTTACTTTTTTTTATTATCAGTGTAATTGTTATCTGTTAATGTGAATTTTACTATTCTACAATTAATTTCTTAACATAGTGTTAGGCACTTAGTTTATATTATTAGTTAAAGACGCACCATAGAAGACGTATATTGAACGGGACTAGTGACGCTTGGGATATTTTGGGTTAGAGACTGGAAAATCAGTTAGCGATAGGATTCTCTTGGGTAAAGACGTGTTTTATTTGACAGAGACTCTGACTGTGGCCTTTTATTGGATTAAACGTATTATTCATTGTTCATCAGTGTTGACCACATTTTTTCACTAGTTAAAATCGATGTGTATTGACTATGTGCTGCCGTACAACTACATTGAATACACCCGAACATGAAACCCAAACGCTTGCTGAGTAATTGATTGAAATCTAACAATCATCTACAGTTGACTTCAGTTCAGGATAAACATCCATCACACTAGGAATGAGATCTATATAATATCTACGGACATTAAATCCAAGTCCTTTCATTGTGTCTGTTTGATAAAGGGGATTGGGTGAAGACGGCGCAACCTATAAAACTGGGTGTCGCATTATTTATTAAAAAAAAACAAGGTTACAAAAATAAAAACAAGGTTGTGGAAGCACAAACTCAAAATAGGCCCCCGAAGTGGTCTACTCGGGCAGGTAAAAAGGCAGCCTTCAAGATTAGAAACTATGAACTACAAATTATTAATCACCCTAACCCTACCTCCGCCCATGCAAGAAGAAGAAACCTGTGCGTAACGAAAGTGTTGCCGATACTATAGTATTGTTAGTCCCACTGACGACATAGTACTACATGGGTACTGAGATATATTACTGTTATTATTACTACATTGGTAATATTTGTATGTATTCAGTGCATATTGGGATATTCGGCTATATGGCTCAGTGTGAGTCTGACTTAATTCACTTTATTGAAGGATTCTCTAATTGATGGTTTTATACAGGACCAATCTCTCATTCAAGGTCGCAAGGAATAAACTTTTCATTTAGTTAGATGTTCTATTATTTATTCATATTGTGAGATTACAACCATTGCAATTGCACACCACTCTTATGAAGTGATTAACTGATTATTAAATTTTGTTTTTAAGTACTACTAAACAGACATACAAAATCTATCCTTTTTTTTTAAACAACTGTAAACATTTTATTCATAATGTAAGCAGCTTGAATAACAGAAAACACTTAATTTAGTAACACAAATATTTTACATAATTATCTCTAACATTTACAGAAATGTATAGGTACGTTATAGAAACTGCCATGAGTTTTTCTATTAATAGTTGGAAGTTGTAAAAATGGTGTATTTTTTACTTAAAAAAACAGTAACATAGTTAATATAAAACAAGATTAATCTTTTTTGCTTTCCGAAAAAAAAAAAAAGTAGCCCTGGCACCAGAACTGTAAAACGTTCTATAATTCACATTGGCCTTTTAACTCTTTCTCTCCGTAATTATTTACCACATTCTGGTGGAATCAACGTTTGTATCGTCAGTTAGGAGAGAAAGAGTTAAATTCTTGGCTCGTTTCTTGCAATCTAAACGGGGGGGGGGGGGGGGGGGGGGGTCCGAACGGATGGACAAAACTAATAGCGACTTTTCCCTTCAAAAAAAAAAAATTACAAAAACATGGATGGAAACGGCTCTAACGATTTTCCTTGTAATTTGATGGTTTATGTATATCATTTGGAAAATAATTATTAGCTGATTAGAACACATAGGAAACTTGGTTTTAACCGGTATATTTGTTCAAAGTATAATACAAATTACATTTTCATTTGGTATGGAGGTGAAGACACTCTGTATCTTAAACATACATACTTCATGCATTCATTCAAAAGTGAAATAATTACATTTTGCACACTGCATTCTACGCCTGGCTCTATAGGCCTATCAATAGTACACCGTATAATTTAGGTAGATTTATTTATACATGTGTTTCTGATTGGGGGGGGGGGTGATTGAAGTGGGGGAAAATGTTCGATTTGTTAAAAACCTATCATTCATCAGATATCGAGAGCAAAGTAATCAGCTTTTAAAAAAAATATCAGCTTCATAAAAACTTTTTAGTTGTTAGCTATTTAAACGAATCCTAGGCCTTTACGTTCATGATTACGCTAAAGAATTTAGGTCTATGACTATTTTTTTTTTAGCATCATTCGAATCTATTGCGGCAGCGTAGCTTATAAACTAGACTCTGAACAAGTCCTTCCTTTATGATGATGTAGGGAACGGGTCGCTCAAATGTCACTCCTCTTTGAAAGACTGGCCCTAACAGTGATGAGGACAAGGGTGGGCATTCCTTTGACGAAAAGGTTGGGGATCAAAGCACAAGATCCGCTTCATGCGTAGGGAAAACTTGTTCGTGAAATAAAACTAAAAAAAAAAAAAAAAAAAAAATCCAAGGCATTGTCTTGGCCCTACTTTACTCTCGTGCACCTTAAACGAGAGAAGGATTAGGGTTAGGGTTAGGGTTGGCATCTAGCTCTTGACAGGATTATTTATTTCACACAATCATTGAATCCCAAGAAGACTTTATAAGCAGAGGGGACATTTTATATTGGAAACAAACTAATCGATTAATTAGATTTCTCTTATAAGTTTTAGCTTTTTATTCAGTTCCGCTGAGATTTCTTGTTCTTTTATTAGGTCTATTTTCAAAGGTTATAGGTCACTTTGAGGGGTCGAATTCCAGTCAAGATGGAGGATTCTAAATTTCGGGATACTTAGGACTCTAATGAACATAGCATATATATTTGTGGAAGTACAAGCGATTGGGTGGCATGCTGGTTACATGACACCCTTGTAAACTGTCCGGCATAGAAATACATTAGCCTTAAATCATCCGTCTCCATAGACTCCATATCACAAGCAGTGGCATAACTAGGGATTTGGAGGTCCAGGAGGGTGCTCGACCTCGTTAGGGGGCCCCTGCATTTTGAGATTCGACATCATAGCATGAGATAATGGCGTTATATTTAATGTAAAAACTAATTTCGGACATTCAATTGGGGGACCCTCAAGTGGGGGCACGGGGGGATTTTCAAATTTGGACCCCACACACACCATAGTTAGATCACTGATTGCAAGGTCCTCAAAGGGTACATTTGACCTTTTTCTAAAAAAAAATAAAAAATGACCATACTATAGGGTTTAGAAAAAGGGGAAAAAAGGATGACTCTTGGTCAAAGTTGAGTTCTCAATCAAATTATAAAAATTGGCTATGATTTGTGGGTTTGTTTCGTGGATAGTTTTGATAAGTTTTTACTTCTATTGTGTTCTCATTGTCTTTGTCATGTTTAGAGTAAGTTCAATTGTGTTAAAAATATTTATCAGTTCATTTTTAGCGGCTCCCGAAAGGGGAAAAGGCGCTATTAGTTTTGTGCGAAATGTCTGTCCGTCTGTCCGTCTGTCTGTCCGTCCCGTTTAGATCTCGTAAACTAGAAGAGATATTGAAAATCCGACTTCACAATATTTTAGACCATTCAAAGTTCTGATGCAAAGGCTACTTTTTTTTTCCTGAAAGCGAAAATTCTAATTTTTTAAATTAATTATGCAAGCAGTTTTTTTATAAGAAAAAGCTAATTAGTATGCATTATATGTTAGACCTAATTTAAGACGAATAGTAATCTTATAAACAACATTTTCGTGAACATTTTTTCTATATAGCGGAATTTTTTATTTTTTTTTCGAGGATTCGAATATGAGATTGAGCCTTTTCAAAACAATTAACTTATTTAGTTCGAACCGAGGGTCCCGGGTTCGAATCCTGGTGAAGACTGGGATTTTCAACTTCTGAGTCTACCCAGCTCTAATGGGTACCTGACATTAGTTGGGGAAAAGCATAGGCGGTTGGTCGTTGTGCTGGCTACATGACACCCTCGTTAACCGTAGGCCACAAAAACAGATGAACTTTACATCATCTGCCCTATAGATCACAAACTAGTTAGGCCAGGTTCACATCTAACTTTACATTCACTTTCACGTATCCTTTGATCTGCGGGACGGTTGGGACACTACACAAGATCTGTTAACCTTCTTTCTCCATTCTTATCTCTCATTTGTCTTTGATATAATTTCATTCGGATTTTCTTTCTGAAAATATTGAAGCCTACCTGGGTGGACCACTGGTCGTGCGGTTTGCGCGCTGGACTGTCGTTTGGATTTATCGACGATCGAAGGTTCAAACCCTGCCTGCTCCCATCCCCCGTCGTCCTGCGGGAGGTTTGGACTAGGAAGTAAACTATCTTCAACTCTGAAGGATTATCCGAATTATGTAAAACATTTTACTTCGGGGGCCGATTTTGAGTTTGTGTTTCCACACAAACTGTCTTTTGTAACCTTGTTTATTTTTTTTTTTTTAGAAATCCAAACTAAAAAGATTAAAAATATTATTTATTTTTATTGTATTTTAAGAAAACTAGGTAATATATAGATATAATATATAGATTACTCATGTTTATGTTGGTTATGTTATTTTAGCGCCTTGAGCCTACATTATAATTGTTAACAGCGATTTATAAAGTAAATTATTATTACTATTAAAATTGTTTTATGCTTTTGTTCCCAATTTCTGGTGAGATCAATTTCTTTATTCGATAATTCTTTATTGACAAATTTAGAGAGATTAGTAACAATTAAAATATATTATAATAATTTATTTTTTTAAAATAATTTATTCGTAATATTTTGCTCTATAAAATTGATAACATATCTTTTTGAATTAAATTAACTATAACCTTTAGCAATTGTTTCTATGTTTTACTGCTTTGTAAATCCTGACGATTTTCTAACAGAGCAGTCCATAAAATGAAGTTTTACAATAAACATGACATTTAAAAAATAGATAATGTTCCAACCACTCAATACCATGTTTTGACCAAAAATAGTCATACAGATATTTTTTTTTGTTAGTTCCCCTTACGCTCTATTGTTTGTCAAAGAAATTTGTCATTTTTGTTTATTTTACAAGTTTTGGCTGTTCCTTTAGAGTTATAGATAATTTACTTCCTAGTTTAAGATTCCCGCAGGACCGAGGGATGGCAGCGGTTAGGATATGAACCCGGGATCATCGACAAGTCCCAACGACCGTGGAGCGCGCATACCGCTCGACCAGACAGCAACCTTTTGTAATAGATCTATATGCTTATAATAACTTTTACTAGAAGTGGATCGGGTGAACTTCATAAATGCCAAGGAAAACAAAAATAAAAATTCAGTATTATTATTGGTCTTACTGCATTTGCATGATATATAATGTTATATAATTGTTCAAAACTATTCGTATCTTTATAGCACTGTAACTTAAACACAAATAGTACAGTAACCTGAACATATATAGCACTGTAACTTGAACACAAATAGCACCGTAAACTGAACACATAAAGCACAGTAACCTGAACACATAAGACATAGTAAACTGACCTGTTAATAATTTATAAACAATCAGAATTTCAATAAGGATCCAAATTTGTCACACAAAAAACAAGAACGAACCACTTCCAACTAGAGTCTATATCCTGGCGTTATCTAATCGACGGTTACAAAGTTAACCACAGTGACGACTGCCAACTGACCACTTTAGACATTAATTTGACCAACACATAAACTTGGAGGAAGAGGTGGGATGGAATGAGGTATGTACACATGGAGGAGGGAGGGGGGGGGGCATTAACAGTGACCCTCCAACAACTGTTTATTTACTCCCGTGTCCACTCCATTGCCCGGCCATTAATTGACGCGATGAATGGGCTCAAAGTGCAGCGCCGAGGTGTTTTGGGTCAATATTATTCCCTCCCTCTGACCAGCGGGGAAGTAAGGGGGCGAGTTGGGGGTGGGGGTTGTATGCTACAAGAGAAATTAAAAACGAACATGGAAGTCGGGAGAACTAAACCACAAAATGGACACAGCTGATTGGTCAAAACAAACACGACCATTTAAAGCAATTGACAAGGGCGGAGCTAGAAAACCGCATTCTAACAGACGACACCACTAACGGGCAGTGAAGTCAGTGCAATTTTAAAAAAAAGCTATCAAGTTCCACTAATCATAAGGAAGACACACTCACATACAAAAATCGATATTTCCCGGTCTCCAATAATATTTACGTATTATCATTGTTATTATGTTTTATTATCGCGGTTAAAAATGGTAGAAGTTTGAAATCACTACAATACCTCTATTCAAGTCACACCTTCATGGAACCTGGGTGGTTGTGCATGGATGTCGAAAATGGCTCTAACGATTATCCTAGAAATTTGGCAGTTGATGTATTTATCGTGTGGTAAAAGAATTGCTGGCTCGTTGGTCACACTTGGAAAACCTTAGTTTGATCGTTGTAATTTTTCGAAGTATAAAAAGAAATTAATTAAATTTGAGTAGAAAGTATGTATCTTAAACGGCTTCGGGTATTTCCACATGTAGGTATTATTTATTCAAGTGTTTATTAAATGAATGTTCAGGAACACTTTTCTCACCGCCGTCTAAGTCTAGATCAGAATGGCTACTTCTTCTTCTTCTAGCCTGCTATTTCTGGGGAGCTGTCAGCTCTTTTGCTAAGGAAAAATAGTGTGCTGTTCTTAAAATTGCTACTATTAGAATATTACAAAGTATAGAAGATTTACAAAACAGTAGTAGAAAGAAGGGTGACAATGAAACGATGCCTGGAGATTACATCTGCCCAACCTGCTATCGCAGCTGTGTATCAAGGATTGGCCTCTTTAGTCACACAAGAAGTTGCAAAGGGAAAAGATCGTCTCTCGAGAGGTAAACTGCCTCAGAAGTAGATTTATAGGCCCACATTCGCGTATTTAGCATTGGTCTTTTCCAAATACAATGAAGAAAAATTTATTTTAATTTACTGAATAATAATTCATATACATTTATGTCAGTTCTAAGGCAGTGAGTTTAGACTTAGAGACTAACCACTTGTTCTGTTTTATGTTCTGCCCAAGATTTACATTGTAAATAATCTCAAAACAAAATTCACTCTATGGATAAGACATTGAAATAATTTAGGCCAATACTAGTAAAAGCTCTATTTACTTTAGTTGTTAGTGAAATCATATTATTACAATAATTATTGATTTACAATAGGGTTTAAAATTTAGTTATGTCGATACTAAAATAAATAAATTAATAAACATGGAAATTATTGTAGTATATATTTGATTGAATGCTATCCATTAAAAATTTCAAGATTCTCAAGACGACCCTGAGTCCATCCAACCCTAATGGTTGCCTGACATTATTTGAGGAAAGTAAACGCGGTTGATCGTTGTCCTGGCCACACGTCACCCTCCTTAACTATCGACCTTTGAAACGGATGGTCTTTACATCACGCGCCGTATAGATCACGAGGTCTGAATGGGAGTTCTTTAGTGTTTGATTCTACAATGTCAAAAAAACTCAAATAATATTTATGTGGTCTTAAAATCAAAGTTTTTCTTTAAATTCTAGTCAGAAAATGAAAAGACTGCTAAGGTACGAACCAAAGATATATATAAAGATATATATTAAATACAGTGCTTTTTTTGTAAAAAAAATAATAAATATAGGTGCCGGTACTCAGTGATTAGTTTTCGGTACTCAGTAGTTGATAGCCTAACCTTTAACTACTAAAAATTAATAATATACGTTAAAATACAAGAAAAGTAATAATTTTTTTCAAAAGGTGCCGGTACGCAGTACCGGTGCGTACCGTCACAAAAAAAGCCCTGTATATTTACATAATCCAATTTTTCAAATACTTTCATATATATAAAGTTTAAGTCTCTCTCTCTCTCTCTCTCTCTCTCTCTCTCTTTCTCTCTCTAACTCTCTCTCCCTCTTATATGATCATATGATCATCAGTTTTTAAAAGTCTTGCTTATTTACAATACAAACAATCAGATCTTTGCGGTGAATCTATTTTACGACATGCTCTCCGTGTCTTTACGACATGCTCTCCGTGTCTTTACGACATACTCTCCGTGTCTTTACGACATACTCTCCGTGTCTTTACGACATGCTCTCCGTGTCTTTACGACATGCTCTCCGTGTCTTTACGACATGCTCTCCGTGTCTTTACGACATGCTCTCCGTGTCTTTACGACATGCTCTCCGTGTCTTTATGACATGCTCTCCGTGTCTTTACGACATGCTCTCCGTGTCTTTACGACATGCTCTCCGTGTCTTTACGACATACTCTCCGTGTCTTTACGACATACTCTCCGTGTCTTTACGACATGCTCTCCGTGTCTTTACGACATGCTCTCCGTGTCTTTACGACATGCTATCCGTGTCTTTACGACATGCTCTCCGTGTCTTTACGACATGCTCTCCGTGTCTTTACGACATGCTCTCCGTGTCTTTACGACATGCTATCCGTGTCTTTACGACATGCTATCCGTGTCTTTACGACATGCTCTCCGTGTCTTTACGACATGCTCTCCGTGTCTTTACGACATACTCTCTGTGTCTTTACGACATACTCTCCGTGTCTTTACGACATACTCTCTGTGTCTTTACGACATACTCTCCGTGTCTTTACGACATACTCTCTGTGTCTTTACGACATACTCTCTGTGTCTTTACGACATGCTCTCTGTGTCTTTACGACATACTCTCCGTGTCTTTACGACATGCTCTCCGTGTCTTTACGACATACTCTCCGTGTCTTTACGACATGCTCTCCGTGTCTTTACGACATACTCTCCGTGTCTTTACGACATACTCTCTGTGTCTTTACGACATACTCTCCGTGTCTTTACGACATGCTCTCTGTGTCTTTACGACATACTCTCCGTGTCTTTACGACATGCTCTCTGTGTCTTTACGACATACTCTCCGTGTCTTTACGACATGCTCTCCGTGTCTTTACGACATGCTATCCGTGTCTTTACGACATACTCTCCGTGTCTGATCTCTCTACCTCGTTTGTTACATCAGACTCTGTATGTTGAGCTGTCAAGGAATTGGGAACATTGTCCTTCACATTTTTGGTTGAAATAATCAAAATTATAATTATTATATAATAAATGGCAATTCCTCCAGCCTGCTCTAAGTATTTTTATTAAAGTGGTAATTGCTCAGGACAATGACACTCTTACTATACGGAATGCCGTCCACAGTTGCTATGCCTGCATAAGAAGTATTTTAAAATAATATCAAATGTACTATACAATACATAAGATTGGCTTCAATTGTAAACTTATCAATTGACAAAACTTCTTATTTTGAAACACGCACGACATGACGTTTAGAACTATAGTATCTTATGCTGTGTAGTTTCTGCTGTGTAGTTTCTGCTGTGTAGTAACTGCTGTGTAGCGACTGCTGTAATTTATAAGACTCTCTCTATATATACTATATAGAGAGATACTGTAATTTAGAAATCCCCGAAAATCTTATAAAAAAAAGCTTATGATTCTGACACTTATTCAAAGATTTTATTATACCCTTGTGGTAAACGTTCTATGAATTTAAATACGTTATCAAGAATGAAAAAAAAAAATTGTCTACAGAAATATTTAGGTAATCAATTACTAGTGTTTTGATTTAGTAGTAAAAAAAAAACAACTGAATACAAAAACAAGAAAAAAATACTTTTTTTCTTTGAAAAGACAATACCTTCTTTATCAAAGTGATTATTTTGCTCTTAATAACTAATAAATAAGAGATTTAATAACAATGGAACATTTTTACCTCGCTGGTTAAAAATAAATAAAAAAAAAAAAAAATGAATTTGGTCCCCCCCCACACACACACACCAAATGGAATAGGAAAAAAAAACAGTCAAAAAAAAATACTAGTGTACTCCAACCAGAATATCGTGGAAAAGTTTCGCTAACAAAAAATAATCTAAGCAAAGAAACTTTGCCCCCCCCCCTCAAATATTTGGACCTAGACGTCTGCCTAGTTTGCCAGGCCTAGCGCCGGCCCTGCCCCCCCCCCACCCGGATATTATTATAGTGAAGGGAATGTGTAGATCATAGACTTATACATATATATTGTATCTACTATCTAGACTGAACATGGCTATCTTTTAAGACTACAAAAATGTCCTGAAATTTTTTTAAAAAGTTGAACCAAAACATTGTTTTCTAAAGTAGCCATAAGAAGTAAACTTTTTTTTTTCAACCCTAACCTATGTAACATGTGATTTAATTTTTAGATCTAGATCTAGTAATTGAAATTCAAAAATAAGAGTACTCTCGTCTCCTAATTATTTTTTTGCAATTTATTAGATACATAATCTAGAAAGATCTAGGTAATTAGCAATCTATTTAAAATGTAATTAAGATGATTAAAATCAACAGGCATGAATTATTTCGATCTAGGATTTTTGAAACATTATCTCAATGGAATCTAACAGGAAATGGCTTTGTTTCATATAATAGCGTGAATATATAGTTCTGTGATTAATAGCCCATTCTAAAGAAAATCCGAGAAATGATTTTGCATTATTTCTAAACTTTGAAAACTAAAGATTATTATTTTTGTAAGACAGAAAAGAGCTACGTACATAAAATTTATCTCTCTCTCTCTATATATATATATATATATAGGCCTGTGAATCGATCAGATAAGAATTTGTTTCCGGTTTCCAGTCTAGATATAATATATAAGTCTTTGGTGTAGATCTACTAGAATTCATAATATATAATATTCCAATGATAGACCTGTAGATCTAGACTTCCTTGACGATGCGCCAAAAAGTCCCTGAACCAAACTCTTCAATGAAAATGGCTTATATCTGGATATAGCAGAAGACGTTTAAGAGAAATATTTTCTAGTTCTGTAGCCAAATTTAAATTTATATCATTTTATACTTTGAAAAAAAGTTATAACGACCAAACTAGAGTTCTCTCCAAGTGTGGCCAATGAGCTAATGATTATTTTCCCAACAATATACATCAGCTGTCAAATTTCTAAGAAATTCGTTATATATATATTTTATTTAAAATGATTAGATACAATCAGATTACTGCATTGGTTTAAACTAATGGAAATTCAGTTGGATTGCAATGGTTCACTCCAACATAGGCTTGCAATAGCAATATAGACGCAAACACAAACAACATATCCCTCCCCCCCAACCAAAAAAAGAAACACACCACACACACACACACACACACACACACACACAGAGAAAGAGAGAAAGGTGTAGCTCTTGGTGAATCAGGCCCTTATTTACTTCTATAAAAGAGTGAATCAGTTCAAATAATCGTATACATGCATTGTTTGTGTCTGTCCTCAAGAGATCATGAATATGCTTTGATGAAAATGAACTTGTACATGAGGAAGGTAGCATTGAATATTATATGGCTACACTGTCATCATTATTATACCTTTATATGTTAATTAGTTTTTTTATATTGTGAAAAGATTGCAATTACCATAAGTTGAAGTTTAATCTGAATTTTTTTTAAAAAAGATAATCCAATTAATCTATACTAATGATTAATCTATGTATAACGCCGACCTTGTTCTATCAAAGGATCTGTAACATATAATGTTATGTGTCCGTGTGTGCTGTGGCTTTAGGTTGACATATTTTAAAAATTGTTAGTGTAATAGATCTTTGTCTCCTATCTGATTTTCTAAATTTGAATATGTTAGTGATTACTTTTTAAAACAATTCTGAAATATTTGAATAAATTGCAAGACTTTTTTTTTAAATATAAATTTTTAGTCAATTTAAAGAATCTTATTGAAACCAGAAGAATGATCGGCCGGCACAAAGTATTAGGAACAATAATTACTTTTGTGTAATTACACAATAACACGCTAGTAGTTTGCTGAAATAACCTATAACCACTATGGGCCTACAAAAAGGAATTGCTAATAAAAATAAAAAATAAAAACTTCATAATTTGTAACAAATTAGCAAGACTAGCTTTAGACTTGATAAGAGGCCGTAAACTATTTAAGATAGGAAGCCCTTTTAATCAACACATAAGTATTAATAATATTATTTGCATTTCAAAACAATTTTGGGGGACCTCTGCCAACTGAGGGTACATATTAATATTATGTATTGCGCATAGGTAAATCCAGCACTGCTAATAAGACGCGAATTGGTTAAAAAAAAAAAAAGGCCATTATAAATTTATATTTATATTTAAAATATGAAATTGTAAAATTTTATTTATAACAAAAAAAAATATTAATTTTTAAAAATATTGTAAGACATCTTTAAAATTTTTGTACTACAAATTTAAAAATGCATGTAAATAATAATGTCTAAAGTCGCACTATACTATATTGTAACAATTACCAGAATCTGACTTACAGTTATTGAGTGTAGGTCAGTCAGTAACCAACATCCTCTGACACCATGAAACTGTCAACTAGTCCTCCATACGAGACAGCCCCGAGTGCCGTGAGTACTCCGAGCGTTCCAGAATTACACCACCTTCTGCACGTGTCCCGCCCCTCTGTCTTTCACGTCTGTTACTCTTTTTTTTATTTGTTATGATTTGCCAGTTTTTTTCCCTCTTGTCTCTCTCTCTCTCTCTCTCTCTCTTTTGCTTCCTTACATTCTCTCTCTTTTATCTCTCGCACTCTTAACGCCCCGCGCCCTGTGTCACTGCAGCGCCCCCGTGTGTATGATTCAATGCTTATTCAGTGTCAGGGCTAACCTATGCCAGCAGTGGTGTCAAACGCCAAGCAGTTAGCCTTCGCAAATAAACCCATGCGCCCTCCAAGACGGGCAGGGGGGCAGGGCAATCAGAACATAGGGAGGGAGTGGGGAAAAAAAGTAGAGAGAGAGAGTTGCAAGTAAAACAGATTTTGAAAGACAGACATTATAATTCGAAGACATTTTCTTCAATTGTAATTGGTACCGTACCTCTTAACCGCAACTTCGGTTAAAAAGGAAGCATTCGATAATTGCAAGTACGGACTTTTTAAAACGAATTATTTCATTAATTAAAGTTGAATTACTTCAGTAATTTCGTTAATAATAATAATAATAAATAATAATAATAACCAGATAATTCCTCAGTGGAAACTGTTAAAAGGACTACAATGAATTTTGTTTCTCTTTAACGAAACTCGACCCTGGCAGCGCCAGAGAATGAACACTCGTTCATTTTCAATATAATAATAATAATAATCTTTATTATCTGTGTGGAAATTAGTCTTCGAATAGAGCATTACAAAAACAATAGATAATTAGAGCAAATAATTTGTACGATAACACACACACACACACACACACACAATAACTCATACCCCAGTTGTCTTTATAAGAAAGAAAGAACAATGTTTTTCTCAAAATAAATGTTATCAAAAACATAGAAATTGTTAGAGATGGTGGACTATTCTCAGCCGGTACCCAATTATTGAAAAGGAATTATGTCCGGTGCTGAATTTACCAATAGGTAACATAGGCACTAGATAAGGGTCTCCACTTCATGAATCTTTTCAATTGAATGAACAGCAAAGTAAAGTTCCCCTTTCAGACCTTGCGATCTATAAGGTCATCTGTTTCTTTGGCCAACGGTTAACGAGCAGGGTGTCGTGTGACCAGCACAACGTCCAACCGCCTTTACTTTCTCCATTAGAGTTTGTTGGACTCAGAGGCGCCCTAAAAATCACAATTTCAGTCTTCATCGAGATTCGAAAGCCAAGTACATGACCACTCAGTAAGCACTCATCCAGCCTCCATAGCAAAAGAAAAAAAAAATATCTGATGAGGGTAACCAGTGGGGTCTGGGTTTATAAGGGCCCCATATCTCAAAGAGCGTATCAATTCTAGATGCGGTCCAGATTATGCCACCAATATAGTGAGAAAAGTACAATACTGCACTTAATCATTTAATCACTTACTTAATCTACCAAATCGAACAATGCCTTGCAATAAGAAAACAATTCACCTTCAGTTTGAGAGCTAAGACTTTTTTTTCTCTTCCTCAAAGTAAAAACGAAACGAATAACGATTTGAGCGACTCGTATTCCGACTTCATTTCTTTCACATTTTGTAAAATCAAAATAAATGCAAATAAATATAATTGGTCTGGCAGTGCTAAATAAATGTAGTCACTATGAACAGAATAAAATATAATGGACACACCGACGCTCGTAAAAAGGTAAAGATTATTTTCAACTATTTTAGTAAAGTATAAACATAGAGTACTGTCAAGAGTTCTGGTCAGTCTGGGTTTTCAGTTAACTTTAAAGGATGGAAAAGGGGGGGGGGGGGGGGAGGTTGTTTACTTGAAGATTGTTTTGTTGTATTTTGTGAGATGCTTTTTGTTTTAATTGAATGTAGCTCTTGGTTAAACAGTATGGACAGTATGTGTGGAGTAGTGTGGACTTTGTGTGGAGTAGTGTGGACTTTATTTCATGTCCAGGACTGTTGGACTTAAGTTTCTAGAATGGTGGGATATACTTAAATAATTTTGTACAACTACTATTAGTTCTATTAGATATTTATTTATATTCGATATCTCATTCAACAGAACTGTACCTAGATCTCTATCTTACTTATATTTTCAATAAATAAGCAATATGTCCATGAAAGTAAACTATAGTCTATCTTTATATTTGTCATCTCGGTTATATTCGGAGGCGCGGTGGCAGAGCGGTAAAGAGCTTTGTCTCCGAACCAGGGTCTGGGGTTCGAATCCTGGTGAAGTCTGGGAATTTTAATTTCAGGATCCTTGGGCGCCTATGAGCCCACCCAGCTCTAACGGGTACCAGACATTAGTTGAGAAAAAGTAAAGCCGGTTGGTCGTTTTGCTTGTCACATGACACCCTCGTTCACCGTAGGGTCACAGAAACTGATGACCTTTACATCGTCTGCCCTATAGACCACAAAGTGTGAAAGGGGAACTTAACTGTTGTTGTTTTTTACGGTTACATTCAAGAAAGTTTACATTTGTTGGTCAGAAAAGTTCACCTACGTATATCAGTAAGAAATGAATTTTTACATGTATAGAGGAGCAAAAAGACCTTCGTAAGAAACATATGCAAGCCTTTGTCGTGAAACAGACTCATAACGAATGTACAAGTGTAAGATAATTCGCAGACATCTTATACCATTGGCAGAGCATGCGCTGATTAAATGTAGACATCCGTTTAAAATCACATTATTCTTGTTCCTTTCCTCCAAAATCGGAAAGTTCCCGATTAAGCGGGCCCTGCACAGAACAGAAGGCGTTCGGTTGCCTAGCATTTATTTAACGCGTCACTTCAGCCAATCAGACGCAGCGCTGTGGCTTCCAAAATGTTTACTAAAATCTCCCGCCACGGCGACAAGTCAGGTCCCGAGCGTGGAAGCGACCACCCAAGCTTTGCCCGAGTCTGTGTTTGTTATGAGGTTTGCGTAAGGAGATATTGTCCACTGTAAACATAAACATCTCAACTCTCTCTCTCTCTCTCTCTCTCTCTTCTTTCTTCCTATTTTAATTTTACCTGCCTTTCTCTCTCCTCTACTTCCAATTCACACCATCCTCCTCATTTTTTTTTTCTTCTTCTACACTCTGTTTCATCGCATTTGTCATCCAGGAGAGTTTAGCTTCTGCCGTTTAATTATCTGCTAACTTGATCATATCCGCTGTACGATCATAGCCGGGGTACTCCTTCCTCATCCCCCCCCCCTCCTTTCTGAATGGTAGCAGGCTATAGGAAGAAGGTAAGGGAGCTGGGTGCCAGGATGGAGGGGGGGGGGATGAGGTGGAGTTTTTTTTTTCCTGACATAAGGTAAGCGTTTGGTTGGAGGCGCCCCACTAGTTTAATGTATACACCGAGAACGATAGTGAGAGTATGTGTTTTAAATATGGCGGTCAGTAAGGACAACAAGGAGACTCTACTGTTACCTAAAAGGGAGGGAGGGGCGGGAATTCTGAGGGCGCTGGGAGGAGTGGGAGGGGGGGGCGTGAGCGGGGTGGTTAGGAATGGAGGGAGCGAGGCGGCAACCTAGGATGAGACCTCATGGATAATACACAAATGGATGAGTCCGATAAGGCACGGGTGGATGGAAGTTAACACTAAATAACGGAAGTTGAGATGTTTACCCAAAAGACTTCCCAAGACCAACCTCCACACTCTCTCCCTCGCCCCGTAGCGCCTTCGCAAACGTTAGTTTAAACATTCCCGAACCATTTCTGATTACCGTATACACGGGCACTGGTAACACTGTAAATAAATGTCCACATTTTTTCTCTCCTTGGTCGAACATTACACACACCGTCATCCGTGGACATTTTGCGAAACTAATTTACAATGGTAAAAAAATAAAAATGCTAAGGGCGCAGTCACACTGGGAGATCGGAATCATTGTTGATGCTGCAATGTCGCCTAAGACAAAGTCAGGGGAGATAAGAATTAGAATCGTGTGCACCGCAAGTTTTGAATGCTATAATCTTCGGAATATAACTTCAGTTTTCCGGATGTTTACATGTTGCCAGGAAACCATCCGAGCTTTAAATAGAAGTTTGTTGTTATCATTAAATGTGTTCGATTGAATTATGGGGGAATGGTAGGGTCGAATGGCGTGACTGCAAGGCGACGTTTAATAATTAGTCTAAAAGTTAGGAAGTGGTTTGAGGCTTGACCGTTATGACTCGTAACCAAGCTATGATGGGGAGCAGACGACATTGGATGAATCTCTACGAGATCTACCAGTACTGCAATATTTAACTCCGTTTTTTAAATAAAACAAATAATAATTAATTATCAATAATTGATGAATTGATTTATTTATTTTTTTTTTATTGATTCTTGTATTGTCATCGACTACGCATAATTGTGCAAAATTTCCACTTCACCCGCGAACAGGGGATGGGTGAATAACCGTGTACAAGATTTGCACTAAACAGACAGACGGAGAGAGTTAATATAAGATTAGTAAAAAGATTGTTAGATCATTAACTCCTAGTATTGAATATGACTATCAAATATATAAGCAGCTATAACAAATACAAGTGTAACTGTTCCCCATTCTGACTTTTCGGTCCGCGTGTGTACACATTTAACTTTGGGAAGTCAAACGAGTTCATTCCCCTGAGATTGTTATTTTGAACAGAAAGGCCTATCCTCCCGTGATGCTATTGCTAGAAACTGGCCTGCACGGAGTGGGTCCTTATTGCCCTTAAACAGACTGAGTGACATTCCTGATAGGCCTCTTTAACTCTCGGATTTGGGGACACTCATACAAGATATGCGTCACTGTCTCCTTGGACAATTCAAGTGACAGTATCGGCAGTCGAAGTTAGTGGCCCGCCCTAAATTATCCAATCATCTATTGTTCTGCCCTAGCTAGATAGCAAGATGACTAACTTCGGAGAAGGCTAGAGCCGGCTAGAGGTAAATAATTAATACATAAAAGGCTGGGCTATGATTTACAATTATAAACACGTAACCTTATATGATAATCAGAAACAAGGATAAAGACATATATCTTACTCCAAATGCTAATAAAAATGTATACAAATGCTCCTTCTTCCCTAAAGGAACTGGAGCAATAAGCGGGTTGCCAGGATAACTATGGGTTATCAGAGTTTAGGTCTCTCTCTAAACAATGTTCATTTTTTATGTCTATATGCACCTAGGTTTGTGGGACGTAATTGTCTTCTGTATTATGTGCAACACCATAAGGTTATAAGATATGATTCCCTTTAGAAATAGTTTTACAAGAACTTGTTTAGGCTTTATACAAATTTATAGAGGTAAAAAGCCATTTAATTTCATTGTTTTATTGTGAATATGAGACATTAAGATCTGCAAATCTCAAACGAACAGAAAATTAATGGTATCTTTATTTGCAGAAAATGATTAAACATGGCTTCTTTGATTCGGCCAAGTAATTTCTTTAAATCTAGCTGAACTTTATTAAGCTATTCTTTGTGACAGATTTCTTCAAAACACATTAGGTGGTCATCATAATTAAATGTCTTCCAACGGAGTAGTCACAATACAAGCAACGGTTTTGTCCTTATTTAGCGGGCTAAAGTCCAGGTCCAGGTAAGTCCAGGTCCAGGTAAGTCCAGGCGGTTTCTCAGATGAGATCGCGAGGATTACCAAAACAATGTCCGCTACAAGAAGGTTTGTTGTCTCTCGTCCGTTGGCCGGACACAAAGGCGTACATTAGTGAGAATACACAAATAGCAGTGGAGGGCCCCGGGGGGGGGGGGGGGGGGGAAGCAGGGGGAGTTAACTAAATAAGTCTGAGTTTATTTGAACGTGTTCTCTCCCTTGTTTACATTCGGACAAGAAAAGGGAGAGAATTCATCAATGATGTGAAATCGGATTTCCGTCTTTCGGTTAATTGAGTAGGGAAAAAACAAGAAAAAACGAAAGTAGCGGAATTGTTAGAGCCAACTTCTTTGATCTTGTAGCCATGAGAAAGTATAGTTGGCATACTTTCGCTTCATTTTCAATTATTTTTCTTATTTCAGAAGAGTTAGAAGAGTCTTATCAAATACGAAGTGTTGTCCTGTTTGCTTTTATGTAAAAAAAAAAAAAACACTAAATGATTTTTTATAATTGTATTAATTTAAACGATCAAAACAAGACTATGGCTTAAATATTCCTGGCCCGTTGGTGACTTCGATGGGGGCCGCCTCTAAGTTTGTGTGATAACACAAACTCTTTTTGTAATCTGTTTTTTAATGGGAATCTTTTCTCCGGTTTATTTATTAATTTTTTGAGGCGATGGTTGTATATTTCTATATTGATCTATTATGATCTGAAAAAATTGGTAGGTTATACTTTTTATTTTTTTAGTTTTAAATTAGGTTTTAATTACAGAGATTTACTTAAGTGATAAGTTTTATGGAATGATAATGGAATAGTTTTTATTTTGACGCTTTAAATGGATCTGAGACATGGGTATTATACAGAAAGCGACTAAGACTACTTGAGCGCTTTCACCAAAGATGGACATACGGTGGCAAGACCGCACTACAAACTGCGACGTCCTAGCGAACGCCGGCATGGATAGTATAGTGGGACTTCTTATGGTCCAATAGCTACGCTGGGCAGGGCACGTATTCCGTATGGGGGACGAACGTATACCAAAAGCGGTCTTTTTTTTGGTGAGCTGAAAGGTGGTCGACGTAACAGAGTTGCCCCACGGAAACGCTTGAAAGATTAGCTTAGGAGCCAACTTGCCTTAGCTGACATAGAAGAGAGCACCTGGTTGCATGCGGCTGCCGCCTCAGAACGTGACAGCTGGAGGTAACTCACAAATGCTGCGGAATACACATTTGAGACCAAAAGAAAATCCGCTGCAGAGGACAGACGCAGACGGCGAAAAGAAAATCTTAAACGATCACCGGCGGACAATGGTTATGCTTGCCTTGATGTGCGAAATATTCAAGTCCCCTTGGAAAAGCCTTTATTTTAACAAGTATTTTTTAAATATATTTTCTTTGTTTAAACGGAGAGTACTGTATAATCCACGGCACATTGAATGCAGAACTGCCAAACCAGTGGCCCTCTCTTGACCAACTGTTAGTATCAAGTGTCGCTTACCGTTCCTCAGAACCAATCCTTTGCGGCGCTATTTGGAGAATTTCTCGAGGTAGGACTGAGTCATGGTCCGGATATTGCCCGCTGGCCGTAGTTTGTGGGGCATCACTGATTTAATGCTGTAAGTAAAAAAAAAAAAACGAAGGCAAACTAGTCATCTTGCACTACGATTTCTCCTGGAGCCCTGCCTCATTGTTTTGTTGATGTATTCTCTAGGAGTCGCTGTGTCAGGTAATCTGCTCTCGAAGTTGATGCTTATCCCATCGGGGGACCTCTATACACGAGACAGAGGAGATCAACGTTGTGTTCAACTAGATCACGAGGGGGTAGGACGAGCTTGTAAATACACGTGGGTGTTGAAACTTTCACATCTTCTCTCTCTCTCTCTCTCTCTCTCTCTCTCTCTTCGTCTCTCTGTTACTCTTTCTCTTTGTAAGTCTCTCTGTCTCCCTCTCTCATGCTCTTTCTCGACCCTTTTGTCACTCTGTCTCTCTCTCTCTCTCTGACTCTCTCTCTGTCTCTCTCTGACTCTCTTTCTTTGTCACTCTCTCTCTATGTCTCTCTCTCTGACTCTCTCTCATTGTCTCTCTCTGACTCTCTCGCTGTCTCTCTCTGACTCTCTCTGTGTCTCTCTCTCTCTGACTCTCTCTCTCTGACTCTCTCTCTCTGTATCTCTCTCTGACTCTCTCTGTCTCTCTCTCTGATTCTCTCTCTCTGTCTGTCTCTCTCTCTGACTCTCTCTGTCTCTCTGACTCTCTCTGTCTCTCTCTGTTTCTCTTCATGTCTCTCTCTCTCTGACTCTCTCACTCTCTCTGACTCTCTCTGTCTCTCTCTGACTCTCTCTCTGTTTCTCTCCCTGTCTCTCTCTCTGACTCTCTCACTCTGTCTCTCTCTATGTCTCTCTCTCTGACTCTCTCTGTCTCTCACTCTGTCTCTCTCTCTGTCTCTCTCTCTCTCTGTCTCTCTCTCTGTCTCTCTCTCTGTCTCTCTCTGACTCTCTTGGCATGACTTCCTGTTTCTTTCTGTCTCTCTCTGTTTCTTTGTCCCTGATACTTGTCAGAACATCTATGATGATTGGTCTTCATTGACCAGAGACTGCCACGTCACAGGTCAGTGTGTCAGGCCTACTGTAACGATTGGTTTGGATAAAACACGGCCAGGCTGTTATCCTTTCTTG
Organism: Biomphalaria glabrata; assembly: GCF_947242115.1. Classification (NCBI taxonomy): domain Eukaryota; kingdom Metazoa; phylum Mollusca; class Gastropoda; family Planorbidae; genus Biomphalaria; species Biomphalaria glabrata. The sequence goes on along the minus strand of NC_074717.1, from coordinate 9,418,046 downwards.
AGCTAGTTATCATTGACCTTTGTTGATATATTTATCATGACCTTTGCTGACATAGTTATCATTGACCTTTGCTGACATAGTTATCATGACCTTTGTTGTTATATTTATCATGACCTTTGTTGATATATTTATCATGGCCTTTGCTGACATAGTTATCATGATCTTTGTTGGATATATTTATCATGACCTTTGCTGACATAGTTATCATTGACCTTTGTTGATATATTTATCATGACCTTTGTTGATATAGTTATCATTGACCTTTTGACATAGTTATCATTGACCTTTGTTGATATAGATATCATTGACCTTTGTTGATATAGTTATCATGACCTTTGCTGACATAGTTATCATTGACCTTTGTTGACATAGTTATCATGACTTTTGTTGACATAGTTATCATGACCTTTGTTGAGATAGTTATAATGACCTATGGTTGAGCTAGGTATCATGACCTTTGCTGAGGTAGTTATCATGACATTTGTCGAAATAAATTAGAACGCGTGCTAAGCACTGTATCCGAGAAACATAAACATTTTGAAAAGACATATTCCAATCTTAAATTGCTACGTCAGAGTAACCGCCCACTAAGACAAAGTTCTAGACAAACTTTGCTTTTTAAACATTTCATTTCCACGTATGTTTGGTGGCCGGAAATGCCCACTTCCGCTCGAGCTGCCCCCGAGTTACGACGATGTGCCGTATCACTCCATATCTCAGCTTCTTTGTTATTTCAATGCATTATGTCTTCGTGTGCACAGCAAATACAGTATACCTACACAACATTCATGGGGGTTCCCCCCAAAAAAAACATTGCATTAAACATACACTGTAAATGATGATAATTTACGAATCATTTAAGTCGATGATAGCCCGGGCGATGCTTCTCATGTCACCACACAGCACCCAATCGGGAAGCGAAACAGAACCCACGTCGGGATGCCTAAGGACCGAGTCTATTGCACTGGCGGGGATGGAAGAGAGCCACAACAAACATGTCACCATCCACACATCAAAGGGCCTTTTTTTGGCGAACACCTATTCAGCTGATGTTGTACGGAGAAGGAATACGAGGGAGTTTCCATGGTGTGCGAGCCCGTCTTTGACTCGAGCGTCATGGGATACAAGTCGTCGGTAATAGGGATGTCACAAATTTTATTTGCTTGGATCCCTCCAAGACCTAACAGTAGTTCAGAAACGCAGATGGAGGGAGAGTCCATGGGCGTAGAGTTAAAGTCTTGGACTCAACCCTCACTCAGTTACAAAGAAAAAATAAAGAAGATCCCAAACCAACACGGAATTTTTCATATCTAATTACGGATTTTAATCTTCTCTACCTCTAGTAGGCTAACTATTTAAGTTAAGTGCTATACTTTTTGCGTCTCTTCTTGTATAGGCTCCGAAATGTCTATCTTTTAAAGAATATATTGCTTTATATGCAATAGCTATGTCTGTATGAGATGTGGAACTTTTTGTAGGTCACAGCTGGGCCACATACAATGATGTACTCTTTCAGATGTCTCGTACTGGAAGACAGTGACTTAGTTTCCGAGAGAGAAGAATGTATGCAACTATTGGAATCTCTATGGCCACATTCAGTCGCGAAGCGACCTATGGGTCATCTCATGGAAATGAAATTAATGCCTGGGCACTTGCTTAGGTCGGAACGATAATAAACTAGTACCATTATGTAATAACTATTATGACGAGCATTATCTTACGGCAAATCGTGCGAGTTGTGAGTGATCAAACTGGCGTATATTCGCGTATATTTTGGCAAACCCACATGCTGTCACATCTCTCAACCTTTGACAGCGTTTGAGTCCACCGAGTGTAAGTTTAGAGAACCGCCGCAAAGAGATTTTCGCTCACAATCTATCCATCACCAAAACATTGCCCTGACACCTGCGCCAAGTCCTGCTCTATCTTCTTCGAGCCGCGCAAAACGCCAAGTCGATTTCCTAGCGCAGCGCTAATATTTCTGTCTGTTACGTCCCTTTGCGGTGCGTCCTCGTGAGCGTGCTTGCGTGTGTGCGTGTGTGTGTGTCTTGATTTTGTCTGTTACCAGCCCCGTTCCTAACAGTTTCTAATTGTTTATGGTGTCAACGAATGGACAGTTTATTCTCTACCGCCTTTTGTGTGTGTGTGTGTGTGTGTGTGTGTGAGAAAGAGAGAGAGATAGAGAGAGAGAAAGAGAGTTACGTGTTCATTTCATTGCGAGCTTGTAATTGAATTTACATGTATCAAGCAGTCCTAGACTGAGGTGTCTGTATCTCTCTGGATTACAAATCTTGATGTCTGCGTGCTGGGAGGGGTGACATACCCGGTGGTCTACAAAATACACACACACAGTCAAAAGTCTGTCACCATTCTCTTCCTTTCTCCCCACCTTTGGGCGTATAACTTTTATTTTCAACATCTTTTTGCTGACCATAACATGGTGTTCATTTATAGGTCATTATAAGGTCGAAACGTTGTCAGCGTGACCCGTCCTTAAAGGAAACTGATTATAAAATGTCTTTTATTTCTCTAATTCCTTTTGCGTTTTGGACAGTAGGATGTGAAAATGGCGTGTCTGTGTTTGTGTGTGAGGGGGGGGGGAGATCGTCAATTAAACTCAGTCTTCAGCCAGCCCTTACCGAATGGAAGTAGTAGCAGGTACAATAGTTTCATATAATCACATTTTCGCTTGTTTTGTTCCTGGTAGTGTGCCTTGTAGGATGTGTATATCGGAAAACTCTGCTAACTTTGGGTGTATCCGGTGTACGGAATGAAGGAAGTGATGATAATGTTTTTACAAAGCCTATATCAATTCAATCTGGCTATCAACTCAATCTGGCTATCAACTCAATCTGGCTATCAACTCAATCTGTCTGGCCAAAAGTTTGTACACGTTATTTCTCCAACACCCAATCTAGGATCAAGCTGGAATTTCGCACAATTATTTCTTTTACCTGACAACACAAGAATCGATACAAAATTATCCGATTAGTTAGTTCGCTATTGGTAGCTAATTATTTTTATTTGGTATCTCGAACGAGGGAAAGAAATTGTACTTGACTGAAGTGGTGGTATAAGCTGAATTAGTTCCCGTTTTAGGTCGTCGTCTGAGGCTTGTTGAACATAAACAAGAAATAGAAACAATAGAAAACTAAACAATCTTTCATATTCATAAGCTCTTCGCTAGCAGAGTGGTTACCGTGTTGGCTTTTAAAGCCGGAAAACACTGAACCGTAATCTTCGAATACAAAAACAAAATTTAATAAAATACTCTGAAAGACACAAAGATAAAGACACATTCCTCGTCCCATATGCTAGGACAAATTTGTACCAATACTCCTTCTTCCCTAGTGCTATTAGAGCATGGAATGGGTTGCCTGAGCTAACTAGGAAAACCAGTGACTTGGCAGAATTTAAGTCATTGGTTAACTTGCACGACTAGATGAATAACGCATAAGAAGTAATCATCTTTTTTGAAGTAATATCTGTATTTTATACTCTGTATGTTTGGGTCTATTCTTTTTGTATTGTTATTGTTTTTAATTTTTAAAAAAGTCCTTGTAATTACAACGAATTTCCAATAAGGATCAATAAATCCCTTTTAGTCTCAGTCTTCAACATTTTCCAAAGAGTTGGGAGGGGAGGGTGGACCAGCGAAGCATATTCAATGAAGCATTTAATAATAATAATAATAATCTTTATTTCCGTATGGAAATTTGTCTTACAATTTGTGCATTTGAGGGTATCTGTAGGTTTATGTGAGTAACTAGACTACGATGTTTTGTTTTGAAATCTATAGTCGAGTCCCAATATTTGGGTAGAATTACAACAAATAGACTCTGAATCTGCAAGGTTATCCACCACCGAGGATCAGTTAAATGATTGAATATACTTTATCCACAATATTTACAAATAACAAAACATGTTGCGTAAAAACAAAAGAAGCGCTCCTTCTTCATTAGAATAAACACAAATGGAATTATTTCTTGTATTTCCGGTCTGGTAGGAAACTCCCTGTTCCCTGTTCTCACGATTCTTGTTTTTAATAGCCTTAAAGGTTCAGTTTAAATTGGACATTGTCCACACAATGAAAGACCATGTACATCCTTTTATTGTAGAGTCTTGCAATCACGTGAGAAATATCAACTTCATCCGAACATCAAAGCTGACCCCGACATTTAGTGCCATGGGATATACACAAAAACAATAACAGTCCCACCAGCCCAGTAGCTGGACAATAACTGTTATCATAGTCAGGGGTTTAGCGGGGTCGAGACCAACAACTGGTTAAGACAACTGGACTTACAGCTGGACTTAACAAATTCACATACGTGATCTGGTATTCATTTAACGGTGCTTTGATCTCTACTTGAAATGCTCCAAACAGTTTGTTTTCTTCTAAACTATCCGCGTCTTTATTACCAAGTGAAAGCGATGTGGTCATAATAGCGCAGTGGTCATAATAGTTTGTTTTTTCCAATCATCGTAGAACAAATAGACTTCATCCACCCCCACCACCTCCCATTATATAAATCATTCTCGGCCAGAAACTAAAGCCTCGTCTTATTAAAAAAAAAAATGAATATACTACTACAGGGAGTGGTAAAGCGCTTTGCCTACGAACCGGGGGGTTCCGGGGGAAGACTGGGATTCTTAATTTCGGGATCATTGGGCGCCTTGGAGTCCACCCAGCTCTAATGGGTACCTGACATTAGTTGGGGAAGAGTAAAGGCAGATGGTCTTTGTGCTGGCCACATGACAATCACGTTAACCGTGGGCCACAGAAACAAATGACCTTTACATCCTCTGCCCTCTAGGCTGCATGGTTTTAACGGGGAAATTTATTTTTTAAACACTACTACAACATATGACGTGGCTACGTTGACCCAGCTATGGCCTACATATCTAGCCAAAAGTAATGCCGACAAACCCATTGCATGGAAAGCTTAAAATGACTATACATGAGATAAATGTTGGAGCCTTACTTCTAATGTTAAGGATTGCAAAGGTTAATGGCAGGGAAAGGTAACCCAGTGAAACACGTAAGGTTAAAGGGAATTTAATGGACAATAACTCATGAATACAAATCAGAATTCTTAAACTAAAATTAAAAAAAAAAAAAAACTGTAGCTTTCAATAACAGAATAAAGGCTACACCACTGATAATTATAATAAAAATAATTTTATTTATAAAGCGCTGTTAACAAACAAAATGTAGGCAGAAGGCGCTGTGATAACATTACAAACATTAACACGAGAGCTAAAATGACAAACTACGGCCCATAGGTCATATTTGACCCGCGACAAGTGCTTTTCGGTCCTTTGTAACTCCTAGTGATTAGAAAACCAAACCTCTACCACAAACGTATCTCTTGTAGCGTGTAGTTCAGCCTTTCAATTCTAGTAGGCTACGTAATCCAGATCTAAAGCAAGTATTTATACCTTTTGAGTTGTTATGTATAAACTGCTTGGGTAGGAGGCTCGAGACTGAATCTCCAATGTAGGCAAGGAATTTTAAAATCGAGATATGTTTCAGTTGATCTGATGTTTTTATGTCCAACACCCAAAGATGGGCTAATCAACAATGTTCCTGGACATCACGGTACGATTTCCTGATGTTAGCTTATCGTCCGTCAACCCAAGACTGAGGCCAAACAGCATTGCAATGAGCTCAAAAGGAGTTAAGAGGACTATATCTATAATCTAAGATTGATTATTCTTTACAAATTGTCTGGTCTGGCGATAATTTTTTTCCCCAATGAAGTCCCGGGACAACTAATCTCCACTAGTGGACACCGAGAGGTCCTGAAGTTTTGTTAGAATCACCACAGACTGAACTTTTTCATTGACTTGCATCTATGGCCTGTGCTAGTTGCGAATAAAATTTGGCAATATAGACTATTTGAGCTGTAGCTTAAACTTAAAACTGGTGTGTATTGTTATGTTTACTGTTGTTACTTTTGTTTTTGTAGAATGTAGATAATGACTTGTTGCTGGATAATCATTTTATCATATATTTATTGTACATTTCATACCAGTTCATTTATGATGATATCATATCTTATCTTATTACAGACGTTACTTCAGAAACAAAGATAATTTGTATTACGTCCTACGCATTTCATTTGTCAATCTAGTCATGTAAATCTAAGTCGGTTTTCCATGGCTGCTTCAGGCAACCCTTTCCATTCTCTAATGGCGCTAAGGAAGAAGGAGCTCTTGAAAGAATGTGAGAAACAGCTTGTCGCATGTCTACCATGAGCTATTTGCAAGTGAAGTGTGGTCTTCTAAGCTCAACTATCGTCGTATCACTACGTTGCTTCAATATCTAAATCTTGCAGTCCTAACAGAAGATCTATCAACGAAAGCCACTCGCAAACTGTTCTTTTAGTGCTTCCTTCTATAAACGTCACCACTATTTGTGTGTCACGTGACTATTTCTACTGTCTCTAAGCTGAAGTGAGCATTTTTATATTTACATTGATAATTCAATTACTCAATCAACCCTAACATTAATACGTTTTCAAAATTGCATTTGAGTGTCACGTGCCCTATAGAAAGACGTCTATTTTCTAGTACGCTATATCAGGAAACGAACGATGTAATTAAATTATAATTTAAAAAGGCTAACGACAATCTCTTCCTCTATTGCGATGACACGTTTTTTTTTCTCTCTCTCTTTACAAACAGAGTAACATAAGTACGTAACAGTTCACGACAAAAGTTACTGACCACTATAGCCATGCACTCTCGTCTTGTTGACCATAAGCTTCGCTGGTCATTCGTCCGGTCCTTTGTGGCTTTGTAAAAGAAAAAAAAAAGTTAACTAGTGAGTTTAATACTGGTCAAAGTGCATTCAGTTGGCAAGGAGAAAGGCTATTTAATAAAAACCGAATATAGTTGTGTGAGAGAGAGGGTCCTGTTATTTGATAGCCATCGTCGTCTACTTCCATCAACCTTTTGTAGACCCTCACTCTCCCCTCGCCATTATCCCTCTTCCCTCTCGAATTATTTAAACACCAAGTGTCTGCTCAAATCGTCCTGGACCAATGTTGTTCTACCATTAAGTTGTGATAATAGCCTGCTAAAAGCGAGGCGGGGGAGGAGGGTTGAGGTTAAGTATACAAACACGCTAGCATCCGGTGTCGGCGCAAGAATCCATTGTCCAGTGGGCCGTTAGCCCCTTCGGTCGATGGACAGCCGTGTCAAGAGGCACGACTAAACCACGCCTCTGCGACATCCTGCTAGCCAACCGCTCGTCGTCAACTTCCCCATTGTCGTCATCGATGTGGCGCGAGCTTCTGTCTGGCGCCCTGTTAACGAGTGTCACATGGCGTCTTATGGCGCGAACCTATTATCGATAAAGAGACACAAAGTCCGAAGAGGATAGCAACGGCCTGAAGAGAAAGTAAGAATACGTTTACAATGAAAAGTTTGTCTAATAAGACTCAAATTAAAGACGAAGGCTCTTTCGATTTTAATCTGCCATGTTGTTTTAAAAATAGTAAGAAAATTATTTATAGCTTCGTTAAAAAATAACAGTAAAATTGTTTATTAAGGGCACTGTTCCTTTCCCCCCCCCCCCAAAAAAAAAAAAAAAACAAACACAGATTTTTTTTTTCAACACTATAACATTATCAATGGCAGGGTGTTTTTAAAAGGTGGTGTAGATAAAGCAGCGAACATCGATTTTGACTAAACATAATAAATGGGCAACTGTAAATTATTACCTAGGCCCTAGGCATTAACCTGAAGCGTACAAGATTTTATTTTTTTTTACCAGCGTGAAAATTTTTTTTTTCGAACATATATATTCGCAGAGGCGGAGTGAAGTGGGGATATGAATGGGGGTTGGGGCGGAGCCGTTGGGAAAGAATTTTTGATCCCAAAGAAGATGCAACAATGACAAAAGCAGACACGAAACTTATTCGTTCTACGGACAATACCATATTGCGATCACAACTCACTTTCGTAGAGCCTGTTTCGTTGTTCAAGCTTTATATATTCCTTATTCAAACTGCCATTTTATTAATTGATCATAAAACTTTTCAGACCTTGCGATTCATAAGAGAGATGGTGGTGTAAAGATCATCTGTTTCTATGGCCCACGGTTAAAAACGGTGGCATGTGGCCCAACGAACAAGCGCTTTTCCTTTCCCCATCTTTAGGGAAGGTCTCATTAGTGTTGAATTCAGAGGCGCCCTAAAAATGCTGTAATTCAGATTCGAACCGAGGACCTCAGATTCGGAAGCCAAGCGCTTCACCACTCAGCCACCGCGCCCTAAACCACAGTACCCCCACTGTAGAAGAAAAACTAAATAAAAAAAACTGGCGGAGTTCCTGCAATCTGAGCCCTCCGTCATAATGATAAGAACAAAGAAGAAGGAAAAAACACAACAAATATAAACAAAGAAATGATAAATAGGCTTATGTTTTGCTCCTTTTTGTGTCGAGAGACACATTTTTAAGTTTAAATCATAAACAAAAAAATTCGTTTATTCTTTCGCTTTTCTTTTTCTGCATACTTTCTGTTTCTTTCCTTACGTGTTGCCATTACCGTCATTAGCCAGATAGTTTCAACTTTACAGCTATAGCTACAGCAATCTGAGTACATTTCATACAGAGTGCTGTTTGTCTGTCTACCTGTTTATTGAAATAGCAGGGGCCTGTTGTGTACTCACGCCACCTCTAATGAATGGGCTCTAGTTTCCCTCTACTTGGCGCCCCGCGCCCCCTCGACCTTGTTTATTTGACTATTTGCTCGTGTGTCTAGTTCAACGCTTCCATTCCGTGCTGAGGAGTTGGGGAGTTTGTTGTTGGCTTCTCGTGTCAGCGCCTGATTCAAAACATTGTTAATTGATGGCATGATGGGAGAGGGAGAGAGAGAGAGAGAGAGAGAGAAGATAAAGAATAAGAGCAAGAAGGAAAGAGCGAAGAGCGGGAGTAAGAGTCAGAGAAATTAACAGAGAAAAAGAAGTTAGAACAAGAGAGAGAAAGAGAAAAGAGGAAGGGAGGAGTAAAAAGAAAAAAAGAAACAGTGGAAATAAAAAGAGAATAAATAACATGGCAAAAGAGATAAATAAAAAAAAAAGTAAAAACCGAGCAAAAAATAAAAAGCAAAAGTCAAAAAGAGAAAGAGAAAGATAGAGAGATGGTAAAAGCAGGCAGGTCATCTGTTTCTTTCTAAAAACCCAGTCTTCACCGACATTCGAACTCATGACCCCAGGTTCGGAAGCCAACCGCTTAACAACTCAGCCACCGCGCTCCCCTAGAGAGACGGTGTCGGGGAAATATATAAGCGAGTTGACGATTAAGAATTTCTCTTTTTAATTTCCAATTTCTTTCTCCACTGTTCCATTCTCCCATGTCCTTATGTCACGTCATCAAACATTCCTCATTACTCTTACAATATATTTTAAGGATTATTCAAATAACAATCTTATGTATATAACAAACAAAAAAAAAGCACAATTTAATATTTTAATACAATATACAAAATATTTTATAAAAACATTAAAATGATTTTACATGGCACAGTGCATTAAAAGATTACAATTAGGCACAGACGTAATAACAATAACGGCTATGTCTTCGAGTCCAAAGATTAAGGATGAGTGCAGTATGGCCTCGATATATTTAAATCCGCCAGAGATACATGAAGATTGGTTTCAACTGGATTATCGAAGTAGGGGAGGTGGAGATGGGATGGAGAAAGGGGGAAAAAAAAGTTCTTAACAAAATTTTGTGTTTCTGTTTAAAAGTCGTCTCGATCATTTCGCTCCAGATATTTAATTTTACCCCGTGACAGGTATTTGTACAATTCTTTCCATCAGCTGGCAAAACTCTTCGTGGTTTCGTAAAAAAAAGCTGGTTGGAAACAGGATGAGTCATTCAAAAATGATTTTCCGAGACATGTGACAGTTTATGTATATTTTTGATGCGTTGGTCCGACCACAGGTTCCACGACAATTCGTTCACTGACATTTCGTTCACCGACAAATCGTTCACGACTTTTCGTTCACGCGACTATTCGTTCACCAGACATTTCGTTCACCCGACAATTCGTTCACGCGACATATCGCTCACGGACTATTCGCTCACAGACAACTTGTTCACCGACAACTTGTTCACCGACAGTTGGTTCACGACAAATCGTTCACGCGACAAATCGTTCACTAACAATTCGTTCACAGACAAATTGTTGACAGACAAATTGTTCACAGACAAATCGTTCACTAACTATTCGTTCACAGACAAATTGTTCACTGGATATTTCCAAAAACAAAAAATTGCTAGAGATCGGGCCTGATCCGAAATTCTTTCTAAATTTTTGTTTGTTTGTTGTTAATATTTTGTTAACGAGGACAGTATGTGATAAAAAATATACTTAAAAGAAAAAAGAGATCTTACAAGCTCGCTGAAACATTTAAATGGGCCCTTACTTTACTATGGGTGAACGAAATGTCTGGTGAACGAATAGTCGCGTGAACGAAAAGTCGTGAACGATTTGTCGGTGAATGAAATGTCAGTGAACGAATTGTCGTGTCCCCCCGACCACATACCAGACACAGACATTTTAAAGCTGTCCAGCATGTACAGATTCAATGCGACAGTAAAAAGGTCCCAACTTCGATGAACGAGGCATGTAGTCTGCATGCCAGACAATCGCCTTCCCAAACGACTTCTGTACGGGGAGTTGTGTGCAGGAAAGCGCTCTGAGGGGTTCAATACAAGCGCTATAAAGACACTCTCAAGAGCTCCTTCAAGGAATGCGATATCGACATCCAAGGCTGGGAAGAACTAGCTCTCGATCGCTCCTCATGGCGTGAAGCTGTGAGTCTCGGAGTCTCAGGATTTGAAGCAACAAAAAGCTGAGAGAAGAAGCAGGCCTATCTGCAACTGACATAACCCACCCATGCCACATAAGCGGCCGGCTTTTTAAAGCGAGGATGTGCTCATCTTCGACAACGAAGGCGGAGCTATATATATTTTGGGGGAAGAAATCATCATTCAACTTAGTGATGGGCAAATTTTTTTGAAGAGCGGGCCAAAAAATGAAATGAAAAGTTTTTGGGGGCCATAATTATTTTATTAAGAATTTACAGAAATTTAGTATCAGAATGAACGATATAACAATCGAACTAAAACTAACGCTGTAGGAAGCTATGAGTGTTTCGATCATAGTTCTTCTTAGTTTCGGATAAACAAAATCGAAGCAAAAAATCAGTCACTAAGATTTCTTTTAAGGGTGGGGGGCGTTGAACCCCATTCCCCCTGGCTACGCCTATGATTTGAGTTTTCATCAGCGAAGGGGTAATTTCAATACAAAGTCAATGAGTTAACAATTCATTCATAACCCCACCATGAACCAGCTTTACAGACTATTACACGAGAAAGATTCAAGAAACAATGTCTGTGTCGTTAAAGAAACATCTAGAACTAAACGTTGTCGGCTGGTCAGCACCCTCGGATTTTACTACATAATGATGATGATCGTGGGGGCGCCTCTTTTTCTGTATGGTAACGCTCCTTTAAGTCACGAGGTGATGGCTGCCATTCAGAGGTGGGGCTACACACAGTTTTAAGTCTCTGAGGAGGAAAAAAAAAAAAGCTTTTGACTAAATTTAATTGACAATCTAATTCGTATACACCAAATACCATTTATTCATTCACCAATTCAATTATTGATTTATTCATTTACTTACTCATTCATTCATTTGCCTATTCATTCTTATATCCATAAGATCTCTAAAACCGCAAAATGGATTGAAGCTTAATTTTGTCCACAGGCTCCTCGTACCACATAGGTGCTAAGTTGATAACTAGGAAACGATTTTGATAGATTCGCATTTTAAGTGAGGAAATTCGAGGGTAACAAAAAACGCAAAACACAAAAGCCTCCTATTTAAATTTTATATTTGTTCTTTGGCGTTTCCCTAAAATAGCTGCATTCTATATAGAAGGCTTAAACGCAAATGTTTCAAATCACAAAATATAAGATTGTATATAAGATAAGTGATATTAAAATTCACTGGACAAACGTATGGGAAGGAAAGAGTTAAAATGTATGGGAAGGAAAGAGTTAAAATGTGCGACGTTCTATTGAAAGTGTACAATATATAGCCTGGGAACAAGCCAAATGACATAGTTGTTTAATGACACAGTTGAGGGTTAGCTAGTATTATTAATAAATGATTTTTATTTAAAAACAAAAGAATCTATACTTGAACTAAGAAATTCGAATAGTTGCTATTACGTAAACAATTTATTGTGTTTAAAATTTTAGTTTTATTTGACTTATTTGTGTAGGAGGACTTTAACATCCGAGATCTTTGAGTAATAATAATGTGATAAAATTTCTAATTTAAATTAAACTAACTTGTTTAAAAAATGGTAAACCTTTATGTGAATACTATATGTACTATCTAATAACAAAAACATACACTTTGGCAAAAACAAAAATCCAATCTATTGGCTTGATTCTTCGGAGTTGCTACTTGCACGCGACATATAGACATCCCGAAAAAAAGGCGCCAACTCGGCATTATGAATAGCCAGCATTTCTAATGTACATTTTTTTAAATCAGCCAATCATTCTCATCCATAAGTATTGTAATGACTTTATAGTTAGACGCGTAGAAGTTGGGGCTTATCGGGGATTTCCTTAGTGACGTCACGGTTTTTAAAAAACGTACAACGGAAACAGAAAGATGAACGGACGCTGGAGAGCCGCTTCAGTCGGGCTTAGGAAAGGACTTGTTTTCTTGGTATGACGGATGTGTACTGTGCCCTTTAAAGTGTAAACAAATTATTATATTATTTCACATGACTGGATGATCTTATTCTCTTCATTAAGTTGCGAGTGTTGTTTTATAATATCATATAATATAATAAGAACTGGCAACTAGAAACAGCATCATTTCAGTGTTTCAGTGTTGTTTTATAATATCATATAATATAATAAGAACTGGCAACTAGAAACAGCATCATTTCAGTGTTTCAGTGTTGTTTTATAATATCATATAATATAATAAGAACTGGCAACTAGAAACAGCATCATTTCAGTGTTGTTTTATAATATCATATAATATAATAAGAACTGGCAACTAGAAACAGCATCATTTCAGTGTTTCAGTGTTGTTTTATAATATCATATAATATAATAAAAACTGGCAACTAGAAACAGCATCATTTCAGTGTTGTTTTATAATATCATATAATATAATAAGAACTGGCAACTAGAAACAGCATCATTTCAGTGTTTCAGTGTTGTTTTATAATATCATATAATATAATAAGAACTGGCAACTAGAAACAGCATCATTTCAGTGTTTCAGTGTTGTTTTATAATATCATATAATATAATAAGAACTGGCAACTAGAAACAGCATCATTTCAGTGTTTCAGTGTTGTTTTATAATATCATATAATATAATAAGAACTGGCAACTAGAAACAGCATCATTTCAGTGTTTCAGTGTTGTTTTATAATATCATATAATATAATAAGAACTGGAAACTAGAAACAGCATCATTTCAGTGTTGTTTTATAATATCATATAATATAATAAGAACTGGCAACTAGAAACAGCATCATTTCAGTGTTTCAGTGTTGTTTTATAATATCATATAATATAATAAGAACTGGCAACTAGAAACAGCATCATTTCAGTGTTTCAGTGTTGTTTTATAATATCATATAATATAATAAGAACTGGCAACTAGAAACAGCATCATTTCAGTGTTTCAGTGTTGTTTTATAATATCATTTAATATAATAAGAACTGGCAACTAGAAACAGCATCATTTCAGTGTTTCAGTGTTGTTTTATAATATCATATAATATAATAAGAACTGGCAACTAGAAACAGCATCATTTCAGTGTTTCAGTGTTGTTTTATAATATCATATATAATATAATAAAAACTGGCAACTACAAACAGCATCATTTCAAGTCACAGCAAACACACAACCTTCGCTATAGAAGTAAGAACATCCCAACAGTATATAAGGGTAGAAATCTTCATTTACATAGAATGTAATGTCAAGGACACTTATTTCAGTCGACGGGTAGAAAAACAAAACACAACTTCCATGTTTGCATTCTCATTTTTGCAAGGGCATTCACTTACCTTCTTTATGTCGCCACTGGACTTCATTATTTGAACCACAGCCATTACCGGAACCGGAAGGAACCAGAAAATAGCAATGAACCAGCCAAATGCCACAGCGCCGGAAGTGTAGTGATACTCCTTAAAGGTGGGTGGCTCATATGTCAGGAGGGACGCAATCAACAGGATCTACAAAAAAATTTTTTTTTTCAAACTGACGCATAAAACCTACAAGTAAGTAGAATGTCCCGATAATCCGAACTTCGGTAGCCCGAAAGTCCCGCTTAATCCAAAACCGAAATTCGGAAATTTTCAGGAAAAAAAAAATATGAAAGAACAGTGAGTAAGTGTACTGGGCTTGATGTGAAAATTTACGTTTCAGAGATTAGAAAATAGAATAATATTGTATACTAGTCGACCGGCGGCGTATCATACCCCGCTATTTTGCAGGCCCCTATGCGACCGCAGTGAGCCCCGCACTTTCACAGGACCCACAATTTCATAGGGCCCGCTCTGATTCAAGGTGTAGAAATTATTAAATTAAAACCATTTTATAACTTAAAAGAGATTTCCCGCGCCCTCCTGTCGATTTACCAGGAGTACTTTCATAGGACCCGCACTTTCATAGGAAATGTATATATTTCTAAAAACTGTATGTATATTGGTTCTAAAAAGACTTGTCATTTTTTAAAATTATCTAACATACCCCAGTGGTCATCAAACTTTTTCCTTAACGAAACACTTCGCACATTCTGAGTATTCAGCGGATCACTTTGATTATTTTTTTTAGAGAGATTAATTCATGTGGTGGCCTACTAGTTGATTATTCCAGTAGTTCCTGGAGTACCTACTCAGGCCTCGCGGCCTCATCTGAACTCATGACAACGAGAACGCAGAAGAAGAATTTTGTTTTAGAACATTTTTTATAAATTGAAGTAGAAGTTCAAATTAAAAAAAAATATATATTTCTATTTCATGTTTGACATGTTCTCTTCAACTACAGCAGGGGTTCTCAACCTATGGATCGCGCCCCCTTGGGGGTCGATTGGCGAATTGGCAGGGGTCGCCTAGGACCATCAGAAAATTTATTTTTTTTTCATCTAAAAAACTTGACATTGTTAAAAAATTATCAAGGTTATTTACTTTTTTTTCTCTACTATTATTATCATCATTGGTTAAATGTTGCGAACAACGAAATCCAAATCATTCAAAAAATTGAAATTGTCGCAGCATAAATATTGCAGAATCATAGATTGTTTCAATTATTTATATGTTGAAGAGTTACTACAAGCACATCCGTTTATAATTAGTAATACGCCATCATGTTATTGTAGGTAATATTTTCATTATAATAATAATAATAATCTTTATTGTCCGTATGGAAATTTGTCTTACAATTTGTGCATTACACCAAAGAAAAAACATTATAACTATAAGAAACCAAAGTGTACATTCTGAGTATTTAACGGCTCACTTTGATTATTATTTTTAGAGAAATTAATTCATGTAGTGGCCTACTAGTTGATTATTCCAGTAGTTCCTGGATTATGGAACAACTCATGAAAATGGAACTTTAACAAAGAGCGTTCAGACAAGAAAATACAATGATGACTTTATACACACCGTTTTCCTTCTATAGTTAAAGCAGGAATTTAGAAACCACCACGCGTCATTTGTAACTGCCTGGATGGCTGCCTGGTCGTGCGGTTTGCGCGCTGGACTATCGTTCGGATTTATCGATGGTCCCGGGTTCAAACCCTGCCCGCTCCCATCCCCGTCGTCCTGCGGGAGGTTTGGACTTGGAAGTATATTATCTTCAACTCTGATGGAACATCCGAAACATGTCAAACATTTTACAAACTATGCTCTATTTTTCAGAGTCTATAAGACCGCACAAACTGAAACGTCATTTTGTCATTTTGTTCACAAATATCCAAGGTTTGCCTACGTGGACATAGAGTATTATAGTTGCAAAGATGACAGAGTCAAAAAAGCCAGGCTATAGAAATGATTTTAAAGACGAGTTTCTTTCTTTGCAAGCCTGATGAAACGACTACTACAGCACCTGACATTTTTGGGAAAAAGAATAAAATCTCTTGGAAAATATTTTTATGCCTGCAAAGATGCTGTTCCATGTTTGCTCGGTTGTTGGTTTGGAATTCAACTTTTGGTACAGAAAGAGTCACCTAAAAGTCACCAGAAGTCACTATTTAATTCATCGACGAATATTAGTAATTGAGCTATAAGCAGAAATATACATGTTTTGTGACTAAACAAACAAACAGCTTTGGCTATTCATATTAGTTATTACGATGTTATACATGTCCAAAAACATGATTTTACTGTTGGGGGTCGCCGCATAGTGGGGTATTGCAAAAAGGGGTCGCGGTACTAAAAAAAAGGTTGAGAACCGCTGAACTACAGCAACGCTAAGATAACCAGCTTTGTTTAGCAAAGACTCATCGTGTGTGGACTCTAGCAACGGTGGCCTCTTCTGTGACGAATTAATTTCTATTTTTTTTTCTATCAAGACTTTTTATCCACTTTTACGTCTCAGTCATTGATCATCCCATGGCCCTATGATTAGCTCCTTGGCACCACGAGTAACCATAATACACTACAATTAGCCACATAAAACTACGATTAGCCACCTAATACTACGATTAGCCACCTAATACTACGATTAGCCACCTAATACTACGATTAGCCACATAAAACTACTATTAGCCACGTAACACTAAGATTAGCCACATAAAACCACTATTAGCCACGTAACACTAAGATTAGCCACATAAAACTACGATTAGCCACATAAAACCACTATTAGCCACGTAACACTAAGATTAGCCACATAAAACCACTATTAGCCACGTAACACTAAGATTAGCCACATAAAACTACGATAAGCCACCCAAAACTACGATTAGCCACCTAACACTACGATTAGCCACCCAAAACTACGATTAGCCACCTAAAACTACGATTAGCCACATAAAACTACGATTAGCCACATAAAACCACTATTAGCCACGTAACACTAAGATTAGCCACATAAAACTACTATTAGCCACATAAAACCACTATTAGCCACGTAACACTAAGATTAGCCACAAAAAACTACGATTAGCCACGTAAAACTACGATTAACCACCTAACACTACAATTAGCCACATGACACTAACATTACCCACCTAACACTAAGATTAACCAGTTTAACGCCAAAGTACAACAACAAAACAATACCCACCCAAAAAAATCGAGAGAAAAACAAATAAAATTAGAAAATACGACACAAAAATAAATGTCTTCAATAGGCAGAAAAAGAAACACTAGGTAAGACTTTTGTTTGTTTGTTTTTTTAACCACGAATCAAACTAACAAAGAACCTACCAAAAGTAAAACTGGAGTTATGTATCTCCAGAGTACATTGAACAAATAAGGAGGTCTTCTTCCCATCATGAGTTGAATGTCATCCATGAACCTCTCTGCTCCTTGGAAAACAAATTGAAATCTTGTATTAGTATATCTTTATGTATCGTGAAAAAAATAGACTGCACATTATTAAGTGCTACACACTTTACTTTGTATGAAATAACAGATTATGTTCGATGTTATTCGACAACAACAATTCAGACTGTATGCAACATCAGATTTACTCTAATCCAACATTAATCCAACATAATCCTAACCCCAGGGTTGTCTCAGAGTTCTAAAATGCAAGTGCTTATTTTGGGGGAAGACCTGGAAGGCACCGAAAATAGCACTGGTGGTGGCTATGAAGGCCGATCCGTCGGTATATGTATGTGGATAGCTGTTTTGGGATAGCTTTCAATTGTTTCGCGCGTGCCTACTTTGAGCTCCAGTGGATTTGATTCTTTTGTTAGGCTATTATTTAATAAATGTATTTTAATGGTTGGTTGTTTGTAGTTAAATTCTGGAGTTATGTTTGAACATCTGGTAATTTTTTTCTCTGTTATTGGGTAGGTGATGTTTTATGGTAGTTCGTCAGTAAGTTGGATCAGAGTCCCTTGCTTTTTTTGGTTGTTTTTCCTATTTCTCTGCGTTAGTAATTTATTAGGATGGTCGTCCTCCAACAATCTGTATCTCTCAATAACTTCTAATGCTGCTCTGTTGCGCCTTAACTTAAGAGGTTCAATATTGGAATCTATTTCACAGGCTGCTGTGGGAGTAGTTCTCATACCTCCACTAATTAGACGCAAGGCTTGGTTTTGGATTGTGTCTAATGATGATTGATAGGTTTTGTTGGCAGCTACTTGTATGGAGAGACAGTTATCCATGACAAATCTGACGTATCCAGTGTATAACTGTCTTAAGGTTTTCTTTTCAGCTCCCCAGGATGTTCCTGCTAGGTGTTTTATTATGTTTAATTTTTGTGAAGTCTTTTCTTTTAAATCTGCCATAAAGTGTTTTAGAGACAGTCTTTGGTCTAATTTTACACCAAGATATGTTGGATTTTCTCCTTTATTTATTGGCTGAGAGTCTACTTTTAGGATGTAGTTTCTTTTTGCTATTTTGTTGCTGTGGCTAAAGATTGAATAAACTGACTTTTCTTTGTTTATTTACATTTTCCATAATTTTGAAAACACGGAGATAGTTGTGAGGGCTCTATTTAGTTTGGATCTAGTCAGCACTGGATATTTCTCTGTAGTCCAAATTAAAAGGTCATCTGCGTAAAGTGTCTTATTGACTGAAATGAGGTCAGGGAGGTCATTCATGAAGATTAGAAAGAGAGTGCAGCTAAGGGCTGAACCTTGTGGTAGGA
The DNA here is from genome assembly GCF_947242115.1 of Biomphalaria glabrata. Lineage (NCBI taxonomy): Eukaryota > Metazoa > Mollusca > Gastropoda > Planorbidae > Biomphalaria > Biomphalaria glabrata. The sequence continues at coordinate 9,399,153 of NC_074717.1, read as the reverse complement.
CTTCTTCCAAACTTTTTTTTACTAGAGATGGCACCTTCGAATCGGGTTTGGATGGTTCTGTTTTTTTTAAAATGCCCTGATCCAGCTATACACATTCTTCCATGGATGCCCATTTTTTTCATCTTCAAAAATAGACCTTTTCTCCACACTCTGTCATAGGCTAGTTGCAGGTCTATAAATACTGCTGTAGTGTGTTTGTTTTCGTGAAATCCGTCTGCAGTTTATTTCAATATTTCCCCAAGTGTGTCTTGAATTAAAGACACATTTAGGGACATATTTGAAAGACATAAACAACAACAGCAACTGCTTACCATAGATCCAAGCCACAGCAACAGTCTGCAACAGTCCAATAGCTGCGGTTGAAAATGAAGCAATATACCAGTCCATTAATTGAAACAAGTAAATACCGCCCTGAAGAATGAATATATAACATTAATAACATTAGTTTAAAAAAAATTAGTCAATTAAGTTTGGTAATTAATTTTATTTGATATCAAGAAATGGAAATAAATTCTACATTATTGACAGATATAGTTGTAAGTGCAGAGTTATGCCCCTTTAGATAAGCTTTGTTTTTGTTTATTAAAGGATTTTTTCATACTTTGCTTGTTTTTACATTTCATTACAATATGGATTTAAAAAAAAAAATAGGCAGCCATAGCAGTACGTGGGACCCTGGACACGTCACATACAGGGCCTAATCCTAACTAAAAATATCATGTTGTGTGAAGAGTGTTTGACTTACGAAAACTGTGCCAGAAGTAATTCACCTCGCCGTTTTTTTTCAGTTTTATTATCTAATGTGAGGTTAATTAGAATGTGTGGTAGAGGCCCCGAATAGTTGTAGGATTGGCTAATGTTGACACAAGAATCCCCCAATTAAGGACCCCTCCCCTTATGCGCGTATATTTGAATGGTCGCCTCTGTTCGTCAGCCCATAAGGCCGCCTCTGCTCTAAACAGTTTATTAGCCAATCTTAGAGCAGTATGGAGAGTATAGCGCTGAATACAAGGTTACAAAGACAGTTTGTTTGAAAACACAAACTCAACATCGGCCACCGAAGTGTTCCACCCAGGCAAGTAAAATGGCAGGTTTCAATATTTTTAGAAAGAATATCAGAATGAAATTCTATCAAAGGGGAATGAAAAAGAGGAATGGAGAAAGAAAGTTGACAGATCTTGTGTGGTGTCCCAACGGTCCAGCAGACCAAGGGATATTGAAAGTGAAGGTGAAGTTAGATGTGAACCTGGCCTAACTGGTGACATATAATGAATATCTAATTGATCTAATTGTTTTGTAAAGGGCCAAGCTCTCATTCAAAGCCTCAAAGTAAAAAAAGATATTTCCCTAAAAAATCTATGAAAAAAAGCAAAAAAAAACTTGTCCTTTTAGTTATGTGTCCTAGCCGTGTGATGCCACTGCAGTTCACGCGATAATATGAAACACTACTTATTAATTGTTGTTTTAAATTATGTTACACTTATATGCATACTAAAAAAGATTTTTTCTCTTAAAAAAAAAGTAAACATTTTTTCGTAAATGTAGTAGTTAGTATGACAAAACTTACTTAACTAAGCAACAAAATTGTAAAGAAAAAAAAATTTGACAAAAAATATAAAATTAAGATCATCTCCCTTACTAAATAATCTCCCGTGTTTGTTACAATGAATAGTGAATAGTTGTAAAAATTGTGTACTTTTATGAAAAAAAAAAACTGCTTCATAGTTGAATTTAAAAATAAAATTTTTCGCTTTCAGAAAAGAAAAAAGTAACCGTTGCATCAGAACTTTGAAAGGTCTAAAATATCATAATGTCGGATTTTCAATATCTTTTCTAGTTTACGAGATCTAAGAGGGACGGACAGACACAAAAACTAATAGCGGCTATTCCCCTATCGAGGGGGCTAGTTAACGATAGTTCTTTACCTGTTCAGGAATCATAACTTACCCTACAAGCCAAAGGGAGAGCAAGCAGGAATAGGATGCAACTGTAGACAATTTTCATGATTATCTCCCATCTTTTCACCACCGATGGCATATGGTCTTGTAGGCTTGTCATGACAACTTCGAAAGCTACAAACTTTGAAAAAGATTCACACATATCATACATACATTAGCATATCACAGTAAGACGAAAACTGTATACACTAGGGTGTAAAGAAATGGTTAACTACTCTGAATTGATAGAGAACTCAAAATGGTAGTTAAAATACTCTTTTTTCCAACACTTCGGTTATAGAGCTATTTTTTACTATCATTGATTATATATATTTATATAATTTAAAAAAGAAGATATACTGCACAGAACAGGCGTAAATAGCTAAAAGATAACAGAAAGAGATAGAGAAAAAGAGGGAGAGAGAAAGAGAGAAAGAGAAAGATAGATTGAAAGAGAGAAAATGCGAGTTAGCGTGACAGAGAAAGATATTTAGAGAGAGAAAGAGAGAGATAAAGAGAGACAGAGAAAGAGAGAGAAAGAGAAAGAGAGAGAGAGAAAGAGGAAGATAGAGTGAAAGAGAGAGAGAAAAAGTGAGAGAGAGAGAGAAAAAAGAGAGAAAGAAAGAGGCAGGAAGAGAGAGAAACAGTGACAGAGAAAGATATTTAGAGAGAGAAAGAGAGAAAGTGAGAGAGAGAAAGTGAGAGAGAGAAAGAGAAATATATGGTGAAAGAGAGAAAAAGTGAGAGAGAGAGAGAAAAAAGAGAGAGAGAAAAAGAGAAAGAGGGAGAGAGAAAGAGAGAAAGAGAAAGATAGAGTGAAAGAGAGAGAAAGAGATAGAGAGAGAAAAAGAGAGAGAGAGAGAGTGATAAAAAGAGAGAAAGAGTGAGAACGAGTGAGAGAGAGAGAGCGAGTGAGAGAGACTATTAGGACTTTAGCTGTTTTGAATTGACATTCAAATAGACAAAGCTTAGTTAGTGATTTTGTGTCTTAAGCTACATCAGCATATTTCTCCTCTATATTCTAACTTACTTACAGGAGGGCGCCAGACGTCTTTAAGTACACAAACAACCAAACAACTGTGAAGATGTACCTGTGTGTCCAGTGCAACAGTAAGCAACATCAGAAAGAACAAGAGGGCCCATAGCTGAGGGACAGGAAGATACGACACTGCCTCAGGGTAGACAACAAATGCTAATCCAGACCCTGGTCAAAGACACACAAAAAAAAACACAAAAAAAAAAACTGATGCTAGATCATTGCTTAGTTCTTTGAGTAATCTAGCTGGAATACCATCAGGTCCAGATGTTTTAATTGGTTCTATGTTCGTTAATAGTTTTTTTGGATCCCCTTTTCTTGTACTTCTATATCTCCTATGTTGTCTACTTGGTTCAAATTCAGTAATATGTCTTTGTCTCCTGAGGCTGAGAATGCTGATGCAAAGTATATAGTCAAGATTTTAGTAATGACACAGAGAGTTATTTCCTATAATGCTCCACTATAGTTGTAGTCCTACAATCAACAACGTAATTCGTAATTGTGTGTATAGTTAAAGCTTTTTGAAGAAACGAACACCACAGAAAACTTTGAAGACGATTACAGCATATGCCAACTTACTTATGTATTGATACTCGGTCATTAAGGTGTAGCTGTTAACAGTCAGTATAAATATAAGATGGTGTAGGCATATTACATTTTTTAAAAATAAAACTTGAAATAGACTTGAACAGACTTCTTTACAAAACAATAGTAAATATAACTTTTATTAATAAATATAAAATATATAATATTTTAGTTTCAATGTAGGAACACTAATGAAATAATGATACTTTTAACAAGATGGGTCCGAAGATCAATGAGCAATGCAGTATTTCCCGCGGCTACGCAGCCCCGAATGTGACCTCCATTGTTTGCCACACCTAGCGCAGGCATAACCATTGTCCACCGGTGGTCAATTTAGATTTTCTTTTGGCCGTCTACGTCTGTCCTCGTCAGCTGGAGGCCACATTTAACAAGATGTCTCAGTAAGAATACACACTTCACACTTCTCTATCTATCTTCAGCTCTCATCGCATCTATTTTTTAACCCGAATTACGATATACCACCTCGTGATTTCATCAGAATCTATTAAGCCTATACAACCAAACCATCCGGCCCACATCTGCTGATGGTTACATCAGAAACACAAACACATACACTGCATAACATTATGATTATCCAGACTACATTAAAATTATGTATAAACAAATGTACTACGTCTATTCTTAATCTCCAGCCAATCAAAACTCACCGGAAGCGGCAAAGTTTTCAACCGGAACATTGAGATTGTAGGCCATGTGACCGAGGACTGTAAAAATGGCGAACCCAGCGAAAAAGCTTGTTCCCTCGCAGACGAATGTCAATATGACGGCGTCACTGTTGACAGAAAATAAAAACTGACGAATGTGTCAAAGTATGTCAAAGTCAACAATTTACTAAGACGGTGTCACATTACTGACTCCTAATGTTAGCCTGTCATTGTATGCATTGTATATTGTACACTCAACATTACAGAGGCTCTTCAGAGGGGCTGCAACGGCATCCCGATAAGCCAGGCATCTTTAGCAGCCCGAGGTGCAAAATTTAAAAGGAACTTTGGCACCTTTAAAATCAAATGAATTATGGTTAAATGTACAGCTTTCAGTAAGAATACTACATTATTATAATAGCTACTATTATTATTACTTTGATATTATTATTGTATGTAAGGATCATTTAACTCTTGATCTATATATTAACAGATAATGTTAGAGCTTTGGGGTACTTTTTAAACCCTCTTGACTGAAAACAGTGGATCTTAACAATGGCGTCACTAGGGGGTGCGTGCAGTGCTGGCCGCACCATTTGACACCCACTCTGTTAACGCTTGTGATTCCTCCAATTTCTGTGCAGTGTCAAATCTCACTGTTATATGTTTAAGCTTCAATGTCATAATGTCAATTTTAAAAATGTAAGCAAGGACTTCAGGTCTTTTTAACAATGAGTTTTTAATTTTGGAACGTATAGTCACAGTATAGTGTGTCCTCACGAGACATTTTTTTCTCCTGCCATCCTAGCCCTAGGTATACCCGCTTATATGAGTTTCCCGAAAGACCATCATTTGGATGTCCACAAATCGTACGTACTACCATTGAAAGTATACAATAAATACACCTCCAATCAACAACTCACCGCATGCAGTTATTGTGAAATTTGTTATAGCTGGACATGGTGACCAGTCCACCCCATACTGGCCCCAGGGAGTAGAACACTTGAAAACTTGCCTCCAGCCAGGTCTGGACCTGCACCAGTTTGCTGGGGACAGAAACAAAATAACCAACTCTCCACTGTCCCTCAAAACATAATCTTGAACTTATCAACGTCATGGTAATATCATTCCAACAAGTTTTAATGTAAACAGATATATATGCATGAAAGAAACCTTACAAAGGTAAACACAAGTGTCAAGACCCTAATCCACAGGCAAAGAAATACTTGTATTTTCTAAATATTGCTTCATTAAAAATTTTCTTTTAAAATTACATAGCTAAATCAATCTATCTATCTATCTATCTATCTATCTATCTATCTATCTATCTATCTATCTATCTTCTATCTATCTATCTATCTATCTATATCTATCTATCTATCTATCTATCTATCTATCTTACCTCTGTTTCTCACTTTCTCTTTGTATTTCTTTTAAACTCTCTTAATCACTCTGACACTCATGCACTTTCTCTCTACTGTTATAGGTTTAGTTTAATTGGGAATTTGACGAGATTATAAATAGACTATTTTAGACCGAACTAGGGAACTGTGGGATATTAACCGGATAAGGAATGATGGGATAATTTGACAGTTAGTAACGACTCACTCTTTAATGGCGTATGCAAGACATCAATTTTAGTAGTACTGTTGATATATGGACTGTGCCCCTTCGTTTTATGGATTAAATACTATTTATCAAGTTACACAGTTTTATCAAGTCATTCATAGAATGTAATATATGTTGTTTGGTTTAAATCGAACTCAATGAGTTAGTAAGAAAGACTTCATTATAGACCTAGATCTACTTTATTACTAAAACACCCACAACACTACTATAAGTCTTTCTTTTAGACTCTCTCTATCACTTACACACATTTTTGTCTGTATTTATCTTAATCTCTCTCTCTCTCTCTCTGTCTCTCTCTCAGTCTCTCTTTAACTGTCCAACTGCATTGCAAACCTCCAATCTGGAGTGACGTAGAAGAGGAACCCGTCTAAAGCTCCAGGGAGGGTGGCGCCCCTGATGATTAGTATTGTCAGCAGAATGAACGGGAAAGTAGCGGTGACGTAAACAACCTGAAGTGATTTAGGAATCAGTTCAAAACTTTAAATCACATATAACGTTTAGCCAATGAAGTGTTAATTAAAAAAAAATTTGGGTTAATTTTTTAAAAAATAATTCAAACTGAATATTACTTTATTAATACACATGTTTGTTTTTAGCACACTCTTGGATCCAAAAAGTGGAGACGGGGTGGTTGGTAGAAGCCAGCATTCTTTAACAGTGTGAGTCTTGATGTAAGCGAGTCATGATGTATTCTAGTCATGATGCATGCTAGTTATAATATATGATGTATGCGAGTTAATGATGTATGATGTATACGAGTCATGATGTATGAGAGCCATGATGTATGATGTAAGCGAATCATGTTGTATGATGTATAAGAGTCATGTTGTATATGAGTCATGCTGTATGCGAGTTATGATGTATGTTGTATGCGAATCTTGATGTATGATGAATACGAGTCTTGGTGTAAGCGAGTCATGATATATACGAGTCTTGATGTAAGCGAGAAATGATGTATGCGAGTCATGATGTAATCGAGTCATGATGTGATGCGAGTCATAATGTATACGAGTCATGATGTAGGATGTAATTGAGTCATGATGTATCCGAGTCTTGATGTAAGCGAGTCTTGATGTAAGCGAGTCATGATGTCTAAAAAAAAAACGATGACAGACGATGTCTACACGAGATGCGGAAGGATACGCAGGTCACAGTTAGGTTTGCGTAGTCATGTAAAACACTGCACTCATCTTTAGACTTCGGAATTGAAGACATTGACATTTTTATGAAATCAATTCTTCACAAACTTGACGTTTTCCAGCGTTCTGAGTTAAAAAAAACAACAACATTTTTCTCATGACATCTGCAACACCCTTTCTTATTCTAAGAAAAGCGCTTGTCAAAACAATGTTAACTTTTTAAAAAAGTGTTGGTGGAGTTAATATTTAAGAGCTATTCATCTTTGTTAAAAAAAGTCGCTGGGAAAACTAAGTGTAATAAATATTTTAATAAATAATACAGGCAACACTGGCCAACATTAAAATGAGAGAAACATTCCAGGCAATATAGCGCCCGTACGACTCTAATAGGCCTGATGGTTGTAAGAACATCTTCGTGTTCAGAAAGACGTCATGTGTCTTGGGCCTTTCTTTGTTTGTCTAACAAATGCCGTTAACCTAATGATTTACTGTGGGCGGTAGCTAAGTGGTAAAGCGCTTAGTTTCCGAATCTCGGGTCCTGAGTTCAAATGTTGGTGAAGATTGGAATTTAAAGTTAAATGTTTAGGGCGCCTCTGAGTCCACCCAGCTCTAATGGATACCCAACAATACTTGGGGACAAGTAAAGGCTGTTGTTAGTTGTGCTGGCCACTTGACCATCTCGTTAACCGTGAGCCACAGAAACAGATAAACTTTGTATCATCTGTCCTGTACATCACAAGATCGAAAGAGGGACATTGGCGTAGCTAGGTTTGGGGGAAAGGAGGGAAGAGTTTGAAAATCCCAACGGGCCTCCAAGTGAGGGTCCCCCAAATTAGAGTTCAAATTTAATTGTACATTAAATAATACGCAAAATGCAGGGGCCTCTCAAGAGGTCTAGCCCACAGGCCCCTCAAATGATGGCAAATTCCTAGCAACGCCACTGAAAGGGGAACTTTTAACGATGCGCAAGAGTCGAAAGAATTTCGGCCATTCTGACACCTGGAGTTGAGAAGTATCATGTTAACAGAGAAGTCCTGAATTGTCTTTTTCAAAGAGTTTTTGAGTCGGCATTGTTACACACGCCTCCTACTTAACAGACTCTGTCTGTCTGTCTGTCTGTCTGGTACAAATCCTGTACACGATGCTTCTCCAACTTCCCGGTTTGGACCAAGCTGAAACTTTGAATATAATTGTTCATTGTCGATAACAACATACGAATCAATACATTAACCAATTAGTTAATTACCTAGTGATAATTAATTAATTGTGTTTTATATAAAAAAGGGAGACAAATCTTGCAGAAGGAGAGATTTTTTATAGTATAAATATATTTTAATACATTGTGCAGAGTGTGTGTACTGAATCCTAACTGTGATTATAGAGACCACTTGAATTCTTTAATGTAACGAACTTATAGGCTTATGCTTTAAAAATGTTGAAGAACAAGACAAAAAAAGCTTATATCAAGTGTAGTTGTATGAACCAGTTTGGATCAGACTTGTCATTAAATTTGTAATAGATATAGACCAGCAACAATAAATCAGTGAGATTTATACTATTTTTACCAATTGTTTTTGTCTAGTGCTATTTCATGCCTTTAGCTTTCTCAATACGCTATGATCCTATCACTTTATCTGGCCAGTTGGGAAAATGGTGGTGGTGGGGGGGGGGGGGGGAGGAATAGAGATAGTGATGTCTGGGCGGATTTTACCGTCATTATTTTTTAAAAGCTTTAAAAAAAAAGGGAGCTACCAGAATTCGCACTCCTGACTCACGCCTTTTCGGACCGACGTGCTAACCACTCTACTAGTGAAGTACCTATGACTAGAGAAGACTGTATAGTTATATAGTGTTTATCTCAATTTAGGGTGGCGACCTATAAAGGAGACTAATTCAGCTTATACCACCACTTCAATCAAGTACTATTTCTTTCCCTTGTTCGATATACCAAACATAAAAATTAATTACCAATAGTTAATAAACTAATTGGCAATTTTTGTATTTGTTGTCAGGTAAAAGAAATAATTGTGCAAAATTTCAGCTTGATCCGAGATTGGGTGTCGGAGAAATAACGTGTACAAACATTTTACCAGACAGACAGACAGACAGACAGTAAGGTTGATATAAGCTTTGTAAAAAAGTATAACTTTAGCTAGGACAGCTCAAAACAATCTAATCATTTAACGTGTCCTATGAAAGTAAAAACAGATGTGTATTTTTTATTGCCAAACTGCCATTTTACTTTATTCTCACTTTCAAGAATGTCACGCTCAGCTAGTCGTTGAGTCCACCGTCACGTGCTTGAGACTCACCTTTCCGACTGACTTGACGCCTCGGATGACACAGAGTAGAACCAGCGCGAAGGAAACGAACAAGGCCAAGGCCGAGTGCCAGGGAAGTCCATTCAGTTCTTCCAGGCCTGGAGAGATCTCAAGGACGTTATTCCTATGGAGAAATGCAATGATCTCACTAAGTCACATTTATAGTACAGGCAGTGCTTTGGGTTTATTTGGTGGTAGGAAGAATCGTCTTAGATGAGCTAATTTTAAACAAAAAATAAAAACTATTAAAAAAAAAATATTTTTTAAAGACAATACCTCCACTATACTAAAAACTCATTTCAAGATGTTTAACCAAAACAAAGAACAGAATTTTTTTTTTTTAAAGTCTGTGGTTAAACCCCTGTGACGATAAGATAACATATACAGACAGTAGTTCTCAAATTGTGGTCTGCGGACGCTCAGGGACTAAAAAGAGTACTTAAAAAAAGATAAGATCGTATACAATTAAAATAATTTCTCCTCTAAAAGTCAGTTTATATAATCGGATAATTTGAATAATAACCAACTAGCCCCTCACTGCTGTTTCATATGTCTTTTACACACTATTCTATGAAGAACTTAACCAAAAATTTGAAAACATTTATCACTTGGATATTTCAACTGGCTCCTTTTTAGCGGCCCCCGAAAGGTGAAAAGACGCTATTAGTTTTGTGCGAAATGTCTGTCCGTCTGTCCGTCTGTCCGTCCGTCCCGTTTAGATCTCGTAAACTAGAAGAGATATTGAAAATCCGACTTCACAATATTTTAGACCATTCAAAGTTCTGATGCAACGGCTACTTTTTTTTTTCCTGAAAGCGAAAATTCTAATTTTTAAAATTAATTATGCAAGCAGTTTTTTATAAGAAAAAGCTAATTAGTATGCATTATATGTTAGACCTAATTTAAAACGAATAGTAATCTTATAAACAACATTTTCGTAAACATTTTTTCTTTATAGCGGAAATTTTTGTTTTTTTGTTTTGTTTTTGAGGATTCGAATATGAGATTGAGCCTTTTCAAAACAATTAACTTATTTAGTTCGAACCGAGTGTCCCGGGTTCGAATCCTGGTGAAGACTGGGATTTTCAACTTCTGAGTCTACCCAGCTCTAATGGGTACCTGACATTAGTTGGGGAAGAGCAAAGGCGGTTGGTCGTTGTGCTGGCTACATGACACCCTCGTTAACCGTAGGCCACAAAAACAGATGAACTTTACATCATCTGCCCTATAGACCACAAACTAGTTAGGCCAGGTTCACATCTAACTTAACATTCACTTTCACGTATCCTTTGATCTGCGGGACGGTTGGGGCACTACACAAGATCTGTTAACCTTCTTTCTCCATTCTTATCTCTCATTTGTCTTTGATATAATTTCATTCGGATTTTCTTTCTGAAAATATTAAAGCCTACCTGGGTGGACCACTGGTCGTGCGGTTTGCGCGCTGGACTGTCATTTGGATTTATCGACGATCGAAGGTTCAAACCCTGCCTGCTCCCATCCCCCGTCGTCCTGCGGGAGGTTTGGACTAGGAAGTAAACTATCTTCAACTCTGAAGGATTATCCGAATTATGTAAAACATTTTACTTCGGGGGCCGATTTTGAGTTTGTGTTTCCACACAAACTGTCTTTTGTAACCTTGTTTTTTTTTTAATGCGAGTAGAAAAACGTGACTATTACGTTAGCCAGTTTTATACTCAGCGACCTAAGAACGCTTCTAGATATGTATGACTTCTGGTTCTTTCAATATCTAACTTATGTTTAAGCTCCCTGAGCTTCAATGAGCTACTTTTAGCTCTACTACAAGCTTTCAGTTGTTTTAAAAATAAAATGTGTAGCGAAACAACATTCGTTGCTATCGGCAATCAAAGACACGTTTTTACGACCAAACAGCTCAACAGTAACAAAAGACAGCCAGAAGGAGAAGTATTGACTTCAATATCATTCAAAGTGAAGTAAGTCGCAAGTTTCTGCTCAAATGTGCATACTTACAGCCAAAACTCTTCGCTTGATGACCTTAACCCTTTCATGTCTGTTGTTCCGTTGACCACGAAGTGTTGCCAAACAGTGTCCCCAGTTGCATTGGCGCTCTGTGACAATGCTGGACTCACGGTGCCATTAGCGTCATAGAGGACGCGCGCTCCTTGTGGGACGCACAGCGGCGAGTTCCACTCTTGACCGCAAATGGTCCAGGGCAGCGGTGATCGGAAGGAGTGCACCATGTAGATGAGGACCCAAGCGATGAGCAGAACATAGTACCAGCCAGAGATGATGTTGACTATGATCTGACCAATGCCTATACCTAGTGGTCAACAATGTAGAACAAGAATGTGAACAAATAGAGCAGTAATATGTATTTGTAGATATGTGTATATCTTTGTGTAATTTACTTTACAATACATATTAATATAACATGTTTATGATATTTAAATACTTCAAAAGAGAGGGGCCCGCGCAACAAGAAATATTCTTGAATGGAGAATGTGCATGTGTCTTTCTGCCTGCTTTTATTATTCCTTTGAGGAAAGGGAAGGACTGTGGGGAAAGAGTGACGCCCCTTTGTAGTTGTATGAATGTCCCTGTCCTTGTACATTTCGTAAACTGCTACGTTTCATTGAGTTTCTTGTGTTGATACCGCAACTGGATCATGTGACTAAACTCCCCCCCCCCCCTTTTTCGTGTTTGGCTTTATATGTCAGTCAGTGTGTAACAGCTTCTAAAGGTTGTGTCTCTTTACACAGATGTAAAGTGGGTTAGTAATAGGACAACATTACTCCATTATACCGGGTCATTGCTAACAAATATATAAACCTTGTTATTGTATGATTATTTACAACTAAAGTCAATCTGAGCTAAGTTTATAGAGATCTAATAGAATAAGGTAAAGGATATTGATTACATCGATGTCTAACAGTAATTGATTAGATCGATGTCTAATAATGACTACTTTATTTGTATTTCTTTGTTGTAAGTCAATTTTTATCACAAGTAAGGGAGGAGGGGTTTGTTTATATTTCAACTACACCTCAAATTAAACCTAAGCTCTATAACAGCAGAGTTGGCCTTAGGGATATGCAAATTAGGCACCAGCCTAGATTTTGTATTACAAAATACATTCGTCTTTGCAAACATTTTGATTAAATGAAAGGTGACAATGCCGTTTTTTTTTAATCGCGCGTAGGATTGGCACCCCAAAATGTCTTTTTTTTTTTTTATTTTTCAAAGATTTTTATTAAGATTTTCATGAAATTTTAATAATTTCAGATTTCCAGGACTTTTTCGTATATTTTATAGTTCAGGAGATTTCCAGGAGGTGCTGGAAAACCTGGAGGCCGCGGAAACCCTGCTATTATATATAAGTTATAATGTTTTAATTTAATAATTTACACATAGAATTAACGCGGGGCCTATAAAAGTGCGGGGCCCGCTGTGGCCACATAATACCCTTTGGCCGGCCCTGGTTTGGAGCTTCATTCTTACCACAAGTAAAGATTAAACTATACTACAACTAAAGCTCATAGTTTACCATAATCTGAACTTCAACTTTAACAAAAAATTTAAATTAATTCCCCTTTCAGACCTCGTGGTCTATAGGGCAGATGATTTAAAGGTCATCTGTTTCTGCGAGGGTGTCATGTGGCCAGCACAACGACTAACCGCCTTTACTTATCCCCAATTAATGTCAGGTAACCTTTAGAGCTAGGTGGACTCAGAGGCGCCCAAGGATCCCGAAATTAAAAATCCCAGTGTTCACCAGGATTCGAATCCGGGATTCCCGGTTCAGAAGCCAAGGGCTTTACCGCTCAACCACCGCGTCTCCGAACTTCAACTTTACCAGAAGTAAAAATTTAGCACAAGCTGGGTATGAATTAGTTAAGAACCAAATCTTTCTTGTCAATAATAGTTTGACTACTTAAAAAATGGCAGTAATTTATGTGTTGTTGATGCGTTTTGTTTTGAATTGATCATTTTACCTTTGAAGAGCGGGCAAATGTTCCAAACTTGGTATACACCTTTGGACATAAACTGACCCAAAGCTACTTCCATGAAGAACAACGGGAGACCACACAATACGAGACATACAAGATATGGTATCAGAAAGGCGCCTGTTGAGAAACAAAGATTAAAATATAAAAAAAAACATAACAACATAAGTTAGATTTACAATTATATGAAAGAGAACCTAGACATGGCTTTTAAAGTTTTGGCCAATTAAACAAAAATCACTAAGATACACATCTAGGTTTAAATTCTAGTAAAATAACTTGGTACCATAGTTGAAAGCTGTGTATCCATTTCAATAAACCATCCACATGTTAAAGCTACTGACATTAATATATTAGAGTTCCATAATATTACCACCTACCTCCTCCATTACGGATACAGAGATAAGGGAACCTCCAGATATTGCCCAGCCCAACACTGTAACCAAGCATAGACAGGAAGTATTCTGTCTTCCTAGCCCAGGTATTGCGTCCCTTGTTCTCATCTTCTGACTTTGCCTTCTCCACGTGAAGTAGGTTCTGGTCTTGTTCGTGGAACTCTCCCTCGCCTTGAAGGTGCCTGCCATCTTTCTTATATTCATTTCTAGCTTTCTCCATAGTTTATCTAAATGAGACATTGTTTCAGTTGTGTGCTAACTGTTTAGATAAATAAGACCGACTCCTTCGCGCTGACGGAGGTGGAAGAAAGCCCCCCCCCCCCCCCAAAAAAAAAAAAAAGTCACTATCCGTTCCTGAAAGGGCCGTTTTTATGGTGGAGACTTGCTGATATGGTAAATAGAAGAAATATTGAGGGATCTCTTCGTTGTGCTCAGCCTTGGGCCTCACCTTTAACCCTAGCTTCATGGAATACAAGCCATTGGTTATACTGCTATAGGGATATAAATTTTTTTTACATCTGCTCGGATCTTTCACAGATAAAAAAGTATTCTACTCAACAATTTGGAAAATTATAAAGATAAGATATCGAATCGATCAAATGTAAACACATCTACTGTCTATTGGCCTTTTTGTTGCAAATTATTTTACAAAATTCTTCACATTTTCTCCATCATGAAATGCAGCACTGTTTATACATAACAGACAACACAATGGATCTATATTATTATTATAATGATAATATATGATTACTAAACAGTATGCACGAAGGACCTAATAGATCTGAGCATGGAAGACCTCATAACACTGAGAATGAAAGAACTAGGCGTACAGAGCATACTATAGACGCGCTTCACACCAATTCTAAATAATTTAAATTGAAACCCTGATTATGGAGACCTATATTGGCCTAATAGATATAGCTATTCATTTTCAATTAGGGCGCACAAAATTATCAAATTATTTTAAACGAAGTTTATTTATAACGAATCCTACATGATTTACTTTACAAACGTATTACTTCAAGGGATCCATTTAGCCGGGATACATAATTGTGTACATGGTGGCTAAACAATGTGCCATCTCTAGTGATGGGAACTAAACTAACTTTTAAAAGTTAAACTAAAACTAGTTTTCAACTAAAATAAAGTAGTTAAGCTAAAAGTTTATCATGAATTTCAATATATAGTTCAACTAAATTAAAGAAAATTAATTAAACTATACAAACTGTTCATAACTTTTTTTTTTTGGGGGGGGGGGGGGGGGGTACGGGATTGAACTAGACCTATATGCCTACGGTTCGATCTTATTCTTTTAGCATTGTAGGAATATTTATCCATAATAAAATAAGAATAAAATAAAAAGAAATTATGTCTAAATAAATATGTATGCTTGCATTTTTGCCTTGAATTAAAACCTTTAGATAAGAATGGTACTCTTTTAAAAAAAAATTATATTAACTTATTATATAACGGAAAATCTTACTTGTACGGGTAAAGTTTAAAATCTCATTAAATAACATATACTTATAATTTCAAATTTAGATCTAGTAACCAAAGAAATAGAAACGAAATTGTTGGAGTTTTAAGAAACATTTGCCCCGTATAACAATTGTATAGTGTAAAATACATGCTTGACTAACCATGCCGATGTGTTATTTTCTTGATGACCACTATTGCATAACCATTAAACGCGCAAGGGAAAAAACCCAGGGTCCTCTTGTTATTATGGACTGCACACTCAGTACACTATATAGGCCTACACGTGTACATCTGGCCAGGTTGTCAAAATCAGTCAGAAACACCGTCTATTTACTTTCGGGGCAGGGAGGGTGTGCAACTATTTTAGTGTAAAGATATATCTACGAACATGCTTGACTAGCCATGCCAGTGTGTTATTTTCTTGTCTGACCACTCCACATTAAGCAAACACTATTGCATAACGCGAAATGCAAAAAAATGCAGGGTAGTCTTGTAGTATCATCGACTACACACGAACAGTACACTATCTCTAGCTGACCAGGTTGTTAAAATTAGTTGGATACAGTCTATTTACTTTATGGTCAGAGAGGGTGTGGATTTAGATTTTTTTTTCTAGAATTGGTTATCCTAATGCTTTTAAATCTATATAGGCCTAGCTGTCGATATAGACTTAGATCTCCATAATAAGTCTTAAGACTATAAAAAGGATGTACTTGATGTTCCTGCAGTTAATAAATTATTGTTTGCCGCAAATGAATTGATTAAAACCACTAAATATTGGCCTAACTCACTAATCAGATTCCCACTACAGAAATTAAACACCACCACGTGACTCACAAAAAATTCGGATCAACCCCATTCATAATATTGCATAGAAGCTTTTGGCAAAAAAAATGTTTAACAACATTTTATAATACTGCTAGTTTCAATTTCAAATATTGACTCCCATAACTTCTACCAGCATCTTACTTTACCCTCTTCAAATGCAGACTGACTAAATAGTTGTTAACTGCATCATTTTTTTTTTATTATCAAAGGAATTGATATCACATGACCAGAAAACAGAGATGTGCGTTTCAACCCTGACCACATGCTGAAAAGTTGTACAAATTTTAATTAAACTTTTAAGTTACTAACTAAAAAGAAAATTAATTAAACTACGATTTTAACTAAACTTTTTTTTCTAGTTAAACAATGGCCTTAATTTAAAAAAATAATTAAACTAAAATTTTCTAACTGTTTAGTTCACCTTTGCCCATCAGTAGCCAACTATCAAGGTCGAAGTACTTCGAGAAAGTGAGGCTGATGCAGCGCAAATCTCCCTCACTTTCATACATTTTCATCGCGCAAGCCACATTCTCATCTCCCAATAGGAAATGAGAAATGTGCTCATCTTCGACCACGAAGGAGGAGCTATACGAGAGCAGAGTTTTCTATATTTCGTTTGGGGAGTAGCTAACTAGCCCTTTATTATCCTAAAAGCATGTTTGTTTTTTTTCTTACCCGTAAAATATTAATCTTTACCGATAGTCTTTAGTCGCAGAATGTGATGTAGAAGCGAAATAAGAATCAAAATACAAGTCCCACCTAAATCGTCTTTACCCAAGTAACTCGCCTTTGAACTTTGGATAATAAGAGTTTTCACGAATCATGTGCCTATTATTTCAGCCTATGGCTGGTATCAGACACAGTGCAGGACGGAACATTGTCCTATTGGGGCATACTTTGCCCGGTTCCGCACTAACTTTGACTCCCGATGCCGTCACTGTGGAGAGAGCGTCGAAACAGTGTCGCATGTCTTGTACGAGTGTCCCCAGCTCCGCGAGCTAAGGGGGGACTTGCCTGTGCAGTCACTCGACTTGTATGGTAGCTATGAGGCACTACGCCGGACGGCTAAGTTTCTTGCCAGAGCACTACGGGAGGACTAGACCTTCCTGCTCTGATTTTTCAATAGGAGTTCATCTCAGGTATCAGACACCTCAACACTCGGAACTGTTGAACAAGTTCATGGAGATTACATGCACTTGACTTTTCTATATTCTTGAACTGCGTTTTGTTTAGTGCCGTGATGACTCAACTACGACCCGCGAGCCATTTTCCTCCCATAACGCGGTTCTTTCCGACACTTTGAAACTTCTGCTTATATAGAATGGTTAAGTCGCGAAGGGTTGGCCTCTGAGCTAATGCCGCCCGTGACATGAGTGTCAGAAATGTACATGGCATGGAAACGATCGCTAAAGAAGACGATTAGATCAATAAGGAAGCCAAACAGACCCCCCCCCCCCCCTCTAAATCGTTAGAAGGCCCCCAAGTTAAAAAAAAAAAACCAACACCTGGACCTAAGTGGTTTAGGGTATTTGTTGCAATGCAAAGTCAGCATTTTAACAAAAACAAATATGATGTTAACTGAAAAGAAAAAAAAAAAGTGATATCAAAACTTACAATATTAAGAGGAAGTAATCTTAGGTACATAGCTCCTCCTTCGTGATCGAAGATGAGCTCATTTCTCATTTCCTATGGACTCGAAGATAACTGTAAAGTCCATTACTCGCTTTAATAAGCCAACCGCATACGTGGCATGGGTAGGTTTGGTCAATTGCAGATAGGCCTGCTTCTTCTCTCAGCTTTTTGTTGGCTGGGCGCTCTTTCACCCTGGCTACTCTTCTTGCTTCAAATCTCGAGACTCTAAGACTCACAGCTTCACGCCATGAGGAGCGATCGAGAGCTAGTGCTTCCCAGCCGTGAATGTCGATATCGCATTCCTTGAAGGAGCTCTTGAGAGTGTCTTTGTAGCGCTTGTATTGACCTTCCAGGGAGCGATTGTCTGGCATGCGGACAACAAGTCCCGCCCATCGAAGTTGGGACCTTTTTACAGTAGCATTTATACTGTTAATGTTGGACAGCTTTAAGATTTCTGTGTCTGGTATGCGGTAGGACCAACGCACCTTATGGATACTCCTTAGACAGTGTAGGTGGAAGGAGTTTAACTTTTTGGTGTGGCGGGAATATAGGGTCAAGGACTCTGATGCATATAGGAGATATAGGAGATTTATTTGTGGAGGTTGGTAAAGCATTTCTATCTTTTATACATTTAATGGTGAGGCCAAAAAAATTTTTGCTGGTAGATGTAGAGTGACATGGAAATGCCACAGAAAGTATGGAGCCGACATATTTTAGAATTATAAAGGAACCAGATAATTTGTGTTAACACACAAACTCGAAGAGTACCACATGGGTATGCTGTTAATAGAAGCAATTTAGGTAAAAAATAAGGTTTTGATATTTTTATCACGTAGGCGGTCCTTGCGGCTGTCTTTAGCATGTTGCAAAATATGAACTGGGATTTTCAATAACACTTTTAGTTTTGAGATCAAAATGACAGACAGAGGACAGACTGAACACATTAACCCTTTCAGACCTTGCGATCTATAAGGCAGATGATGTAAAGGTCATCTGTTTCTTTTTCCCAACTAATGTTATGCACCCATTAGAGCTGAGTGGACTCAGAGGCGCTCTAAAATCCCGAAATTCAAAATCATAGTCTTCACCAGGATTCGAACCCGGAACCCTCGGTTCGGAGCCGAGTGCCTAACCACTCAGCAATCGCGCCTCCAAAAACAGAACATACAAAACTAATAAAGATATCTTTTCGTGGGCACCTTAAAAGAAAAAGAATGCACTCTATTTAAATAATTTTATTAATATGTAAATAATCATCTAAATTAGATCAATATACATACATTAATTACACCAGTGTTTCCCAAATTGTGTTCCGCGGAACCCTAGTGTTCCGAGAGGACTGAATAGGTGTTCCACGAACTACTGAAATAATTAACCATTAGGTCCCCACGTGAATTAATCTCTCTAAAAAAGCAAAACGTTCTGCTAACTACTCAGAATGAACGAAGTATTCCGTTAAGGAAAAAGGGGGAAACACTGGATTAAACAATACCTCAATCACCGTACTAGCAGCATATAGATCTCGTAATAATGCAAGATTTATATCATCATCATCATCATTCCTTTGGGTTCCTCATGGAACATAGGGCCTCTGCAAAAACACGCCACTCTCCACGGTCTCTTGCTAGTTTTCTGATGGCTTCCCAGCTCTTTCCGGTCCTCTCGGCTTCCTATAGTATACTGCGTCGCCATGTTCTTTTTGTTCTTCCTCTACGTCTTGTTCCCTGGGGGTTCCACTCTAAGGCCTGCCTAGCTATGTTGTTGGTATCTTTTCTCAGGATGTGACCAATGCATCTCCACTTCTATAGAAGATTTATATTATGACTTGGATCTTTTCGAACGATTAGCAAAGGATTCAGTTCCGAAGTGAGTTTATCGGCACATTTGGGCTTAGAGACTACTCAGACTATAGGACAACTATAACATAAATATATTTTGAAATAGCTAGCCCAATAAGTCTAATATAATAACTCAATAAACACCCTCACTTACATCATACCTTTGTGAGAATCGTAAAGAAACACAAGAAAAAAAGGCTTCATATAAACTTTACACCTTGCCTGTGATCACAACATTTCGCTACAGTCTACGTCCTCGCTCCAGTTACAACACACCTGCCCCCCCCCCCACCCCATGTACAGCAGGTACAAATATTTACCGCAATATCAAAACAGGTGGGTAATAAAATCGCGTAGGCAGTTCACTCGATCAACTTATGCTTTCTTCGGCGGCAACGAAGTCGACGGGCCCAAATAACAGATGCTTTTATCGGCAATGAAGCGGCAAGTTGAAGTTACGTCGTGAGAGGAAGTGGGGAGTATGGGGCGGGAGGGAGGTTACAGGTGAAAGGTCATTTTGTACCACAACATGGTTTTATTGTGGATATTGCTGAGGCTAATGAATAAGTAGACCAATAGGATAATAGAAGCTCCAACAACTGGATGCGACTCAATTCATCCTTACCATCAGGTTCATTCCCTTGAACAATAAAAATGAAAATGAAGTTGTTGAATCGAGGCAACGATGTCCACAGGGCGAAATTGACTTTGGTAGCATGCTCTTCTCATCTAGGCTCTAGCTTCTCGACCACTCTCATGTTTTATTGCTCATAAAACCGGCAAAATCTAATCTACATCTACATTAGAGATGGGAATCAAACCCAACTTTTAAAGTTCGGGTTCGATTCGGTTCGGTCAGATTTAAGTTCGAGTTCGGTTCGGTTCGATGACGAGTATAGTTCGGGTTCGGTTCGGTTCGGTCAGGTCTAAAGTTCGGGTTCGGCTCGGTTCGATGTTATAAAATTATGTAATAGCAAAATTAAGTTATAAGGTTTAATGCAATTTATCAGATAAAACACTTTAAGTTTAATTTTTACATAAAACAAATACTTTGCAACATATAATAGGCCTATGGGCAATATTTTTTCCAAAATAATGTTGCCTACATACATTTTAAGCAATGTAAAAATTTCTTAATGGAGATAGAATTGAAGATGCGGCAGGTTTTTGCTCAAGTCGGCAAGTGGTTTAATTCTGGGCAAGACTCGGCGCTAAGCGTATTCTAACCTTTTTCTCTTAGTAAGAAGAGATATTTTTTTTAAAGGCTAATATCGATGTGCTTTCTTTCAGAACGCACAATTCATCATAATAAAAAAACAAATATTCTTCGTGTAAAGACGTCTCTATCGAGGATTTTTTTTTTTCACACATAAGTCGTCACTATAATAAATTGCAATATACGGTAGAAATTCGACTATTCTGAGTATTTCTGAGACAAAAAATGCAGAAGAATCTCAATAGCGGAGATGTTTTAAAATGTTTTCTTCAAAACGTTTTGACCCATATTGTGCATACGCGCCTCGCAAAAAGCAATCTACAGTTGAAAAGGTCTTATTAGAAGATAAAATGACATCTCCTACTTAATATATTTTAATTTTTAAACATGTAATTATACTAATATTCAGATAAGTTACACTGAAAATAAAACTTTTTTTTTCTATGCCCCCTCTCCTTGTTAGTTGGTCATTGGTTTGTCGCCTACGAACAGCTAGTACAATTGAACCAATATAGGCGTTTATATTTTTACCGGTAAGGATAGTATAGAGGGACTTCTTATGGTCCGGCAGTTACGCTGGGTAGGGCACGTATCCCGTATGGGAGACGAACGTATGCCAAAGACAGTCTTTTTTTTTTTTTTGTGAGCTAAAAGGTGGCCTCCATAACAGAGCTTCAAAGACCAGCTTAGGCGTCAACTTTGCTTAGCTGACATAGAAGAGAGCACCTGGTTGCATGCGGCCTTAGAACGAGTCAGTTGCAGTTCACTCCCGAAGGCCGCGGGATACACATTTGAGACCAAAAGAAAATCCGCTGCCGAGGACAAACGCAGACGCGAAAAGAAAAACTAAATGGACCACCTGCGGACAGTGGTTATGCTTGCCCTGGATGTGGCAAAATATATAGGTCACATCTGGGACTGCGCAGCCATGGGAAAAACTGCATTCCTCACTAATCTTCGGACTCGAAGACAAGCCTTATAATAACATATAAACTTAATAAACTTTAAAATAAAGTTCTTATGTGAACAACTCAATATAGCCTAACTGTTATTACAATATTCACATATTTAACTTTTGATAGAGATGTAATATTAATGAAATATACTGATATTTAAACGAAATCTAGGTCTCAAGATTGTCTGCCGTTTCACATTTGCATTACGCTAATTTCATCATACTCAATGCATAAACACAAATCAGTCGCTTAACCTCTTCTTATCGCCACCAGACACCACACACACACACACACACTCTATGACACCCCTTTTTGTCAGGAAGTTGCGTCTCCCCATCCCCCAATTCAAGGTACTCGCCATCCCCAACCACGGGGGAGGACCCAAAGTTTGAGAAACGTTGCATTAAAAATACTGATGATCAATGATGCAAAACAAAATAATAGTAAAAATATTCAGTGGCGTTGCTAGGAATTTTTCATCATTTGGGAGCCCGGGAGAGGGTGTACCTCTTTGGGGGCCCCTGCATTTTGCGTAATATTGAATATTGTAAAAAACACTCATTTGAGGCCCCCCTCCAGTGGGGGCCCGGGGAGATTTTCCATTTCCCCCCCTCCCTCACCCTTGCTACGCCACTGATAATATTCCAATATGGAATACTTCACAATTTTGTAAAAATAAATCACTCAATAGAAGATAATTAAAATTTATTTTAAACTAGAACACAAATGAACTTATTGTAGATTTATATCTACACTCTCTAATTGGCCAAAACTATTTTTTTCTCAACTAACAGCCATCTCAAATAAAAGTGACAATATTTTAATGTTGACTTTGTACTTACTAGGAACTAGAGTCTAGATCTAGATCTAATTAGAGGGCGCCTATTCAACTCAAAACCAATATTGCAAACAGCCCGCGAAAATTCAAGGCCAGGGGGGAGCCGGCACATACGGAAAAACCTATGGGAACCCCAGCGCGCCGCTTTTTTTTTCTTTTTAAAGTTTTCAAAATACCCCCCCCCTCCCAAGTTTTCAAAGTATAATGGAATCAATAGAATTTAAATAAAATATTTAAGTAATTTTTATTTTTTTTTAAACCAAAAATTAAAAAAAAGGATGTACAAATTGCAAAATTAGTTCGGTTAAGATAAGGAGGGTTCGTTCGGTTCGGTTCGTACCAAGCAGTTTCAAAGTTCGGGTTCGGTTCGGTTTGGTCATAAGTGAGGTTCGAGTTCGGTTCGTTTCCCATCTCTAATCTACATCTGCATCTATATCTATATCGCCCCGCACTTGCTACGCCAATGCACGTAGACCTTAACAAAACAGAAACTAGGCAATAAGAACGAAAAAAAAAATTCATGCAAAAAAAAAAAAAAATATACCAAACTTATATTAGTGAAAGAACTGCATATTTACAGTTATGTATCTCAATATTTTAA
Organism: Biomphalaria glabrata; assembly: GCF_947242115.1. Taxonomy (NCBI): domain Eukaryota; kingdom Metazoa; phylum Mollusca; class Gastropoda; family Planorbidae; genus Biomphalaria; species Biomphalaria glabrata. The sequence goes on along the minus strand of NC_074717.1, from coordinate 9,376,072 downwards.
GATTTATATCCCTTTACCGTATAAATAAAATTAACTTATTACCTCTAATTAATTAGTAAATTTTTTAAAAACCGATTCAAGTTTTTTTAGGGACAACGAATACTTGTACAAAGTTGTAATAAGCTTTGTTTAGACAGACTAGAATGTTGCATAAATGACTCTCAGAAGGCCAAAGTTCATTGATACATTGACAGTCACGAAACGCAATAACTAAAAAAAATAATTCCAAAAACAACGTTAAACTAAATTGAAAACACTTTTAAAAACATTTTTGACAGCGTTTCTAAAAGTGTTTTCAAGCGTGACGCTCCTTAGAAAACGGCCACTTGGTTGACTTTGACATTAACAGTTGTAACAACAAAAAATATGGCATAAATAGGCCTCTCTGTCCCTCTTTACACTGCGTCTGAAATAGAGCTTGAAGCCTTCCATCAAAGGAATACGTTCGACACTGAACGATTAACGACGATGGTTTTGGGGGGGGGGGGGTAGTAAATTAGAAATATATTACATAACAATGACAATAACACAATTACTTTGAGTTGCAATAATTACAGAGTGGTCCTCTAACAATATTGACAACAACGTCAACAATCAGCACAGCTAACGAACATGGAAATATTAATTAACAAGTGATTAGCGTAGTTGAGAGGCTAAGTACGCTTGAACTTGGCTTGGCTTTGCTACCTCGAGGCTCGAGGTTCGACACACAACTCGAGCAGAGATGTGTTTACTGAACGCCTAAAGGCAGCACGAAAAACCTTCTCCCACATACCCCCTTTCCTCACTAGTCCACAAATGAGATTGGACCATAGCGCTCTGAGCATGCTATACGCATGAAAGTAGCGCTATATAGAAGCCATACTTTATTTATTTATTTTTAACTGTTTATTTAGAAGAAATGTTTAGGGGATAGACAAAGTTCACTGATCAGTATAACATGCTCAAATTTTAACCCATTGACTGTCCATCGAGTATGGTCCGCATATTAAATAAAAGAACAGAAAGTTTCGGTGGGAAAGAAGAGTTAACATCAGTGGCGTAGAAACCATGGCTCGACAGGGTTCATTCGCCAGGGCCCAAGACGAACTCGTATGCCAAATTGGCTCGTAAGGGAAAAAATGTTTTGACTTTAAGAAATAAAAAGTTTAAAATTCTTAGATTATTTTACTTAAACCATTGTATATTTATTTCTCTTTTAATTATATTTCTGACATATCTCTTCAAAGAGAAAATACCAAAGCGATGTAGATCTTAGTATTGCAGTAGGAAATCTATTCAAGGAAAGTAACTCTAAAATCGTCACAACAGCGATTCATTAAATTCTAACGTATTAGACTTTTAAAGAATTCCTCTCCAATATTAATAATAAAAATGCCACAATAAATCATAAAAAAATAAAGAGTTATATAAAGAATAGATAAAATCTTCAACACTGAACTGTCTCGCAGTAACCTCATCACTGCAATAAATAGCTGGGCCCTCATCATCATATAGTAGGTCAAGACACACCGTAAGTCTCGCGAGAAAATTACGAACCAAATTTCAATGTTTACACCCCGTCCTCCACCAAGGTCGTACCTGCCCCTGAAGGATGGGGGTCGTGGATTGTAGAACATTTCAAATTGTGTAAGAGCAAGTTTTAAAATACGATCAAAACTGCACGCCTCCAGCAATGAACTAGTTTCCTTCCTACGCAAATACGACTCGAATGCGACCCATCTGAACCTAAACAATGTTGATGTTAATGTCAGTTTGGACGACGTAGTGCATGAGATTCGCCAATGGGAAGAAAAAACACTCCACGGAAAATTCCAGGCTTAATTAGATAGGGACATCATTGACTATTTTATTTCCAAGTACTATAATTGAAATTTAATTTTGCAAAGCTTATGTAAAAACATGTACAGCTTATTTTTTTTAGGATACTTGTAAAGATGATTTTTCTTTGCACTCTTATATTAATGTATTATAAATTAATACTATATATGTAGTCATATGTAATGTCAACTTAGATTTTGTTCTCATTTCTTGACATGGCAGTTTACTTATATGAGAATGAGTATATGTTAAACAAACACACTGATATTGACAAAAATTTTTTTTGGATACAATTGTAAATGTATAGTTGATAATTTTTTTTTTTAGAAAGAAGCTTCAAAAGGAATTGTATTAAAACGATATAATAATGTCGTATGGTTCAAATTTTTGTAGTGTATGTCAAGGTTTTCAATCATATATTTTTCTGTAACTATTGTTACTTATCTTGAAGAGTACTGAGCATTATGAATTTTTGAATACATTATAATGATGTGACTTAAATGTAACTGGACATAAGTATCTTATAATATCATGATTTGAAACATTGAAATCTTAATTTATTATATAGATATGTGTAGTAACAAGACGTCTTATATAATACTTCAAAAAAGAAGATGGTTACGTCCTACGCGTCATGCATTTAGTCATGTCATTGGGATATGATGTCTTATCAAAAAGATTTTTTGCAAAATATTTTTTTCCTGCAGGAAGGGGCGTATGTCACATCAAGGTTTGTGACATGAATTAGTGAGAATTACGAAGTATAACTTTTTGTTGTGTCTCACGTGGAAGTGAAACCTAATCGAGAATTCTGGGAGTTAATCACATGGTTAGAGCAGTAGTAGACGCCATATTCTTGAAGCGTATGGATGTGTAATACAGTGAGTAGCAATAAGTAGTTCCCATGATTGTGAAATGAGAGAACGCATAAAGATTTAATATAGCGAGTATATACAGATGTGTGCTTATTGCGCTTAATATATTATTGGATTATTATTGGAGAATTTCTTGCATTCATTGATGGCTGGATTTGCCAGTATGTTCATATTTTATGTCACATAAATGTCATCTGCTAATTCAGGCGTCCATTTCTGAGTATCTATGTTTTGTTGTGCTATTATAACTGCAGAACTCATTTAGTAACCATACGCGACAACAAGTAATACAACAGTACTCAATTGAATGAAAATATTTTAATTACTATGCAGCTGACACTCTTTCATGCACAATCAAATGTCACGTAATTAGCAGTGACCGCATCCAATCATCTTACAAAAACACATTTAGAATCAACTCTACGTTTTTTTATTCGACATTTAAACCCAAACAAATTTTAAAAATATAATTTAAAAAAAAAAAAAAAAAAGAAGTACTCCTCAGCCTCTTAAACTTTGCGATCTACGGATCATCCGTGTCTCTGTTTCTGTGACCCCCCCCCCCTTTCCTTAACGATTGTGTCATGTGACTAACAGAACGACCAACTGACTTTAATTTTCCCTAACTAATGTTAGATATAACCTTTAAGGTTGGATGGACTCAAGCCGTAACTCAAAACTTAGTTGAGGCTTCTCATGAAACTCTACACATGGAACAACTTTGAGTAAAACAAAATTGCAATATTACTCCAATGGTTCACCTGGATTTGAAAACCTGAAGTCCTACCTTGTGAATGAAATTTGTACTTTTTAATTTATTGCAAAATATGTAACGGGCTGGATTCTGGATCAAATGTTTGTTCCGTATTTGGCCCATCACTGAGTTCTAACTGGAATTAGCTGGAATTTAATTGAGGAACTTGATTTTGCAAGGACTCCTTGCGATAATGAATGAATACAAGAACTACAAGCTTTATGAAGGAGAAAGTGATTTTTTACAAATATTTGACTTGTTACACAATTGAGCAAACATTTTAATGAATTAGTTTCGTTTCTTTTTACGCGCCATTTTTTAAAATAGTTCGTCACTGCCTATATTTTATTTGTATACTGGAGTGCTAGAGCAACGCAGCGTATAGGTCTAGTTGTTTACATTGAAACCTTCTTCTGATAATGAGACTTAGGTAAAGGCAATGGTGTGACTTCTCTTCACCGTGTCCTCGTATTAACAAGCGAGGGGCTAATTTCAATACAAAGTCAATGAGTTACCACTTCATACATCCCGCCATGAACCAGCCTCACAGAGTATTATTACACGAGAAAGATTCAAGAAACACTGTCTGTCTCGTTAAAGAAACATCTAGAACTAAACGCTGTCGGTTGTCAGCACCCCCGGATTTTACTACATAATGATGATGATGATGGGGACGCCGCTTTTTCTGTAGGGTAACGCTCCTTTAAGTCAAGAGATGATGGCTGCCATTCAGAGGTGGGGCTACACACAGTTTTAAGTCTCTGAGGAGGAAAAAAAAAGACTGACAAAATTGACTTGACAATCTAATTCGTATACACCAAATACCATTTATTCATTTATTCATTCATTTATTCATTTATTTATTCATTCATTTTATTCATTTTTCATTCATTTTTCATTCATTTATTTAATTAATTCATATATTCATTTTTTATTCATTTATGCATTCACCAATTCAATTATTTCTTTGTTTATTTACTTACCCATTCATTCATGCACCCATTCCAAAACCTATATATAAATCTACGCAAACTTTTTGTTCTGAGGCTCTACTCTTACCAAATGGGCATCCGTTTAGAAACGATTTAGATAAATTCACATTCTAAGCGAGGAAATTCTAGGGTAGAAAAAACGCAAAAGTCTCTTATTTGACTTTTGTATTTATTCTTTGGCATTTCCCTAAAATGGCCGCACTCTATATAAAAAGCTTAAACGCAAATGTTTCATAGCACAAAATATAAGATTATATAAATAAGATAAGTGATATTAAAATTCTCTGGACAAACGTATGGGAACGAAGGTGTGAAAAGGTGCGCCTATTGAAAGTGTGCGATATATAGCCTGGGAACAAGTCAAATGACATAGTTGAAGATAATATTTCTAAATACATTATATTTATTCAAAAAAAAATGAATCTATCTATCTATCTATCGATTATGAGATCCGAATGGGTGAAATAATGTATTCAATTTTTGATGCTATGAATTATAAACTCTTGTTCGCTTAAGGCACTTTTTTTTTCTTTTTTTTTTTTAAAGGAAACCTCAGAATTTACTCTATTCAGTTTTAGCTTTATCATCATAGGAATCCTTGGGCCTTATGCCTCTTTTCTTTGCCTCTTTTTTGGGCTTTATGTGCCTCTTTTATGGGCCATCTTGCCTCTTTTGTGGGCTTTTTTTTTTTTTTTTTAAATTTTTCTTTAAAATCTGCCAATTACTCTCATCCATAATTATTGTACTGATTTGACACTTAGACGCGTAAGAGTGAGGGCTAATCGGGGATTTCCTTAGTGACGCCACGGTACATTAAAAAACATACAACAGAAAAAGATTAACGGACGAACAAAAGCCGCTTTAGTTTTCTTTCTTAGATCTGACGATGTAGACAGTGTCTTTATTTTTGTAAATAAATTATTATATTATTTCAAAGAGAACGGATTATCTTATTCTCTTTATTCTGTAGTGAGTATTATTTTATAATCTCATATAACGTAACAAGAACTGGCAACAATAAACAGTATCATTTCAAGTCACAGCAAAACACACGACCTTCTCTATAGAAGTAAGAACATCCCAACAGTATATAAGGGTAGAAATCTTCATTTACATAGAATGTAATGTCAAGGACACTTATTTCAGCAGACGGGTAGAAATACAAAACACAACTTCCATGTTTGCATTCTCATTTTTGCAAGGGCATTCACTTACCTTCTTTATGTCGCCACTGGACTTCATTATTTGAACCACAGCCATTACCGGAACCGGAAGGAACCAGACAATAGCCATGAACCAACCAAATGCCACAGCGCCAGACGTGTAGTGATACTCCTTAAAGGTGGGTGATTCATATGTCAGGAGGGACGCAATCAACAGTACCTACAAAAAAAAAATATTTTAATCTGCTGCATAAAACCTACAAGTAGAATCCCTATAATCTGAACTTCGGTAGCCTGAATAAATCTATGAATCGATGGTCGATAGGTGCATTATGTGCAAGTACTGTGTAATGAACAAAATCTAAACCATGTACATATTGGTTTAAAATGACTGCAATTGTTTAAATTTTTTAAAATTATCTAATACAAGGCATGCGTTCTTAGCACGCTACTGTACGACAGTGAGTCGTGGACTACCTTCACCAACTATATATATATATATATTCGTGGGGTGACTATCCGCAGAAATAAGAGAGTGATCTTTCCTTTACTTCTTCTTCCCGTCCAAACTCTTGAGCGACGAAGAGAATTATATATATATAGATAAATAATAGTATGTTCCAAACTTTTTCCTTTACGGAGTATTTAGCGGAAGAGTTTGCTTATTTTTTAGAGATTAATTCCCGTGATGGCCTACTAGCTAATTATTCGAGTAGTTCGCGGAACACCAATTCAGGCCTCTCGGACAACTGGTCATCTGAATTCTCCAACATGATAGTGAGAAGGTAGAAGAAGAAGAAAATTGTGTTTTATTACATTATTTGAAATTGAAGTAGAAGTTCAGATTATTTTAAAAAGCTGTCTATTTCTTGTTTGATTTGTTCTCTCCAACTACGGCAATACTAAGATAACCAGCTCTGTTTACCAAAGACTCCTCATGTGGGGATTCTAACAACTGTGGCCACTTCTGAGACGAAATACTGTCTAGGTTGTTGTTTTTTTCTATCAAGGCTTTTTACCCACTTTTGGGTCTCAGTGCATTGATCATCCAATGACACTGCGATTAGCCACATGACACTACGATTAGCCACATGACACTACGATTAGCCATATGACACTACGATTAGCCACATGACACTACGATTAGCCACATGACACTACGATTAGCCATATGACACTACGATTAGCCACATGACACTACGATAAGCCACATAATACTACGATTAGCCACATGATTCTACGATTAGCCACATGATAATACAATTAGCCAGTTTAACGCCAAAGTAAAAAAAAAACAACACAAAAAAAAAACACCAAAGAATCGAAAGTAAACTAAGAAAATGCACTGAAAATACCAAACAAAAATAAATAATCTGAAATATCCAGAAAAAAAAGATCCCCTCCCCCCTTTTTGTTATATTCTTAAACCCGAAGTAAACTAAAAAGAAGAACCTACTAAAAGTACAACTGGAGTTATGTATCTCCAGAGTATATTGAACAAGTAAGGAGGTCTTCTTCCTATCATGAGTTGAATGTCATCCATGAATCTTTCTGCTCCTGGAAAGCAAAGTCAAATCTTGTATTAGTATATAAATACTTATGTATCGTGAAAAAAATATATGCTCATTATTAAGTGCTTAACACTGTACTTTGTATTAAATAACAGATTATACACGACAATATTCAACAAAAAAATACGCAAAATTCATACAACAGTAAAGTTACTCTAATCCAACATTAATACAACATAATCACAACCTCAGGGATGTCAGATTATTGAAAGGAATAAGATTCTTTTGTACACATTGCTTTCTAGAGGGTAAGGACCCATACACGGAAGAGTAAATTAATGAAAGTAATATAATTCATTTCCGGTAGTCAATTTTAGAATTGTATAGAGAGGATTCAAGCTTATTTCAGGGTCCGAAAACAGTTTATTTTGTTAGTTTCAAGCTTCATGTCAAGTCTTCTTTTGTGAATTTATTACAAAGATTATATCATCTTACTCTGTCTGTATGTATGTCTGGTAAAAAGTGTGTAAATTCTCTGATCAATCTTAAACTTTGCATAATTATTCAGTGACTTCGACAAGACATGAATAAATAAAAAAAAAGTTACCAATTACTGGTAATTGATTATTTTGTTTGATACCAACAAGGAAAACTAATCCTTCAGTATTTACAGATATGGTCTAAATATAAGAACAAGTCGACTCGCGGCGTAGCAAACGCCGATATTTGCCGGAAGTATTTATGTAGGCAGCATATTGTCCAGCAGAGTGTATGACTGTGCTTCCGTGAGTAAGAACAACAGACAAAGAACAACAGACAAAGAACAACAGACAAAGAACAACAGACAAAAACAACAAAGAACAACAGACAAAAACAACAGACAAAGAACAACAGACAAAAACAACAGACAAAGAACAACAGACAAAAACAACAGACAAAGAACAACAGACAAAAACAACAGACAAAGAACAACAGACAAAAACAGCAGACAAAGAACAACAGACAAAGAACAACAGACAAAAACAACAGACAAAGAACAACAGACAAAGAACAACAGACAAAGAACAACAGACAAAAACAACAGACAAAGAACAACAGACAAAGAACAACAGACAAAAACAACAGACAAAGAACAACAGACAAATAACAACTAGGGTCTCCAAATATCTAAGACCGGCCCTAGTTACATCTTGTTAAAAGTAAAAATTTTAACTTGCGTTTTTACATATATCTTGGTTGGTGGCTATGCATTGTGAATGATGCAAAATAGACAGCACTGTTGTCAGCTAGACGACTCCAGGATGCCCAAGTGTAGAGACGTTTTTATTGTAAGATTTGTTTAAAATTTTAGTTGATTTCATTTCAAGTTACATTTGTCTATATTGTAATAAAAGTTATAATTAATATTGTTCACCAAGAAGTTATTCACAATTTATTTCAAGTTTGTATAAGTTAAAATATAATAAGCCTACAGAGGTTTAGTTGTCTGCCAGCAGTTTGGTGTTGTAAGTCATCGACCATCTACAACAATTCTTAATAAAATTTACATAGAATTGTGAGTTTAATTCATTAAAATTAATACGCCTAAATTTGTTTTAGCGGTACCAGTTGTTTAGAGCTACAAACCAATGACGACTGTGATAGTAAGTGTATGTGTTTTGCGTGGCTGGTAGTGCAGTGTGTGTGCCTGTGTATGAAATGACCAGTGGGTGGACCTTGAGTGTACATGCTTGAGTGAACAGCAGTGTGTCAGGGACTGTGTGTAAAAGGAAGTCAGAGTATAGTGAACAAGTGGCTGGAAAAAAGAGCATAAATAAGGACGAATAAAATCATTGTGTTTATTGAAGCTCGTGTTGTTTTAGTCTATTATCAACAATAATAGATATATTATTATTATTATCATCATGATTATTACACCAATATAACTCCAACATAAATAGCACAGCATCAATCTGGAAATAAACTTAAACCATTTGAAACCTCATCATAAGTCTGTTCCTAGCCAACTGTAGATTGTAATTCTCTCTTTAGTTTATTTCAATATTTCTTCAATGTGTCTTGAGTTAAAGATAAATTTAGAAAAATGTTTTAAAGACAAAACAAAAAAAAAAAAAAAAAAAAAAACAGCTTACCATAGATCCAAGCCACAGCAACAGTCTGCAACAGTCCAATAGCTGCGGTTGAAAATGCAGCTATGTACCAGTCCACTAATTGAAACAAGTAAATGCCGCCCTGAAAAATGAATTAATTAACATTAATAACATCAGCTTAAAAAATTAACCAATTAGTCCATTAAGTAATGGTAATTAATTATTTTGTTTGATATCGAAAAATGGAAATAAATTCTACATTACTGAGAGATATAGTTGTAAGTGCGGAGTTCTTACCCTTAGATAAGCGATAAGCTTTGTTTGTTTTTTTTAAGATTTTAAAATTTTGTTTGTTTGTTTTAAATTTCATTACATTTAAAGATCTTTATTAAAAAAAAATAACAAGAGACCTTGGAGAATGGCGTGTTTTTACTGAGGCCCTATGTTCCATGAGCAATGCAAGGGATAGATGATGACGAGATAAAAAGATCTAAACATAGGCTGTCATAGTGTGTTCTCGCGTGGATATCTAGAGTCAAATACAGGGCCTAATCCTAACTGAAAATACCATGTTGTGTAAAGGGTGTTTGGCTTATTTAACTAATCCACCTCCTACCTCGCCTATTTTCCCATTCTCTAACTTATTGGTGAGGATAATTAGAATGTGTGGCAGAGGCCCCACATATTTGTATGATTGGCTGATGTTGACACAAGAATCCCTCTATTGAGGACCCCCTCCCATTAGGTCTTAAACCTGTTCAGGAATCATTACTTACCCTACAAGCCAAAGGGAGAGCAAGCAGGAATTGCAAGCAGCTGTAGGCAATTTTCATGATTATCTCCCATCTTTTCACCACCGATGGCATATGGTCTTGTAGGCTTGTCATGACAACTTCGAAAGCTACAAACTTTGAAAAAAGATGCACACATATCATACCTACACTATACTATTATTGCTAGATCGATAAGGGTTACATAAATGGTTAATTACTCTGAATTGATACAGAACTCAAACTGGTAGTTTAAACAGGCTTTTTTCCAACACTTCGGTTACAGAGCCTTTTTTTTAACTTTTTTTTTTTTTTAACTAACATTGATATTATATATATGGCTGTAAATCTGTAATGAATTGACATTCAACATTAACATTTTAAGTAAAAAAAAGTTTTTTGTTGTATTTTTTTTTACAGTTTGTAAGCAACAGCAGCATATAGTTAATTCCCTTCGTATTCTATTTCTTTAAAGAGGGTGTCAGACGTCTTCAAGTACACAAACAAACAGCAAGTGTGAAGATGTACCTGTGTGTCCAGTGCAACAGTAAACAACATCAGAAAGAACAAGAGGGCCCACAGCTGAGGGACAGGAAGATACGACACTGCCTCAGGGTAGACAACAAATGCTAATCCAGGCCCTGATCAAAGACAAAAGCAAAAACGCATAGCCACATAAACAGATATATGTATATAGATAAATAAACAGTTGGCAACTCTACGTTCAACAACAGTGCTTCATAATTGTGTGTATAGTTAAACCTTTTTAAAGAAACAAAACACCGTAGTGAAAAGTCGAGTACACTAGACGTCAGCTACGTATGTATCGATACTCGGGTCATTAGGTTGTAGCTATCAACAGCCAGCTGAAATAGACCGGTGTAGGCTTGTTACGTTTGTAAGATTTAGAGCTTAAAATAGACCTGAACAGACTTCTTTATACAACAAAAGTAAATATAAATTTTAATAAATATACAACGTTTTCAGCTTGTAGACACACGAATGGAATAACGATAATTGATGGCCAATTCCTAGCTACGCCACTGCCCGGATGTGACCTACATATTTCGCCACAACTAACGCAAGCATAAACATTGTCCTCCGGTGGTCGATTAAGATTTTCTTCTCGCCGTCTATGTCTGTCCTTGGCAGCTATAGGCCACACTTATCAAGGTGTCTCACCAATCTATCATCAGCTCTCATATTTCACATTTATAAATCCGAATTACGACATACCACCTCGTGATTTCATCAGAATCTACTCAGCCTATAGAACCAAACCATCCGGCCCACATTGACTCATGGTTACATCAGAATCTATTCAGCCTATAGAACCAAACCATCCGGCCCACATTGACTCATGGTTACATCAGAATCTATTCAGCCTATAGAACCAAACCATCCGGCCCACATTGACTCATGGTTACATCAGAATCTATTCAGCCTATAGAACCAAACCATCCGGCCCACATTGACTCATGGTTACATCAGAATCTATTCAGCCTATAGAACCAAACCATCCGGCCCACATTGACTCATGGTTACATCAGAATCTATTCAGCCTATAGAACCAAACCATCCGGCCCACATTGACTCATGGTTACATCAGAATCTATTCAGCCTATAGAACCAAACCATCCGGCCCACATTGACTCATGGTTACATCAGAATCTATTCAGCCTATAGAACCAAACCATCCGGCCCACATTGACTCATGGTTACATCAGAATCTATTCAGCCTATAGAACCAAACCATCCGGCCCACATTGACTCATGGTTACATCAGAATCTATTCAGCCTATAGAACCAAACCATCCGGCCCACATTGACTCATGGTTACATCAGAATCTATTCAGCCTATAGAACCAAACCATCCGGCCCACATTGACTCATGGTTACATCAGAATCTATTCAGCCTATAGAACCAAACCATCCGGCCCACATTGACTCATGGTTACATCAGAATCTATTCAGCCTATAGAACCAAACCATCCGGCCCACATTGACTCATGGTTACATCAGAATCTATTCAGCCTATAGAACCAAACCATCCGGCCCACATTGACTCATGGTTACATCAGAATCTATTCAGCCTATAGAACCAAACCATCCGGCCCACATTGACTCATGGTTACATCAGAATCTATTCAGCCTATAGAACCAAACCATCCGGCCCACATTGACTCATGGTTACATCAGAATCTATTCAGCCTATAGAACCAAACCATCCGGCCCACATTGACTCATGGTTACATCAGAAACACGAACACATGCACTGCATAACATTGCAACATCACGACTACATACAAATTATGTGTTAAGAAAAGTCAAGTCAATACTTCTATTCCATTTTCCAGCCAATCAACACTCACCGGAAGCGGCAAAGTTTTCAACCGGAACATTGAGATTGTAGGCCATGTGACCGAGGACTGTGAAAATGGCGAACCCTGCGAAAAAGCTTGTTCCCTCGCAGACGAATGTCAATATAACGGCATCACTGTTGACAGAAAATAAAAACAGACGAATATATCAAAGTATGTCAAAGTCAACAATTAACAAAGACAGTGTCACATTACTGACTCATAATGTTAGCCTGTCATTGTATGCATTTTATATTGTACAATCTACATGACTGAGGCTCTTCAGAGGGGATACAACGGCATCCTCAGTAGCCAGGCGTCCTCAGCAGCCAGGCGTCCTTAGCAGCCAGGCGTCCTCAGCAGCCAGGCGTCCTCAGTAGCCAGGCGTCCTCAGTAGCGTCCTCAGTAGCCAGGCGTCCTCAGTAGCCAGGCGTCCTCAGTAGCGTCCTCAGTAGCCAGGCGTCCTCAGTAGTCAGGCGTCCACAGTAGCCAGGCGTCCTCAGCAGCCAGACATCCTCAGCAGCCAGGCGTCCTCAGTAGTCAGGCGTCCTCAGTAGCCAGGCGTCCTCAGCAGCCAGACATCCTCAGCAGCCAGGCATCCTTAGCAGCCCGAGGTGCAAAATTTAAAAGGGACTTTGGCATTTTTAAAATGAAATGAATTATGGGTAAATGTAGATACCTGTACAGCTTCCAATAAGAATAGTACATTAGTGTAATGATTACTATTATTATTGCTTTGATGAGATCATTTTATGTAGGGATCATTTAACTCTTGATCTATATATTAACAGATAATGTTAGAGCTTTTTCTAACCCTCTTGACTGAAAACAGTAGATGCCAACAATGGGGGTGCCTGCAATGCTGGCCGCACCGGGTGACACCCTCTCTAGTAACGCTACTGGTTCCTCCAATTTCTGTGCAGTGTCAAATCTCACTGTTATAGGTTTAAGCTTCAATGTCATAATGTCAATTAAAAAAATGTAAGAAAGGACTTCAGGTCTTTTTAACAACGAGTTTTTAATTTTGGAACGTATAGTCACAGTATAGTGTGTCCTCACGAGACAATTTTTCTCCTGCCATCCTAGCCCTAGGTATACCCGCTTATATGCGTTTACCGAAAGATAATCATTTAGATGTCCACAAATCGTATGTACTATGCAGTATCTAATCTCACTGTTAGGTTTAAGTGTGAATGAGACTGTAATTATTTGCATAACGCCTTCAATGTCAGAAAGCTCATTAAGAAAATGTAAGGAATGACGTCATGCCTTTATTTCACACTGAGCTTTTTTAAATTTGGGACCTCCAGGGACATTATTTCCCCTATCAACCTAGCCCTGTGTATTGCCGCTCAAAGGAGTTTCTCGAAAGACTATTATTTAGAGGCCTACAAATCGTACGTACTACCATTGAAAGTATACAATAGATACACCTCCAATCAACAACTCACCGCATGCAATTATTGTGAAATTTGTTATAGCTGGACATAGTGACCAGTCCACCCCATACTGGCCCCAGGGAGTAGAACACTTGAAAACTTGCCTCCAGCCAGGTCTGGACCTGCATCAGTTTGCTGGGGACAGAAACATATAAGTATCTGTACTGTCCATCAAAACGTAATCTTGAACTAATCAATGTCATGGCAATATTGTGTCATTGGGTTTCAATTCAAGCAGATTTATACATGCAAGTTTAGCCAAGAAACTTGACCAAGGTAAACAGAGGTATCAAGACATAATCCACAGGCAAAGAAATAGTTTAAGTATGTCGTAGTTATTGTTTAATTTAAAATTTTATTTGTAAATTATATCACTAGATCTATCTATCTATCTATCTATCTATCTATCTATCTATCTATCTATCTATCTATCTATCTATCTATCTATCTATCTATCTATCGATCTATCTTTCTATCTTTCTATCTATCAATCTATCTATCAATTTATCTGTCTGTCTTTCTGTCTGTCTGTTTATCTCTGTTTCTTACTTCTCTTTGTATTTCTTTTAAACTCTCTTTCTTACTCACTCTTACACTTCTTTCTCTCTACTATATATGTCTCTCTTTAAGACTCTCCCATTCTCTCTCTCTCTCTCTTTCGCATCCTCTATCACTAACTCACATTTCTGTCTTTTTATTAAGCTATCTCTCGCAGTGTATCTCTGTCTCTCTCTCTCTCTTTCTTTCTTTCTCTCCTTCACTGTCTCTGCCTCTCTATCTCTGTTTCTCTCTTTCTTTATATATCTTTGTCTCTCTCTCTGTCTCTCTCTCTCTCTTTCTCTTTTAGTTTCTGTCTCTATGTGTCACTGTCTCTCTCTCTTCTTTCTCTCTCTCTAACTGTCCAATCTGCATTTCAGTGAGTGCAAACCTCCAATCTGGAGTGACGTAGAAGAGGAACCCGTCTAAAGCTCCCGGGAGGGTGGCGCCCCTGACTATCAGAATTGTCAACAGAATGTACGGGAACGTAGCGGTGACGTAAACAACCTGGATGAATGAATAAATTCACAACTTTAAATTACGTAATAACATAAACCTAAAGACTTGTTAATTTAAATAAAATTAAGGATCTACTCAACATAAAATAAATTTTAAACTGGATGTTAATTTGGTAGAAGCCAACACCCTTCAACCATGTGAGTCATGATGTATGTGAGTCATGATGTAAGCGAGTCTTGATGTCATCGAGTCATGATGTATGCGAGAACTAAGAAAAGAATTTTAGCAGAGAATTTTTATCTTACCTGGATCGCAACAAAAAAAAAAAAAATAGGGGGACAATCCTACAAGCACGTTACCAGGTGCCTTACTTGTCAAATGAAAGAGACCTCAACGCAAACAAAATCAGTGTAGAAATTGATAAACCATTTCTTAATAATAATACAGTGACTTGTTTAAGTTGACCCGATGGCTCATGTTCAAACTGACACAAGCTTTTATTCATACTAGAAGATACTGTTCTGTACTAGGTGATGTCAGACTGTATCATTAGTCAGAATAACAACAGTTAACATGTACACAGCATGTAATTCAGGATTGGTAATTGAAGGTAAACTTTTGATTTGAAGAAATTCAAGGCGATCATCTTTCCCGAGCTTAAAGGTGAACGGCGTAACAGAAGTGTTCCCCTTCCCGCCAGTAAGCACTGTAAGATCAACTCTGTCGTCATTTCGTCCTCACTGACCTAGAGGAAAGTAGCTGACAGCAGATGGCGTCTGAAAGAGACGGAGAGCTCTCACAAAGGGAAGCGTGGTCGAGAGGCCAAGTGCGCTTGAACTTGGCTTGGCTTGGCTACCTAGAAGGGGGCTCGAGCAAAGTTGTGTCTACTGAGCGCCTAAAGGCAGCACGGAAAACCAACTCCTAGATACCCCCTAACCCCCCCCCCCCCCACACACACACACACACACTGTTCCACAAATGAGATTGGACCAAAAGCATGCTATAAGCATGAAAGTAGCGATATATAAAAGCTATAATAAAAAGGCTGCGGAACACACACTGAAGACCCAAACAATAGACATTATTGAAGACATGCGAAGAAGAAGGAAACAAAACTTCAAATAGACCCCTGGCGGACAGCGGCTTTGTCTACACGAGATGCGGCAAAATATGCAGGTCGCAACTGGGTTTGCGTAGTCATGTAAAACACTCCACTCATCCTAAATCTTCGGAATCGAAGACATTGCTATTATTATGAAATCGATTCTTCACAGACTTTACGTTTTCCTGCGTCCTGAGCTTTATAAAAAAAATTTGCAACATATCCTTTCTTATAGTAACAAAACAATCTTAAATTTTAAAAAAATTGAATGGGGCGAGTTTATATATAAGAGTTTTCTTGTAAGCAGAGCGCATTACTCATCTATGTAAAAAAAAAAAAGTCGCAGGTGTAAATGAAGTCTAGTAAATAACAGAGGTAACACACTGGCCAACATTTACCTGAGAGAAACGTTCAAGGTGGTGTAGAGCTCGTACGACAGTAGTAGGTGTGATGGTCGTAAGACGTCATGTCTGTGGGCCTTATTTGTTTGCCTAACAAAAGTCATTAACCTAATGATTTATGGGATCGCGCTTGGTTTCCGAACCCGGGACCTGGGATCGAATTTCGGTGAAGACTGGGATATTAACTTTAATTTTTAGGACACATCTGAGTCCACCCGGCTCTAAGAGATACCCAATAATAGTTGAGGACAAGTAAAGGCGGTTGGTCGTTGTACTGGTAACATGAGTCTCTCGTTGACCGTGGGCCACTGAAACAGATGACCTTTACACCATCTATCTATAGATTGCAAAGTCTAGAACGCGTAGTTTTAACGATGTGCGACAGTTGAATGAATGGACCTCATTCACCAATCGTAAACAAACAACATTTAGTCACGTAATCTTATTGATAAAACAACGAAAAAAAAACTGTCACGTGACAACCATCATGAATTAAACATGAGATCGTAAATTATATAGAAGAGATAGAGCGCCACGTGTCTAAATGTTGTTTGTTTACGATTGGTGAAGGAGGTCCATTTCGGTCATCCTGTCACGTGAGAGTTGAGAAGTTTGAACGTAACACACAGAAGTCTTGAAATGTCTTCAAACAGGTTTGAGTCGATATTGTTACACACGTTTCTCGTGAAAACAGCACACGTTTGAAAAAGTTCCTACCTAGAAGATGAAACGACGTCTCTTCCTTTAAATATTTTAATTATATTTATTTTAATTATCTTTTTACTTGGTTAATATTCAATCATGGATTGATAATTACACACAAAAAAAATTACCTATTGAAAAGTAAATTAAACCGGTTTCACTCCCTCCATCCTTTCTGTACAGGACGTAGCGCCTACCTTGAGAGGACGCTGATTTTAGAATGTTCCTGTTGCAATATAACGAGGACACCTCTGCTTGAGGGCTGAAGAACTCCCTGTCTATATTTCTTCGCCCGCCTACGTTTTGACAATTATATCATTGCGATGGACACACGTGTGATCTAACCCCTTGTCATTACATCATAAGGGCCTTGTCATTACATCATAAGGGCCTTGTCATTACATCATAAGGGCTTTGTCATCACATCATAAGGGCCTTGTCATTACATCATATGGGCCTTGTCATTACATCATATGGGCCTTGTCATCACATCATAAGGGCCTTGTCATCACATCATAAGGGCCTTGTCATCACATCATAAGGGCCTTGTCATTACATCATATGTGCATTGTCATCACATCATAACATCACATCATAAGGGCCTTGTCATCACATCATAAGGGCCTTGTTATTACATCTTAAGGGCCTTGTCATTACATCATAAGGGCTTTGTCATCACATCATAAGGGCCTTGTCATTACATCATAAGGACCTTGTCATTACATCATAAGGCCCTTGTCATCACATCATAAGGCCCTTGTCATCACATCATAAGGGCCTGCGTTTCGGATATTTCCCTCGGTTCATTTTATCCTTGAACTCGTGATAAAAAGTAAGAACAAAAATGTGGGTCAAGAGTCTCGACCCCAGGTCGAAAACTAGATAACTAAAGGGACACAACTTGCTCCTGACAAATTCTGTTTGTAAATTGATATCAATAAGATGAATATCGCCTTGACAACGAAGTTGTCGACTTTAAGAATACAATTAAAGGAACTGGCACTAATGACACCATGTCATTACAACGGATGTATCGTGTCAGGCAGTATCAAGCGTGACCAAGTGTCTTTTTACAAAGTAAATATCAATCAACTTACTCTGTCTGTCTGTCTGTCGGTCGGTCTAGTACAAATGTTTTACACGTTATTTCTCCAACTTCCCATTTCCGGATCAAGCTGAAACTTGGTATATATATATATATTGTCGATGACAACACGCGTATCAATAATAACATTAACACATTAGTTAATTAGCTAGTGATATTATATATAATACATAATTATATATATAATTATATTTTATATAGTAAAAGGGAGACAAATCTTGCTGAAGGATAGGTTGTTGCTTTTTTTGTATAGTATAATTTTTGTTTATATTGTTTTTCTTTGGTACAACCTAACTTAACTATGATTATAGAGACCACTTGAACTCTTTAATGTGATGAACTTATAGGCATGCTATGATGTTGAAGAACAAGAAAAGAAAATACACTCAAAAAAAAGGTACTACTAAGTGTAGTTCTATCAATTAGTTTGCATCCATTGTGATAATCTAGACGAACAACCATAGATCACTGCGAAAATTAATTACCAACTTTTTTTATCTAGTGCTATTTCATGCTTTTAGCTTTCTCAGTGCGCTATGATCCTATCACTTGTCTGGACCAGCTTTGAAAATGAGGGGGGGGGGGGGGGGAAGAAAGGGATGTCTGGGCGGATTTTACCGTAATTGGTTTTTAAAAGCATTAAAAAAAAAGGGAGCTACCAAAATTCGAGTTCGTGGCTCACGCCTACTCGAGCCGACGTGCTAACCACTCTGCTTGTGAGGCACCTATGAATAGAGAAGATTGTATAGTCTCAATTTGGAGCGGCGACCTATAAAGTGGACTAATTCAGCTAATACCACCACTTCACTCAAGTATAATTTCTTTCCTTTTTTCGAGATACCAAACAAAATAATTAATTACCAATAGTTAATTAACTAATTGATTATTTTTTTCTTATTGATTCTTGAGTTGTCAGGTAAAAGAAATAATTGTCCGAAATCTCAGCTTGATCCAAGGTGTCGGAGAAATAACGCATACACACTTTTTACCAAACAGACAAACAGACAGACAAAGTTGAAATAAGCTTTGTAAAAAAAGTATAACTTTAGCAAGAATAGCTTTAAGATCAAAACTATCTAATCATCTAGAGCACTGCTCTTTTTTTTATTTGGCATACCAACCCCTTTTCGTATTTTTTCTAATAAAGAATAAAAATTAAATAAAGAATTAAAACTCTTCTTTAAAATTGTTAAGAACTTATCTCTGACCAAAATAGATTTTTTGGGGGGCTTTTGATGAAATATTATTTCAAATTGTGTTGAATGTTGAAGTCCATGTACGTTGATGGAAAAGCTAAATATAACTCCATTTTCTACCACAGTTTTGGAATTTTACAGGAACCTTACAGTGTTGCCACATCTCTGTGGTGCTTCCTATGTTAACATTCTTTGTATTGAAGACATCATTTTGTAAATCTGTTTTTTTTTTCCTGCAACTCAATTTGAACATCAGTCAATTATGTTTAAAAAATTGTCATTTATATTTTATTTTTTAAATTTATTACATCCGAGAAGCGAGACGCGAGCTGAGATATATTCATATTAACTGACTTTGTCAATATTTTTATTTTTTTAAAAAAGGTTATATTATTTTATTTGAATGTTAGTTTTAAGTTTGTTGTTTAATTAACTTGTACATATTAATATATTTACATACGTATATAAAATAAACTATAATCTAAAAGGCGCATTACCTAGTTGTTTTTTTTTAATCGAATCATAAACGTTTACGCGCGCAGGATCGAAAGACATAGATACCTTCCAATTAAAGCAACAGAGTAAGAATTTAAATATAGCAAAGGGGGAGTCCCAAACCAATTTTCTAACGTTGTTTCTGTTCTTAAATTAGAAGCAAGCTGTCATTTGAATATATTATATGATCCGGTGTTAATTTTGAAGAGAATTTTTAGTTTTATTTCAGTGCAACCTCGGGTTTCTTCTTTCTCCTCTAAGTTCCAATTTTAACCCAGAAACCCCCCTACCGCCCCCACCACCCCATTGTGCCAAGCGCCCCCTATCGCCCCATTGGCTTCCAGCGCCCCCCAATTTCACGAAATCGCCCAGTGGGGCGCCCTCGTTGAAGACCACTGCACTAGAGTGTCCTAAGAAAGTCAATCAGACGTGTATCTTGTATGTCCTAAGACGTGTATCTTGTATGTCCTAAGACGTGTATCTTGTATGTCCTAAGACGTGTATCTTGTATAAAAGTATATTGGAAAACGAGCATTTTACTTTATTCTCACTTTGAAGAATGTCAAGGTCGCCTGCCGTAGAGCTTTACGTCATTTCACGTGCTTCAGACTCACCTTTCCAGCCGACTTCACGCCTCGGATGACACAGAGTAGAACCAGCACGTAGGAAACGAACAAGGCCAAGGCCGAGTGCCAGGGCAGTCCATTCAGTTCTTCCAGGCCTGGGGAGATCTCAAGGATGTTGTTCCTATGGAGAAAAGCAAAGATCTCACTAAGTCACATTTATAGTACAGGCAGTGCTTTGGGTTTAACCAAAGTAACATTCGAGGATTTTTGCAACCAATCACGTTTTTTGACTTGACACTGTTCAACAGTCCTTTAGCTCACTAGCAGTGAAGCCCAAACTACGGCCCGCGGGCCATATTCGGCCCGCGACGTGGTTCCATCCGGCCCGCCGAATCGTTGGCACAAAGTGTAGAAGATTGAAAGATGTATCATTACCTAAGTTAGGCTCTCACTTTTTCTCTGATAGATTGGTGCAATGACCTTCAATGTGTGTACGTTTATTGATATGGAAAAACCGAAGAAACTGCAAGTGGACTCTGAATTTAGAATCTACCAGGAAAAGTGAACGGATCTTTACTTTTTTTTGCATAACATGATAATAAGCCAACATATTTGATTGTAAAGAAAGTTTAGCTGTTGTTTAAAAACAACAACATATAAACGGCATTATAAAACAAAAATTCCGCCATTCTTGCTTTGATCAATGAATGAACATGAATAAAGATGGTTGAAGATTAGAGATTGGAGGATCGATGGCAATATTTACCAAAAAGAGAAAACAAAATGAGTCGGTGGTAAATGTATCTACAATGATATTGCCTTTTAAGGCAGAGACGTGAAGACATTTTCCGACACGTGAAAACAAAGATAAACTTCAAATAACTTATTAATTAAGTACTAGAGCCGCAGGTTCTAATAAAATTGTTTCAGGTCAATTTCATTTCGTTTTTGTACCTTTTATTTCATGTGGCCCGCGACACGAGTGTCGGAAATTAAAATGGCCCGCAGGTCGAATTAGGTTTGGCATCACTGCTCTACTATGGGAGATGACAGTCAGATGGAAAAGCATTGACTTTAATCTAATTAGAAGTGAAATAAATTGCAAGTTTTTGCATACTTACAGCCAAAACTCTTCACTTGATGACCTTAACCCTTTCACGTCTGCTGTTCCGTTGACCACGAAGTGTTGCCCCACAATTTCCCCTGTCGCGTTGGCGATCAGTGACATTGCTGGACTCGCGGTGCCGTTAGCGTCATAGAGGACGCGCGCTCCTTGAGGCACGCACAGCGGCGAGTTCCACTCTTGACCGCAAACGGTCCAGGGCAGCGGTGACCGGAAGGAGTGGACCATGTAGATGAGAACCCAAGCGATGAGCAGAACATAGTACCAGCCAGTGATGATGTTGACTATAATCTGACCAATGCCTATACCTAGCAGTCAACAATGTAGAGCAAGATTGTAAGCAAACAGATGTGTGTATGCCTTTGTAACTTTACTTTACAATACATAGCAATATAACATATGTAGGACAGTATTTTCATATTTATAGAAGTCTCGCCACAAGAAACATTTGGATCCAAAACCAGTGGGACGCTTTAGTGTACCCCGGACGTTTGAGAAGGCGGCATGACTATATCTTTGACAGACTTAATATAAACTTTTTTTGGTTTTGATTTTATGAATAAAAACATAACTAATGGTCAAAGAATAATAACAATTTAATCAGAGTGTTGTCCCTTTGATACAGCGTATTAAGTAACAATATATACCCCAATATTATGATTTCTCTACGTTACAAATGGAGATGTCGTCATCCCCTTCCCGAGTTGGAAAATGTGCATGTGTCTTTCTACCTGCATTTATAATTCCCTTGAGGAAAGAGGAGGACTGTGGGGGAAAGAGTGACGCCCCTCTGTATGTATGCATTTCCTCGCCTGTCCTTGTACATTTTGTAAACTATTAAGTTTCATTCAGTTTCTGGTGTTAACTTATGCAACCGAATCACGTGACTAGACCCTCCCCCCCCCCCCTTACGTGTTTGGCTTTATAATTGTTCACTTCCGTATCACATGTCAGTCAGTGTGTCACAGCCTTTAAAGGTTGTGTTTGTTTACACTTATTTAAAGTCAACTTGTAATAGGACAAACATTGCTCCATTATGCCGCGTCATTGCTTAAAAAATATATAAGCCTTGTTATTGTATGGTTATTTACAATTAAAGTCAATCTAAGCTAAGTTTATAGAGATCTAATAGAATAAGGTAAAGGATATTGATTAGATCGATGTCTAACAAGGGCTATCTTATTTGTATTTCTTTGTATAAAGTCAGTCTCGACCACAAGTATGGGGGGGGGGGGGTATGTTTAAACTTAAAATTCCAACTGCACCTCAAATTAAACCGAAGCTCTATAACAACAGGGCCGGCATTAGGAATAGGCAAACTGGACAACAGGCTGGGGCCTCCGATTGGTGGGGGCTCAGCACAACACTCTGTATTTTTTTTTTATCTATTCACTCTTTTTTTAGAGAAGAAATGACGGAACTTGTCCTCAATATGTGTCGGAGTACACTAAATTTGTAATAAATTCCATAATTGTTTCTTTTACTGTTTTTTTTTTTTTTATTTCATTTGGGGTCACCAAATTCCATTCGCCTAGGGCCTTCAATTATTTGAAGCCGGCCCTAAGTTGCTCTTCAATCTTACCATAAGTAAAGATTAAAATATACTAGAACTAAGGCTCATAGTTTACCATTATCCAAACTTCAGCGTTACCAGAGGTAAAACTTTGGACTTTGGCGCAAGTTGGGTTTGAATTAGTTAGAACCAAATCTTTCTTGTCAATAATAGTTTGACTACTAAGCAAATATCAAACATCTGAATGTGTATTTCCTAGCGTGCGTACACTGCCGCTGTACGATAAGTGTTTATTTTACCTTTAAAGAGCGGGCAAATGTTCCAGACTTGGTATACACCTTTGGACATAAACTGACCCAAAGCTACTTCCATGAAGTACAAAGGGAGACCACATAATACGAGGCAAACGAAATATGGTATCAGAAAGGCGCCTAGTGAGAAACACAGATTACAACATTAAAAAAAAAACACTTAAAAAAACATAAGGCAAATTAGTAATTATAATATAAAAACCTAAACATGGCTTTTAAAGATTAGGCCAATAAAAAAATCACTGATACACATCTAGGTTTCAATTCTAGTAAAATAACTTGGTACCATATATGATAGCTGTGTATTAATTTCAATCACCTATCTACATGAGCTGCTGACATCAATATATTAGAGTTCCTTACTATGACCACCTACCTCCTCCATTACGGATACAGAGATAGGGGAACCTCCAGATACTGCCCAGCCCAACACAGTAACCAAGCATAGACAGGATGTATTCTGTCTTCCTAGCCCAGGTATTTCGACCCTTGTTCTCATCTTCTGACTTTGCCTTCTCCATGTGAAGTAGGTTCTGGTCTTGTTCGTGGAACTCTCCCTCGCCTTGAAGGTGCCTGCCTTCTTTCTTATATCCATTTCTAGCTTTCTCCATAGTTTATCTAAATAAGTATTGAAGACAATGTTATGAATAATAAGGGCCATTTTTTTATGGTGGACACCAGCTGATGTGATACAGAGAAGAAATACCGAGGAGTTTTCCCGGCGTGTTTAGCCTTCGGCCTCGCCACTAACCCTAGGGTCTTTGGGATACGAGCTATTGGTTATAGGGATGTAAAAAAAAATACATTTGCTTTGACCGTTCCCAGTTAGGATTTTGTTCAGCCAGACCGATGGAACTGAACCTCTGTGGGACATGAGTTCTTCGACTCAACTATTTGGAACATTATAAAGGTAAGATATTGAATCGATCAAAGGGATACCAGCACATAAAGAACTAGAAGGAAATGAGAAGGTTCATACACTCGCCAAGTGTGGGAGAACAACTTACAATTAAACATTGCACTCTATCCAGAAGAATTGAAGAAATTAATAGTAAATCAAATAAATGAGAAATGGACAAGCTCTCATCCAAATCACAAGAAAGATGATGCCTATTATAAGCTATCCCGCAAGAACAACATCTAATCTTTCGACTCAGGACCGGACACAACAGAATGCGACAACTTATGTACCGGAAGCTCAAAATTGGAACCAATTAAATCTGCCCATGTGGAGTGTCACCAGAGAATGCTGACCATGTCTTTTAAAACTGCTTTCTTTACCAAGAGGCCCGTTCAAGACACTGGCCCCAAAACTCCCCAAATAGAAAGAAAACTTTATGGAGAGCTCTCTGATTTGGAAACCACTGCGCAGTTCTTCTCCTTTATTGGTCTAGTCATCTGAACGCTCCAACATAAAAATGAGAACGAGGAAGAAGATCCAACGTGGCCGCCTCTATTGTCTTTCCGAGTTTTCGTTGTTAATTATTTGAACGATTCTTTACAGTTTGACTATTTTTAAATACTGCGCTGTACCTACAGTATACATGGCACATGGGACAATATTATTATGTTAACTCCTTCTCCCCTGATTAACAAACCTATCGTTGATTTGACCCCATTTGATTAAATTAATTTTCGGTTTCATAAACTCTAATTTGTGTTATATAACAGGACATGCATTCCCCTAAAATTCTATGCCAAAGGTCAAATGTTTTCTGATGTCAAAGATGTTATTGAAGTTTAATCATAACAGGGTAGAATGTAGGCCTATAGATGAGAAAAATGAACAATTCTAACAGAATGTGGAAAATAATTACGGAGATAAAGAGTTAATGTGATTACTAAACAGTATGCATGGAACCAGGGCCGGCCCTAGCAATTACGGGGCCCTATGCGAAACGGATCGCGCGGGGCCTAGTCTGGGTAGGGATAAGCCTAATGTCAAAATTATTTTTTTTAATTAGAAAATAGGCCTACTTTCGTCTTTGCAATAAATTTTTATCAAATGAAAGCTCGCAATGCCACTTTTTATTTATTGGCACCCCAAAATGTCAATTTCGTCTATTCTTAAGGAGATTTGAATAAATTAAAAAAAAAAGTTCAGGACTTTATGGTATATTTTGCCTTTTCATGAGATTTCCTGGAGGCCATGGAAAATCAAGAGGTCGCGAAAACCCTGTTATTTTATATACGTTATAATGGTTTAATTTAATAATGCACACTTAGAATTAGCGCGAGGCCTATGAAAGCGCGGGGCCTACTGCAACCGCATAGGCTGCAGTGGCCTAAGGCCGGCCCTGCATGGAAGACCTAATAGAACTGAGCGTGGAGGACCATATAACACTGAGAATGGAAGACCTAATAGAACTGAGCGTGGAGGACCATATAACACTGAGAATGGAAGATCTAATAGAACTGAGCGTGGAGGACCTCATAACACTGAGAATGGAAGATCTAATAGAACTGAGCGTGGAGGACCTCATAACACTGAGAATGGAAGACCTAATAGAACTGAGCGTGGAGGACCATATAACACTGAGAATGGAAGACCTAATAGAACTGAGCGTGGAGGACCTCATAACACTGAGAATGGAAGATCTAATAGAACTGAGCGTGGAGGACCTCATAACACTGAGAATGGAAGATCTAATAGAACTGAGCGTGGAGGACCTCATAACACTGAGAATGGAAGACCTAATAGAACTGAGCGTGGAGGACCTCATAACACTGAGAATGGAAGACCTAATAGAACTGAGCGTGTAGGACCATATAACACTGAGAATGGAAGACCTAATAGAACTGAGCGTGTAGGACCATATAACACTGAGAATGGAAGACCTAATAGAACTGAGCGTGTAGGACCATATAACACTGAGAATGGAAGACCTAAGCTTACTGAGCATGCTATAGACGCGCTACACACAAATGGTAAATAATTAGCTTTTCGACTCAGTTTATGGAGACCTATGTTGGCCTAATAGAGATAGCCATTGGTTTTTCATAAGGGCACACAAAATGATCATATTATCTTTAACGAAATATATTTATAAAGAAGCCTACCTGATTTACTTCACAAACGTTGTACCTCAAAGGGATCCATTAAGCTTAGAAATATTATGCACACCACATAGCCCAAATAATGAGCCACTAATCATGGTCGTAGTATTTATGTGGGAGCAGTTCATATGAAAGTCTTCTATGTTTCGCTTGGGGAGTACTTAAGTAGATTTTTACAAAACTTATAACAACTCACTCTGTCTGTATGTGTGACTGTCTGTCTGTCTTGCCAAAAGTGTGTAAACGGTATTTCATTCACACCCAAGTCTTGGACCAAGCTAACATTTCGCACAATTACTACTATCCTGAAGAACTGTTTGTGTTTTTCTGACATGTACAAGTTTAATCTGTACCAATAATCTTTAATCATCGGACGTGAAATACTAGTGTTGATTATAAATCAAAATGCAAGTCCCACCTAAATCGTCTGTACCCAAGTAACTCGCCCTTGGGCTTTGTTTGATAGAAGTTTTCACGAACCATTTGCCTATTATTTCAGCCTATGGCTGGTATCAGACACTTGAACACTCGGAAATGTTGAAATGTAGTTCAAGGAGATTATATGCACTTAACTTTTCCGATTCCTTGCACTATACTTTTGAAACTGCATTTTGTTTAGTGCAGTGATGACCAAACTACGACCAGCGGACCATTTCCGTCCCGGACGCGGTTCTTTCCGGCCCTTTGAAACATCTAACATGGAATGGTTAAGCCTCAAAGGGCTGGCCTCTGAGCTGATGCTGCCCTTGACATGAGTGTCAGAAATGTACATGGCATGGAAATAATCGCTGGACTGGAGGAGCCTATTAGGCCAAGAATGAAGCCAAACAGAGCCCCCAATCGCTACATGGCCCCCTAGCTAAAAGAAAATAAAAAATTAAACAACCTGGACCTAAGTGGTTTAGGGTATTTGTTGCAATGCAAAGTCAGCCTGCATTTTAACAAAAACAAATATGATGTTAACTTACAATATTAAGCGGAAATAATCAGAGGTACATTGACATGGAAGAGCCACAGAAAGTTTGGAGACGACACATTGTAGAATTACAAAAGAACCACAAACTCGTAGAGTGCCTACGTGGGTATGCTGTTAATAGAAATTTAGGTAAAAATCAGATTTTGATATTTTTATCATGTAAGTAGTCCTGGCGGCATGCTACAAAATATTATGAACTGGGACTTCCAATAACACTTTTAGTTTGGATATCAGAGACAGGCAGAACATACACAACTAATGAAGATTTTTTTTCATGGGCACCTTAAAAGAAAACGAATACACTCTATTTACACAGCTTTATAAATCTGTAAATAAACATCTAAATTATTTATAATATAAAGCATAAAGTAAGGCGTATGTTTGTATGTATGCATGTATGTTTGTAGGCCTATATATGTTACAGTATGTAAGTCCCGAATAGAAATCAAATTCGTTTGACCAATCTTAATCAAACTTGGCATAAATGTTCCTTGGGTACTAACTGGAACAGTTACGTATGTAAAATAGCCCTAAAAAAAAGCTTAAAACGATTTTTTAAAAAGTTGCCCAACTCTATGAAAGTATAACTATTTCATGGATCTAGGTCATATAGTCATGTTTACATGATTTAAGACCAAAACGATCTAGATCTAATTTTAAGAACTTTACTTTGCAAAGATAGGTGTTTTTTTTACTTTGACACATGAAAATACAAAATATGTTTGTAAAATGTTTTACATGTTTCAGAGTTGAAGATAGTTTACTTCCTAGTCCATACCTCCCGCAGGACGAAGGGGGATGGGAGCAGGCAGGGTTTGAACCCGGAACAATCGATAAATCCAAACAACAGTCCAGCGCACAAGCCGCACGACCAGGCAGCCATATAATCCATTCATTTTTATTTTATTTAATAAAATTCACCTTCAAATTTATGTTTCAAAAGCATTTTTACATAAATTCGTTAATTATATCTGCCATCTGCAAATGTAGACGTCCTGACCTACTTTATATCCCATTAATTGCGTGCTTCTTACATTAGACACTACTGATAGGTCACGCATGCACCGAACAGAAAACTTACAAGTCTTAATTAGGTCGATTAGCTATTTTTTTTAGCCCCACTCATAATATTTTGATATTCACGTATTCGCTTTACTTATAACATTATTATTTTGTTTAATTGTTCCTAATACGCAAATTAAGATCCGCGGGCTGCGGGTAATATCTGGCTGGTATATATTTATACGCACACATATATATTAATTCTTTTGATTACACCAGTGTTTCCCAAACTGTGTTCCGCGGAACCCTAGTGTTCCTCGAGGCCTGACTAGGTGTTCCAAGAACTACTGAAATAATTAACTAGTAGGCCACCACGTGAATTAATCTCTCTTTAAAAAATCAGCAAAATGTTCCACTAAATACTCAGAATGTGTGTTCCGTTAAGGAAAACGTTTGGGCAACACTGGATTAAACAATAACTTAATCATCGTACTAGCAGTATATATTAATAATGTATTATAGCAAACTTTATTTTATGGCTTGGACATTATCGAAAGATTCGCCAATGATTCAGTCCGAAGTGAGTTTGGCGGCTCATTTGGGTTTAGAGACTAATCGAAATAAATTAAAAAATGACAACTAAAATATAAATATATTTTGAAATAACTAGCCCAATAAGTCTAATATAATACCTCAATAAACACCCTCACTTACATCATACCTTTGTGAGAATCGTAAAGAAACACAAGAAAAAAAGGCTTCATATAAACTTTACACCTTTCATGAGATTAAAACATTTCGCTACAGTCTACCTCCTCGCTCCAGTTACCAGAGACCTTCTTACCATTTACAATAGGCACAAATATGTACCGCAGTATCAAATACAGGTAGGTAATTAAATCGCGTAGGCAGGTCACTCAAATAACTCATGTTTTCTTTTGCAACAGCGAAGTCGACGGGCCCAAAGAACAGATGCTTTTATCGGCACTGAAGCGGCAAGTTGAAGTTACGTCGTGGGAGGAAGTGGGGAGTATGGGTTGCGAGGGAGGTGTGGTTACAGGTGAAAGGTCATTTTGTCCCAAAGCTTGGCTTCATTATGGATATTTCTGAGGCTAATTAATAAGTAGACTAATTAGATACTAGATACTCCAACGACTGGGTGCAACTCAATTCATCCTTACCATCAGGTTCATTCACCTGAACAATACAAATGACACATGTCAAAGTAGTTGACTCGAGGCAACGATGTCAACATGGCGGCATTGACATTGGCAGCATGACCTTCTCATCTAGGCTCTAGCTCCTCGACCATTCTCACGTGTTTTATTGCTCTGGACAACAGCCCAACTTAATCTGCATCTACATCTACATCTAGATATAACAAAACAACCAATTAAGCTGATTTTAATTAATAGCTAATTCAGAGGCGTCAGTAAGGCAGGTGTCACCCGGTGCAATTAGCTAATAGTATTAGGCCAGCCGCAATAAATTCCAATAAACCAACATTTATTTTTGTTATAGGTTGCAGTTACTGTATTTTCGCGCTTACCCCCCGCCCCCCCCCCCCCCAAAAAAAAAAAAACGTGTATAACCAGTATAAGCGAACAACCCGCACAAATTACAAAATAAGTCAAAACAAAATCGTACAACCCGCACCTTTATATTCCCCGCTTGGCTGGCCGTCATGGGCGTAGCCAGAATTTGTTTCGAGGGGGGGATTTTTTTTCTTCTTCCCCCATATATATATATATATATATATATATATATATATGTGTGTGTGTGTGTGTAAACGCGCGCATAATTAATCTTTATTACATTCTGACCTTTCATTCTTTCGGAAGAAGTTCATTGTAAACTAGAATAGGTACTTCCTGGACTGAGTGAAATAAACTGTAAACACCCCGTCCTTGCCAGCAAGGTGGTCTGGGGAGCGCTGTGAGCTCGCCAGATGGGTTTGGGGCGGAGTCCCTCCACCAGGCACTATTTACGGTATTTAATTAAAACAACAAAAAAATGCATATTCTGAGCTATCTACTGTGCATTATTTTGCTATTAAAAAAGTTTAGTTCAAAAACCTAATCTGATATTCTTACTTACTTAGTACTTAGATCCTCCCTCGCTGTTCGGCGCATTGGGCAGCAAGCTGTCTCCACAAAGATCTGTCACTGGCAATATCTGAAGCCTCTTCCCACGTGGTGCCCACTGCTCTGAGGACCTCCATGAAAGTGTGGCGCCAAGTTGTACGAGGATGTCAGTGTTTCCGCTTTCCTCGTAATGGCCTGCATGTCATCGCAAATCTTGGTATGCGTAAATCATTTTGTCAGAGAACATGTCCCGCAAACCTCATGCGTCACTCTGTCACAACCTAACTAAACGGTCGCCTCCCAGTAGGATTGAGATTGAGACACGATCTCTATAACTGACTCCTGTAATCTGTTTTAGCCATCTTCGTTGAGCCACATTTAGTCTTTTGTCAATTTCGGCAGATGACTTCCATGCTATTCACTGCACTTTATTAATGGAGCCCAGTGACTGTTAGAAATGGGTAACCTCTCTTGGCTACGCTCTTGGAATCTGTTGACTGTAGTTTAGTTTATGTTTTATATCGAAATGGGAAGTTTTATCGTCAAAAACATCTCTTGGAGTGTTTTAAACTAAAAAATTCTGGAGTTGTTGTTTTTTTTTTAAACAAACTCAAAACCCTTTAGCTACGCTAATAGAATTTAATGACAGTAGTTTGCCTTAGAATAATATTGAAGAGGAGGGTTATCAACCACAAAACTATCTGTAGGGGGATTTTAAACTCAAGACCATCTGGAGGGGGTTTAAAGCCTTAAGCAGGTGGGGGTTTAACTCAAAACCCCCCTTGGCTACGCTAATAGATTTTTAAGTGTGTAGTTTTTTTTATATTGAAGAGGTGGTTTTTAGCTTCAAACCCCGCTGGAGGGGGTTTTAAACTCAAAACCCTCTGGATGGCGTTTTAACTTAAAGCCCTCTGGGTGGGGTTTTTAAACACAAAACCCCTCTTAGCTACGCTCATAGAATCTGGTGACTGATGTATGCTTTAGTCTTATATTGAAGCCGCGGTTTTATCGTAAAAATTTCGGAGGGGCTTTAAAAATCAAAATCCCTTTGGCTATACTCTTGAATTTTTGGATTTTCGTTTGCATTATTTTTTTGTTTTATATAAGAGGTGGGTTTAATCACAAAACCCACTGAAAGGGGATTTTAAACTCAAAACCCCCAGTGGCTGTGCTGGGGCAAGTGATGGTTTAATATTAAAATCTCACCTAAAATAAACAAAAAACAAAGCAAAAAAACAGTCACAAAATCCCCCCCTCATGGGAGGGGTAATTTAACCCCAAGGACCCCCCCCCCCCCGGGATACGCCTATGCTGGCCGTAAACCATAGGAACATAAAGTACTAGCCTCGGTACTATTTGTTTTCTTGAGGTTTATAAGGAAGTGTTTTTAAAACTTCCCATTGTACAACCAAACTATAGGAGGTCTACCCATGGGTATGCCCATACCTTCCGATATACTATGTTTATGAGTAAAATTAATTGTGTAATCCCCGCACCTTTGTATAACCCGCACAGCTACCATTGTCTTGTAAAAACTTGTATAACCCGCCGTTTATATGCGTAATGTCAAATCTTCAAAAATTATTTGTATAGATGTTATTCGGTACAGCCCGCACTTCCAGTCATTCCCCAGCGGCGACGCCACTAGCAGGAGGCAACCAAAGTTAATGTTTAAAGTTGAATGTGGCCTATAATACGAACAGAAAGGACGCAGTGACTTAAAGTGCATAACAAAAAAGCATAAAAATACTTTTTGAAAAAAAAAAAAAAGCTTATATTAAGTGTAATTGTAAGTGTAAAAGCGCGAAATGAAAATCTAATCTCACCATCGCGCGTATCGTTCTAGAAGTACACTATGCTTCCCCCCCCCAAAAAAAAAAAGTCCGGCATTAAAATGTACACATTAATTATATTTCTCTCATTTTCTACAGCAATAACAAGTAGACAAAAAAATGATGTCCTTTATCCTAAGATTTTGCTGGACGGTTGTTGCGGACCGCACCGGTTCCCCTGCTCTTGCTACGCCGATGCGCATGGACATTAATAAAACAGAGACTAGGGAATAACAACGAAAATAAATAAAAATTCATTTTAAAAGAATACAAAACTGATATTAGTGAAAGAACTGCATGTTTACAGTCATATATTGTCAGATTTAGTTCCCTTTTCTACATCAAACAAAATTAATTTCTGACCACTAATTAATTGATTTTTTTTTATTGATTCACGTTTTGCTAGGGACAACGATTACTTCTGCCAAGTTGCTATAAGCTTAGTACAAACAAACTTAAAATGTAGTATAAAGGCGTGTCAGTAGGTCAAAGGTCACTGATACTTTGACAGCCACGAAACGCAATAACTGCAAAATAAAATTTAAAAAAAACAACATTAGACTAAATTGAAAAGAAATGAAATAATTATTTTTTTCTTACAGCGTTTCTAAAAGTTGTTTTTTTTTTTCAAGCGTGACGCTCCTTAGAAAACGGCTTGTTGGTTGACTTTGACATTAACAGTTGTAATTTTTAAGAAATGGCATAAATAGGCCTCTTTGTCCCACTCAAACAACGCGACACAGCGTCTGAAATAGAGCTTGAAGCCTTCCATCAGAGGGTAATACGTTCAACACTAAACGATTAACGACGATCCATTTGGGGGGGGGGGTAGTAAATTAGAAATATGTTACATAACAATGACAATAACTTAATGACTTTGAGTTTTAATTATAATAGAGTAGTCTTCCGACAATATTAACAAGATCGTTAACTCTTTCTCCCCTAATTGACGATGCCAACGTTGATTTGACCCCCATTAAACTAAATATGACTTTTTTTTTTATTTATAAACTATAATTTGTGCTGTGTAAAAAGAGCATGCATTCTCCTATAATTCGATACCAAAGACAAGTTTCTGATAACAAACAAAAACGTTATTGAAGTTTAAAAACAGAACAGAATAGTGAAATATAAATGAGCAAAATGATTAATACATTCGTGAACGAGGTAAATAATTACGGAGAGAAAGAGTTAACAAACAATACAGCTAATATATATATATATATATATATATATATATATATATATATATATATATATCATTTAAGATAAGATTTGTCCTCGTTTTCCTGTATGTAGAAGCTTTCGTAACAGAATTTTTTTTATATTACAGGGTTGTTAGCCCTGAGAACAACTATCTAGGGGGAGGGGGGGGGCTATTTTTATAATTGTATATCTTGCAGAGTAATTTTAACTAAACACCTCTTATTATTTTTTTAATAAGTGAGTTTTCAATTATGAGTCTTTTTTTTTTCAATAGTTCAAAATGTTTTACATTGTTAGCAGTAGAGAGAGTATATTACAATTATCCATGACCCCAAAAACCCCATTTCTGGAATGCTGCCTGGGTAATGTACAAGTATATGAAAATCAAACTAGGTAATTTATTTTTTCCTAGTCTTAAAAACAAATAATATTGCCATTAAAAACAATCTTGCACATTAGAATAAATATATCAATTTATTTTGGGAAAAAAAAAGGTATGCATAAATCTTTATAAAAATTTACGAAATTGAAATTTTACTTCCTTAATATAGCCTCCCTTGTTTTTACTATTAATGGTAAAAAGTTTCTAAAAATGGGTTGTTGTTTGCACGGATTATAGATGTACTGTAACAAAGAAAGCAATTCGCTTTTGGAAGATCAAAAGTCTCCGTTGTGCTAGTACTTGGTAAGCTTCAAAATATACATTCGAATTTTCATTCATTCCTAATTTTTTAGATGTAAAGTTGACAAAGCATAATGAAGGTTTTACCAGGCCACTAAAAAAATTATTTAATTTATAACACAACATTTGCCTTTCTATTTGGTTATACACATGGGCGTAGCCAGGGGGGGGGGTTCTTGGGGTTCAACCCCCCCCCGAAATGAAATCCCCCCCTGGGGGGGGGGGAGTCGGAATTTAGTAACTGATTTTTTGCTTTGATTTTGTTTATTTTAGGTGAGATTTTAATACTAAACCATCACTTGCCCTAGCAAAACCAAAGGGGTTTTAAGTTTAAAACCCCCTACCAGGGGGGTTCGAGTTTAAAAACCCCTACCAGGGGGGTTCGAGTTTAAAAACCCCTACCAGGGGGGTTCGAGTTTAAAACCCCTACCAGAGCGATTCGAGTTCAAAAACCCCTACTAGGGGTTTTGAGTTTAAAACCCCCTACCTGGGGTTTTTGCAGTTAACTCCCCCTCTTCTATAAAACAAAACAAAAAAAAATGCAAACGAAAATCCCCTAATTCCAAGAGCACAGTTAAGGAAGATTTTGATTTTAAAACCCCGTCTAAAATTTACGATAAACCCCCTCTTTAATATAAAAAAAAGCTAATTACGCACTCAAAATGTTATTAGCGTAGATAAATGGGTTTTGACTCAGTTTTGAGTTTAAACCCCACTTCAGTGGGGTTTGAAGGTAAAAAATACCTCTTTTTAATAATAAAAAAAACAACAAATTATACACTAAAAATGTTATGAGTGTAGTCTATGGGGTTTTGAGTTTAAACTCCCCTCCAGTGGAGTTTGAAGCTAAAAAGTACCTCTTTAATATAAATAAAAGAAAATTACTCACTCTAAAATCTATGAGTTTAAACCCCCCGCCATCTTCAGTGTAAGAAAAAAAGCAAATTACGCACTCAAAATGCTATGAGCGTTGCCGAAAGGGGTTTTGAGTTTAAACCCCCATTCAGAGGGGTTTGGTGCTAAAAATACATCTTCAATATAAAAAAAAAAAAGCAAATTACACACTAAAATTATTTGAGAGTAGCCAAGCCAATCGGGGGTTTTGAGTTTCTTCTACAGATGGCTTTTTTTTTTAAAGTTTAAAACCCCTCCAGATGGTTTTGAGTCTAAGATCCCCCTACAGAGCATTTTGAGGTTCAAAACCCCCAACAGAAGATTTTGACGATAAAACTTCTCTTTTCGATATAAAATCTAAAGCAAACTAAAGTCACTTAATTCCAAAAGCGTATTCAAGAGAGGTTACACATTTTTACCAGTGGCAGGGCTCCATTAATAAACTGCAGTGAATAGTCATCTACCGAAATCGAAAAACACTAAATATAGCTCAACAAAGATAGCTAAGACAGATTTCAGGAGTCAGTTATAGAGATCGGATCTAAATCAAGGAAATCCTATGCCGAACTGGGGATCGACCCCTTAATAAGATTGTGAGAGAACGACGCATGAGGTTTGCGGGACATGTTCTCCGACAAAATGAATTACACATAAGAAGAGTTGCAATGATATCCTAGTACAACTTGACGCCACTCATTCATGGAAGTCCTAATGGTAGGTGGGAAGAGGCTTCAGACATTACCAGTGACAGATTTTTATGGAAACTGCTTGACGTCAAATGCTCCAAACGGCGTGGGAGGGTCTAAGTCAGTAAGAATAGCACATTAGGTTTTTAAAATAAAACTTTTTAATAGCATTAAAATGGACTGTAGATACCTCAGAATATGCATTTTGTTGGCTTTCCATACCAGAAATAGTGCTTGGCGG
Source organism: Biomphalaria glabrata (assembly GCF_947242115.1). NCBI lineage: Eukaryota > Metazoa > Mollusca > Gastropoda > Planorbidae > Biomphalaria > Biomphalaria glabrata. Next base: position 9,340,127 of record NC_074717.1, on the reverse strand, counting down.
CGGGGCTTCGCCCCGCGCTGGGGAGCACCTGGCGCTCCCCAGACCCCCTTGCTAGTTATGGTGGGGAGTCTACAATTTTATGGAAACAGTTGGATGGCAAATGCGCCGAACGACGAGGGAGGGTCTAAGTCAGTAAGAATAGCACATTAGCTTTTTGAAATAGAACTTTTTAATAGCAGGAAAATGCACTGTAGATACCTTAGAATATGCATTTTGTTGGTTTTCAATATCAGAAATAGTGCTTGGCGGCGGGGCTTCGCCCCGCGCTGGAGGAGCTCCTAGCGCTTCCCCAGACCCCTTTGCTAGTAATGTCGGGGAATCTACAATTTTTTCACTAACTCATGGGAGAACCTATTCTAGAGGGGCACAATAAACGTCTTCCGAAAGAATAAAGGGTCAGAATGTAATAAAGATTATGTACACACACACACACACACATAAAACATACAATTTTTTTTTCGCGGGGGATGGGGGGTCGGGGGGGGGGGAGAAAAAATTCACCCCCCCAAACCCCCCCCCCCCCCGAAAAAAAATCCTGGCTACGCCCATGGTTATACATAATTTTACCATTCAGAGTGTTAGGACTTAGTTTTTCATTTGTGTGCCTCTACAATATGGCTGGCGAGGCTTTTTCTAAGCCCAAAATGTTTCGACTACTGGGCAGGTTATGATATCTGAAGCCTGTGTTGAATACCGTGACCTCTTATGTCTCTTGTCGTCTGCCAAGGCTATTTTCGCGGTGCCTTGATTAATTAGCTCTAGTCTCTTCAGTGAAAGAATCTAGTTTAGAAGCTCTGTATGACGGTTTGGGGAAGACATTACATCTTTTCTTTTGTCCACTTTGATCTCACTTTTCCTTTTGTTAGCTGACCATAAAGTTGCCTTTTGTGGCATGCTGGAGTCATTCTGCAGACGTGGCTCGTTATAAAAAAAGGCACTCCGCGCCGGAGCTAACATTAGCCGATTTATATTGTGGGTTTGATTCAGTGGACCCATCGTACTGCGGCGTGAGGGGCACTCAGGCAGTTGAGGTCTTTGCAAGAAAGAGTGCGTTTGCCACAACCAGTCTTGAACCATCAAACACGTTTCTACGGTCCACGGGCCACAGCACTAATCCGAGAGTACATAAATGATAAGTGTTATAACTTCGGAGGAAAAAACGACTCGAGGTCGTCAATCCAAGAGACCCTTTAGTTAACGTGTAGTGATGCCACATCCACACATATTTGAACAGTCTGCTAATTATGCACTGACCTTGGCTATTCTCAATTCTATTCTTCTTCTCCGTTCTCATTGTTATGTTGGAGCGTTCAGATGACTAGACCAATATATGAGATGAACTGCGCAGTGGTTTCCAAATCAAGGAGCTCTCCATATAGTTTTCTTTCTACTAGGGTGTTTTGAAGTCAGTGTCTTGTACGGGCCTCATGGTAAAGAGAGCAGTTTTGAAGGACAGCATTACAATAGCATCAAAGTCAAACAACCAGCATTACAATAACATCGCAGTCAAACAACCAGCATTACAATAACATTGAAGTGAAACAACCAGCATTACAATAACATCGCAGTCAAACAACCAGCATTACAATAACATTGAAGTGAAACAACCAGCATTACAATAACATTGAAGTGAAACAACCAGCATTACAATAACATCGCAGTCAAACAACCAGCATTACAATAACATTGAAGTGAAACAACCAGCATTACAATAACATTGAAGTGAAACAGCCAGCATTACAATAACATTGAAGTGAAACAGCCAGCATTACAATAACATTGAAGTGAAACAACCAGCATTACAATAACATTGAAGTGAAACAACCAGCATTACAATAACATTGAAGTGAAACAGCCAGCATTACAATAACATTGAAGTGAAACAGCCAGCATTACAATAACATTGAAGTGAAACAGCCAGCATTACAATAACATTGAAGTGAAACAGCCAGCATTACAATAACATTGAAGTGAAACAGCCAGCATTACAATAACATCGCAGTCAAACAGCCAGCATTACAATAACATTGAAGTGAAACAGCCAGCATTACAATAACATCGCAGTCAAACAGCCAGCATTACAATAACATTGAAGTGAAACAGCCAGCATTACAATAACATCGCATTCAAACAACTAGCATTACAATAACCTCAAAATGAAACTGCCAGCTTTTCAATAACATCGCAGTCAAACAGCCAGCATTACAATAACATCGCAGTCAAACAGCCAGCATTACAATAACATCGCAGTCAAACAGCCAGCATTACAATAACATCGCAGTCAAACAGCCAGCATTACAATAACATCGCAGTCAAACAGCCAGCATTACCATAACATTGAAGTGAAACAGCCAGCATTACAATAACATCGCAGTCAAACAGCCAGCATTACAAAAACATTGAAGTGAAACAGCCAGCATTACAATATCATCGCAGTCAAACAGCCAGCATTACAATAACATCGCAGTGAAACAGCCAGCATTACAATAACATCGCAGTGAAACAGCCAGCATTACAATAACATCGCAGTCAAACAGCCAGCATTACCATAACATTGAAGTGAAACAGCCAGCATTACAATAACATCGCAGTCAAACAACTAGCATTACAATAACCTCAAAATGAAACTGCCAGCTTTTCAATAACATCGCAGTCAAACAGCCAGCATTACAATAACATTGAAGTGAAACAGCCAGCATTACAATAACATTGAAGTCAAACAGCCAGCATTATAATAACATTGAAGTCAAACAGCCAGCATTATAATAACATTGAAGTCAAACAGCCAGCATTACAATAACATCGCAGTCAAACAGCCAGCATTACAATAACATTGAAGTCAAACAGCCAGCATTACAATAACATTGAAGTCAAACAGCCAGCATTATAATAACATTGAAGTCAAACAGCCAGCATTATAATAACATTGAAGTCAAACAGCCAGCATTATAATAACATCGCATCATTTTTCGTATCCTCCAATAGAATGCCCTCAGTCCAAACCACTACTTGTAGGCCGGTCAACTTTTTTTTTCTTTATGCATCGCTCCAATGAAAGGTCAGTAAAGCAAAGTTTTAAAATAAATCATAGACTTCTTGAACTATTTAGGATTTGTAATTTTGGATTTAGGCTACTTGTAGAGATCTACTTTAGAGATCTACTTTAGAGATCTACTTTAGAGATCTACTTTAGAGATCTATAATTATTTGTTCTAAATTGTTCTACACACTATCATTCACGAGAGTCTTTACATATCAAACTGCAGTCATTTGCTTCCCCCCCCCCCCTTTTCCATACAGACTGTTGTTTGTAAAAAAAAAAAAAGCAACACATTTGCTAAACAGACTGATGAAATGATAATCTCTCGCATTCACTCTGGCAATCATCTAGACTCTAGACTCTAGACCTAGAGGAGAATGAAGTTAAATCTAGATCTGGGTAGAAATAAACATAAATTTAAAAAAAAAAACTGAAACGAAAACCCAGCACCAACGAAGTGTTATTAAGTACTTAAAAAAAGAAGGAAATATAATTTTGAACTTATAGACATTTAAATGTCGGCTTTAATAAACATACTGGGTTGAAAGTTAGAATAAAAAAAACGTTTTGCTAAATATGGCCGCTACTATTTTGATCGTGAAAATGTCTTAGTTGTTCTATGTATTCGAAAAGTAATAACATGTTACATTTTCGAACTTTTTCGAGCTCTGCAATTGTAAGGATCAGTGAGTATCAGTCAGTCAGGCATCAGGACTTTAAATTCTAATAGAAGTACAGGTACCTAACAGACGTGCTACCTGTGTGTACGACCTTAAAGGGTGAAGCCTATTGGTAGCACTGTCTACGGATGTAGGCTATTACATCCTTTCAGAAAATGTGTTACATTAAAAGAGTAGGCCCTTGTAGTGTTTGTACAGGGCACCTCTTATAAGGGAACACTATGAAGACTTAAACAATTTAAGACATGCCATAAGTATCATCCATTCCGCCCTTATCTTATAAAATACAGACGTGACTTCAAAAAAGAAGATGATGACTGTGGTCCTGTCGGCCGATTTGGGTACCGGCCCATAGGGCATTTTCCCCGAATGCCCATATAGCCAGTCCGACCGTGTCGTATTAATTTAAGACGGCTCATGCGCAATCTGTTAGTAAATGCACTTCAAAATCTGCAAACATTTTTCAAGCGTTTTATTGGATAGTCGCGACAGTGTAGCCTGGCGAGAAATAGACTCTCCATTGGTTCAGAGCCACGCCTTCTTATAAAGTAATATCCAAAGAAAATATCGCACCGTCTGAGAGCAGTTTTTGTGGATTAACTGATACGAATTAACTTTGTTTATCAATTGAATTTAAACCTGTATTTTCAGCTTCCTTCGTCCTCTTTTTTGTCGTCCTCCTTTGTAAGGCTTTGTCCTCCTTTGTGTCCGCCTTTCGGGAGTGCAGGTGTCTGGTTACCCTGCCTAAGATAAGCTAAACCTAAACTAACACAGTTTCAAAAAGTACAAAACCTAAACTAATCACTAGCTATAGTTCCGAATAGTTTTAAGCGTCTAAAAGAAACGGGAGGTAAAAATGGAAATCGTGTACAGTCATCGGTTATTGCTGCTAATCTCCCTTCTCGTTTAAATCGTAAAAGATTTTTTTTTAATTTGGTGTCTTTCCATCCAAACATTATTAAGTTAATAATTAATCAATCAAAATATCTAGATGTTCATTTTTTTTTCCATTTTTACTTCGCAGGATCCTACAACTATCCCTATTACGCTGGTACTGATTGAAAAAAGGGAAATAAATATTATCGTTTTCTAAAATACATATGAATTAAGGAAATTCCAGAGTTTTTTCCCTTAGAACTTGCTAACTTCAATACTAATGGCTCAATAGCGTGGCAATGTGCATGCCGGTAAATGTGTGAAAAGTGTATTTTTAATAAACCAATGTTAAAACAAAGTCATTATATCTAACGAATGGAACATACAGATGATGTTATAAATCACAGCACCCATATTTTCCAATATATAATCGCCTAGAAGTTTCGAAGCGACTATGGATTCAATAAGAAGAAAGCCTGGCATTAGCTGTGGTCGGAACAATGTCACCCGCACAGCAGTTCTCACCTCTTCAGGCAGCCGACGAGTCCACGTGACGGCAAAAGCCAATACAGTTGGCCATTAGCAGTGTAGTTGGAGGTGGCTGAGCTGTAAAGCGCTTGGCTTCCGAACCGGGGACCGGGGTTCGAATCCTGGTGAAGACTGGGATTTTTAATTTCGGGATCTTTGGGCGCCTCTGAGTCCACCCAGCTCTAATGGGTACCTGAAATTAGTTAGGCGGTTGGTCGTTGTGCTGGCCACATGACACCCTTGTTAATAGTAGGCCACAGAAACAGATGACCTTTACATCATCTGCCCTATAGACCACAAGGTCTGAAAGGGAAACTTTACTTAACTTTTTTATCAGCAGTGTAGCAGGTTCTGTCAGGTTGTAAAGTGTGCTGTTAGCTGTCTAAGGATTGAAGGCTCCTGAAGTTTTACTAGGAATTGAACCCGGAAGCTTTTGACGTGTTTGGGTACAGCCGCGCGGCTCCAACTCTGGGTCAGGTGGAACAGAAAGGATAATGGGCAAAGGGAAGTAACTGGCGCCTAAACCAGTAATCGCCCAAAAGTTTTTTAAAACTGCATTTTACACAAATAGCATTGGTCTGTATATGAGAACCACTCAGTACATTGTAATACATTAATATTAATGGATTATCTATGGTTTTCTATAGAACACAAGGTTTTTCTTTATTTCAGACTTTAGCACTCATCAGCTCAGGGGCGCAGCTAGGAATTTGCCTTCATTTGGGAGTCCGGGGAACTTGACTTCTTTATGGGCCCCTACATTTTGCGTAATATTTAATATTTAATGTAAAAAACACTCATTCCCCCCCCCCCCCAGTGGGAGTCCGGGGGGATTTTTTTAAAACTCCCCCCCTTCCCCACCCTAGCTACGCCACTGCATCAACTACACACCGATTGTTCGATGTTCGATTGTAGCCTTCTAATCAAATGTTCATTAGACGCCATCTTGGTTAGAAGCACAGCTAAGACAAGGGATATTACTTACTTGGACTAAGGTGCATAATTCGCGTCTTACATAACCGACGGTTGGCGTCTGCCACTAAACGAAGTGCAAAGTCCATTTTACTTTGTGATAACATACAAACAATAAATATAAGTTTTAAAAAAAAATGGATGCCTCTAAGCAGACGATATCATAAATGTGGGCCAACACAAACTACGATACCAATATCTGAGACCCGAGGAAAGGCGAACATCAAAGACAGAAGCAGACGGCAATGTATCGACTTGTAATGAGAGTCTCTGACATCGTTAAGACAGTTAAATCTGCAAGTCACAGCTGGGTCCTCAGATCTGCCTGAAATGCTATACAATACTGATATATCTTTGGTAATGTTCCAAACTAATCGTTTCATTGTTAAGGTTTGTAGACTTTAGCAGCTCCCATAAGGTGAAAAGAAGCCGTAAGTTTTGTGTTATCTGTCTGTCTTTCCGTCGGTCACAATTAGATTTCAAAATTAGTAAAGCTAATGTTATTTTGTTTTTGTTTTTTTTTTGTTGTTTTTTTTAAAAAGCTTATATTGTCTCAATCTCTCTTTTAAAAAGTTGTTACACGTTCTTTTTCCTACACCCAATCCCGTATCAAGCTGAAATTTTGCCAAGTTTTTTCTTCCACCTAACAAAACAAGAAAATAAAAAAATGTTGATTTAGTCCCCTTGTTGTACTCTGAGTAGAGAATAATGTCGTAGCTAAAGTTTGAAACTAAAAAATGATAATTATATATAACCTTCCATTTTATAATCAGTTCGCTGACACAGTGGTTAGTGTGTTGGCCAGAGAAGGTTGGATCCCTCGAGTTCGAATTTAAGTCTTATAACTTTTTTAAAAATAAAATGCATTTAGGAAGCGATAACGATCACGGTAACTTTCCTCTAGATACGCCCCTTATTTCTCCTTACCGCTTACCAACTAGCCCGAATTAGGGATAGGATCATAGAGTATTGAGAAAGCTAAAAGCATGAAATTGCGCTAAACAAAACAAATTGGTACAAATATTTATAATCTCACAGATTTATTATTGTTAGTCTAGATCTATTACAAATGTAATGGCATGACTGATCCAAATTAATTGATACAATTACACTTTATAAATAGCTGCTTCTTTTTTTTTTTATTCTTGTTTTTTGTTTTTTTGTTTTTTTTTTAAAGTTTGAATTTTAAAAAATCGTGCCTAAAATGAGATTGTGGCGGCAGGAAGTGAGGACAGCAATTATCATAAACTTCCTTGCCTTTTTAAATTAAAATTTCTAGAATAATCATGAAAATATCGAAAAGTGTTGTTTTTTTTTTAACCTGCCCACTGACATCTCATTAAGCCGTTTCACAAGAAGTCTAGACAACATCTTCTATTCTGAGGATGCGCCTGAAACAATTCATAACTCTTGTCATCTCTCCCAGAGTTTTATTTTTCATTTGAATGTCCATTGTTAAATTAATAATTATTTTTATTAATTAGGACATTAAATTGCCAAATCGCCCCGCCTGCCTACAAAAATCACTGTCTACCAGGCGGTGGTTCTCTCAACCCTTCTATATGGATCTGAGACATGGATACTATACAGAAAGCAACTAAGACTACTTGAGCGCTTTCACCAAAGATGCTTGCGCTCCATCATGGACATATGGTGGCAAGACCGCACTACAAACAGCGATGCTCTTGCGAACGCTAGTATGGACAGTATAGCGGGACCTCTCTTGGTCCGACAGTTACGCTTGGCAGGGCACGTATCCCGTATGGGGGTCGAAAGTATGTCAAAAGGTGAGATAAAAGGAGGTCGACGTAACAGAGGCGCCCCACGGAAACGCTTCAAAGACCAAAGGCGTCAACTTTCCTTAGCTGACATAGAAGAGAGCACCTGGTTGCATGCGGCCTCAGAACGAGACAGCTGGAGATCACTCACGGAGGCCGCTGGATACACATTTTGAGACCGAAAGAAATTCCGCTGCCGAGGACAAACGCAGACGGCGAAAAGAAAATCTAAATCGACCACCTTCGGACAATGGTTATGCTTGCCCTGGATGTGTGCAAAATATGTAGGTCACAGCTAGGGCTGCATTCCTCACTAATCTTCGGACTCAAAGACAAGACTTATTATTATTGCCCAAAAAAAAACACACACACACAAGACAAGACCGTAAGTTCCATGTTTTTACTAAACACCGTCCAGACATTGTAGCAACGTACTGATCCTTAGGTTGTCTATTGTTCTCTGTTGTAGACACATGCAAGTGATCACGTGTCTCTCACCCCAAACGAACAAAGTCCTTGAACTTGGGATTCTTTTAAATGTAACTGTCTTCAGCTTCTATGGAAGCCCCAAAAATTCCGATAAACTAAATGTTTTTTGTTGGTGAGTTTACCAGTGAACGTTTTTATGTTCGTAATGTACACTTGAAACTGGGCTAATCAACGCAGACAATGTTCCTTAGTCATCATCCTGTTGTGTAGAAGTCGAGTGCTGTATACAGGCTGAAAGATCCAATGGAGCTTAATTAAAATGTGACCCTTTTTTTCTATATCATTAGTAGAGAGAACTCTGACATAACGCACATATTTCATACCAACATTGAGGCTAAACAGCATTGTAGTGAGCGCATGAGGAATTTAATGGACTAGATATAGATCTGTTTGTGATTACGTGTGTGTCAGGTCTGGAGATCCCCTAATGAAATGAGTAATCCGTGTTCTAATAGGGTTGGGTAGGCAGTGCTGAACAACTAAAGAAAACAGCGCATAATTTTTCTTTGGTACAGTCTGTAAAAGAGTAACAGCTCAGCAGCAAAAAGCTGATTAGAAGATGTAAATGATCCGAACAGAGTAAAGAAAGCAAGGTTTCATTGGTATTAAAGCAAATATTTTTAGTTTTTTTTCAAGTATCACGCTGTTTGTTTGTTTGCTTTTAAATACCAAAATAATGGACTACGGGAGGCCAAACACCAGACTTTGTAAAGCTTGAAAGTGAATTATAGGACTGTCTGCTAGTAAATGCGGAGTGGAGGGGGGGGTATGTTCCCACTAATCAATTCTTTATCCTTGAAAAATAATCTTTTAAAAAAATCGGCCTTGTAATATACTCTATATTTAGTCAATAGCTACTGCATTTGTTTTATGACTTAATACCTGACTTTTAAAAATAAATTTGAAAAAAAAAATGGGTCTGTCAGCGACAACGTAATAGCCACGTGACCTGTCATAATATAAATTATTTAGAACAATAGGGTTCACTTATGGGAGCACCATGGCATCACTTATGGCCAGGCATGCGCAGAGCGTGATATCGACGGCCTCACTCATGCTACAACATAGTTCCCGTCCATTCAATAGTTGTCGGTTGTAAAGAGACCTACTTTATATCGGGCTAGGGTACTTTGCAGCGCCGTAAATCTTCCCACTACCTTGTCGACCAAGTTATTGCATGGGAACGTGTGGTACTGCGAGTACCGCTTTTTTTAAAAAAGAACCGCTTTTTCTTGCGTTGGTTTGAGAGTCCCTGGTGAATCCCACGTGGAGAGAATTTCACAAGGCCTAAGGCCGATTTTCAATATTAGTCGTTTTGAGAGTCCCTGGTGGATCCCACGTGGAGAGAATTTCACAAGGCCTAAGGCCGATTTTCAATATGAGTCGTTTTGAGAGTCCCTGGTGGATCCCACGAGGAGATAATTTCACAAGGCCTAAGGCCGATTTTTAATATAAGTCGTTTTGAGAGTCCCTGGTGGATCCCACGTGGAGTGAATTTCACAAGGCCTAAAGCCGGTTTTCAATATGAGTCGTTTTGAGAGTCCCTGGTAGATCCCACGAGGAGAGAATTTCATAAGGCCTAAGGCCGATTTTCAATATAGAGATGGGGGAGAAATTTTTGCTTCGATCAGCTGAAAAAAAAAGAGATTTTATTAAAGATGCTAAAATTTAGCTGAATGCTCAAAATGTGCTAAATTTACTTATGCTATATTTATAAACAATCTATTTAAAAAATACTGTTTAAATGGTTTTCATTTTAATTACACTAGTGGTTACAACAAAATATAATTTCTAGAAATGTCACCCATTCTAAAACAGGAATTGGAAATTGATTTTTTTTTTGGCGGGGAAGGGGAGAAGTGGAAAGGGGATGGGGAAGCTGAGCGTCTGCACTAGTTTTAAAATTACTTTTTCCTATTCTTTCATCAGCGTAGTGTGGTCTGAGCATACTGGTCTATATTACAGAGATATAAGAATGTGCGTGTGTATGTGTGTGTATCGACGTGTCAAATCAATTTTTCTTTAAAACATAAATCCAACATCAAACTAAAAAATTCTCAAACTTATTTTACTTTGAGCAAAAGAATTGTAAAAAAAACATACCTACACAGTTAGACTACGATTCTCGGTTGTACCCCAGTTTTTTTTTTATTGTACATCTTGTCTATAAGTCTACTTAATCTCATCATAAACATATAACATCACAGAAATAGATAACTAGCCATAAATAACTCAGACGCTAAAAGAATGTCAATATTTATAGACACTTTATGAAGAATGGCCTCTCAAAATAGAGTAGAGAAATACACATTTTATGCAAAGATCAGCCATAAAAATGTTTTGGTTCAAAGTTTTTTTTTTCTGTTACTAAGAGAGTCATGACTATTTGTCAACCCTAGATCTTCATTCTTCACCTGACTTGATAGGAGATTGTGTGCAGTGGTGCTCAATAGGTTACAGCCAGGCAACAAAAAGTTTCAACATCAAAAAATCCTGTCCAATGGAACTTATCTTCTGAAACGTCAGACGTTACGATTTGACGGATAGCACCAGGCACCAGCATCACGTCTGTCTGTCTGTCTGTCTTGTAAAAATGGTTTACCCTTTATATCTTCCACTTCCCAACATCGGATCAAGTTGAAACTTTGAACAGTTATTCACTGTCCATGACAACACATGAATTAATGACAAAAAAAAAATAATTAGTTAATTTTCTTTTTCTTCTTCGTTCTCATTTGACATGTCGGAGGATTCAGATCAGTAATCCTAGATCTGAGATGAACTGCGCAGTGGTTTCCACATCAGACAGTTCAGATCAGTAATCCTAGATCTGAGATGAACTGTGCAGTAGTTTCAGGATCAGGCAGTTCAGATCAGTAATCCTAGATCTGAGATGAACTGTGCAGTGGTTTCCACATCAGACAGTTCAGATCAGTAATCCTAGATCTGAGATGAACTGTGCAGTAGTTTCAGGATCAGGCAGTTCAGATCAGTAATCCTAGATCTGAGATGAACTGCGCAGTGGTTTCCACATCAGACAGTTCAGATCAGTAATCCTAGATCTGAGAAGAACCGCGCAGTGGTTTCCACATCAAGCAGTTCTAAGTTCTACGTATAGTTTTTATTCTATATGAAGGTTTAGGCGCCAGAGTCTAGTTCGGGCCTTTTGATATACAATTAGTTGTAATTCACTCATTTTGTTTTATATGGAAAATGTACTAATGTAATGTACTAATGTAATGTACTAATGTAATGTACTAATGTAATGTACTAATCGAACGGGAGATACGCCTTGCAATAACGAGACTTGACAGCGATTGAACGGTGCAAACTAAATTATCACAGCTTATCTTCTTATCTTATATTCAGCAGACGTTTCTTAAAAAAAAAAAGGATAATTACCTTCAATACGTATACATGTGTTGTTCATGTCTGTGTGAATGTGTGTTAGTGTGTGTGAGTGTTTTGCAGTGTGTGTGTTATGTAGAGTGTGTGCGTGTGTGTTTTATGGAGTGTGTGTATGTTATGGAGAGTATGTGTGTGTGTGTGCGTTATGGAGTATGTGTGTGAGTGTGAGTATGTTTGTGTGTTTTATGGAGTGTGTGTGTTATGAAGTGTGTGTGTGTGTGAGTTTGTGTGTGTGTTATAGAGTGTGTGTATGTGTGTGTGTGCTTATTTGGTGATGGTGAGAAGGAACTAGAGATTGGTTGTTGACTATGCTGTGTGACTGATGCTCGCACTCTATACTATATACGCTATATTGTTTTCCACTGTAACCCCGTAACACACACACACATACTTTTTGGCCCTTTTTTTTACTATAAAGACAACCCTTAGCATCCTCCGATTGATCAAACCATTAACACACACTTTTCAGCTCTTAGATATATATATATATACACTGGTATGTGTTTAGTTTTAACCTTTTTTTTTTTTGCATCCCTTAATCAAAAGAAAAATGTTCTAGGTCTATCGTTTTAATGCTATTAATCTAGTAAAAAAAATGTATTACTTTTATTTATTTTATTACTTATTAGACAGCATCTAAAATCACGTGATATCAGAAATATGTAGACTTAATGAAAAAAAGTGCTTTAAAAATACGAAGTTTGTGTGATATCTTTAAATCCTTTATATGTAGACTGCGGCCTTTTGGGGAAATACCGATAAAAAAATAATGGTGTTAATAAAGCTTGCGGTTGCAAATCTTTCTAAACCGGTTCCTAGTGAGCGCCTAGGAGGTAAAAGGAACCTGTTTACAAATTTCATGCGAATCCGTAGGACAGTTTAAGAAATCTCGTGATCAATGAGTGGTACTTATGCGTATATATAGATTTCATCTTATCTCAAGTTGTTTTATTGTAATAAAAGTTATATTTAAGTTTGTTCAGAAAGAGGCTATTCAAGTTATGAAAGTTTTACAATTTGAAATATAATAAACCTACAGCGGTTTAGTTGTCTACCAGCAGTTTGGTGCTACAAGTCAACGACCGTCAACATCAGCATATTAATAGGAGGATTAATCAGTGTTAAGTCATTGGTTTTCCTGACTGATTCGGACAATCCGAAGCTCGGTAACGACTCTAACCTATTCGGGGGCAGAACCCAGTATCCCAGGGGCGTAGCTAGGAATTCTCCATCGTTTGGGGGCCCGGGGAGAGCTTGACCTCTTTGTGTCCCCTGCATTTTGCGTAATATTTAATTTTTAATGTAAAAAAAACTCACTTAGGGGCCCCCGTCAAGTGGGTGCCCGGGGGGGATTTTCAAAATCGCCCCCCTCCTCCCCCAACCCTAGCTACGCCACTGCAGTATCCCATGAGACAATGATTTCAGGAACTCTGATCGTGTTCTTCACTGGTTGCTAGGTACGCGATCCAAAAATGTTTTGACAATCATTGCTTTGAAACGAGTATCTAACATTTTTATATAACTTTCTCTTTTTAAAGAAAAAACTAACAATCTACCATTTTATTAACTTCCTTGTAGTGGAAAAATGTCAACAATGCAAAGGAACGATAATCTGAGTTTCACTTTTGCCAACCCAATAAATAAAAGAATGGAACTATCGTTGTAAGACTATCACAATGTGCAGCATTTGATGTTTGTATAAAGTCTCCTTTATACATTCTAGTTTCCTGTTTGCCTATAGATAAGTATTCATCCAGAGAGTAAAAGACTACTACTTCTTCTATATTGAAATAATTCATACTTCAAACGCAGAGAGCTTAAAGAGTTAAACTATTCAGCGCAAAAAAAAAAAGTGCACAGAAATTATCATATACATTTTACGAGAATTTAGCTTAACGCTTTTTTTTTCTCGTACACCGGATACCCCCAAAAAAGCTATTTATAAGTTTTACGCCATGAACTAAAATCTTCTATAATAAGGAAGTTGTGGGCTTAGTTTGTAACTATTGAATAGAATAGTGTGAGTGTTAACAAATATATCTCCCTAGCAATGAGCAGTTCTATATAAACATCACTCAAAGAAATCACCAAAATATGTAGATCAGTGCTACATGTAGGTCAGTGGAACCTCGCTTCAATCTCCTTTAAAATCTCGAAGGCCAATGTTGTTGTTTTTTAAATACGTCGAAGTCAATGGTTGGAACACTGTTACTGACCTTATGTAATGTCATCAATACAGACCACTAATGAATTGGGTTGTGTAGTGTAACGGGATACACCGCTAGGCTACCTATAACAAATAAGCTAGAGTTAGTATCCGAATATAGATTGGGAGCTTATTATTTTGGAAAACTGACTCGAGCTGAATAGTGCTTGCTGAGCGCCTAATAGCAGCACGGAAACCTTCTCTCAGATAATTCTACCCACCCCCCAACCCAAGTCCACAAAAGAGTGCACTGAGCAATCTCTACACAAGCAATAGAAAGACAACAAAAATTGATTAAATATTATGTAATTAGGCCACGAACTTTCTTTGTGTCTCAAAAAAATAAATAATTGTATCTATAAATAGAGTCTTGATAACCAGCCAATATTGACACACAGAAAGAGACCTGAGATTTTCTTTTCCCCACGGGATCACCAATGTTATTTTGTCAACATTTCGATAATTGAATACGAGAAGCCTCTGACAAATAACTTCATTATTAAAATCCAAAACAAACATAACTTGTTTTCATATCATTGGCTATTATGGCCTCACCCACTTCTGACACCTTTAAATATAAACTGAACTTCGTAACCAATTTCATACACATGCTCGAAGTCAACGTTAAGAAAGAGTGAAACACGCGAGCGAAATCAAGTTACAGATACAAGATATATCTAAAGGTTTGTCAGAACTATCGTGACATTTCGATCTCTCTATAATATAGATTTTTTTCCCGACTTATCCTAGATCGCGTTAGAGTAGACGCCTTATCACGGTGATGCGACTTCGCAAAAGTATAGCTGTCTTTTCAAACTAATTCGACCTTGCAGTTGAATAGATGTTTTACTAAGCTAGAGGTCGCAGCAGAATAGCTATCTTTCCAAGTTAATTGAAGCTAGTAGTATAATAAATATCGTTCGAAGCCAATTTTCGGGGTCGCATTAGAATAGATGTCTTTCCAAGCTAATTCTAGGTCGCATCAGAATAGCTTTCTCTCTAGTAACTCCTACAATAATCTTATTATCTCATTATGCGACCGAAGTGGGCCCCGCACTTTCATAGGACCCGCGCTAATTCTAGGTGTGTAAATTATTAAATTAAACCATTGTATAACTTATAAAAGATTTCCCGCGGCCTCCTGATTTATCAGGAGCTCATTGAAATCTCCTGAAATTGCAAAATATACGAAAACGTCCTGGAAATATCCTGAAATTATTAAAATCTTTAAAAAAAACTCAAATACATTCTGAAATATATTGTTATAAACCTGGTGGTGGCACAGATGGGTGTGTGTAGTCAGCCGACGCAAATTGCCCCAGGCCAGCGCTAGACGAGCGGTCAACCGTGATGAGCTATGACGGTCGGCCGAGACGAGTGTCAACATGACGGTTCGGGAAGGATCGCCGTCGTGAACAGAGCTCAGGAGCGTCACGAGGGATGTAGTCATGTGACGAAGCTAGAAACATCGAGCGATGTTCCGTCCGGTTCTAGAAGGCCAGCAGGGACCCTATATAAAGAGCGGAGGTGTCGCAGTCAAGACAGTCCACGACCGAAGGTTCACGACAGAAGGTTCACGACAGGGGCTCAGAACACGGTCGACTACAGCACAGTTCAACGGTGTGGTTCTGTACGGAGCATTACGACGGTTCATTGCGGAGTACTGTCAGGTACAGTTAAGACGACTGGCGTCTTGATCTTGGTCTGTGATCGAGTCCGACACAACGAGCCTAGTGTGTGAAGTCAGTCCTGAACTGTTGAACCCAGTGCAAGCCCGGAACGAGACGGAGAGGCCAGTGCAAGAGTTGATACAGCGGAACGGTGTTATCGGAGAGATATTTGTACAGTGTACGTGTTGCCAATTGTGCAGTATTGGCTGTTATTTATTCAACTATTAAAGTGTTACGTTACTTTGGAGCCCTGAGTTGTCAAGTTCTTTAAGTTGGTGGTGTAAGGTGCAGTTTGCAGAGAGCCTGGATAGTGAGATTCGTAACAACTGGTGTCAGAAGTGGGATAGGATCGGAATCGGATTGGATCGGATCTACTATGGCTCGTCTGAAGCTGCTGTATGAACTTGAATTTATAGAACTGAGGCGAGAACTGCGAGAACGAGGGCTGAAGAATGGCGGAAAGAAGGAAAGTTTACAAGCACGCCTCCGAGAAGACATTGTGGAAGAAGGGGAAGATCCTGACACATATCTGTTTGAAATTAAACCAACTTTAAAGAGCTCTTGCACCAACAGCTAGATGACTGGAAGGAAGAGTTGCGGGCTATGAATACGACATGGAAGAAGTCCAACGAAGAGACCTGTACCAACTTTGAAAAGATGTATATCTCGGTGAAGGAAATCACGAGCCCCGTGGTGAAAACGATGGACGTGGTGGAAGAAACCTTGTACGACCAAGGAGACTTGAAAGATAAAGGAGCTGCGCCATCGCTAAACAATGAACTATTACCCACCCAAAGCTTTGAAGAAATGTGCAGTGACAACGGCAATGCTGATGAATGTGGTGCTGCCTGTGAATCGTAAAACAAGGAGTACAGACCCGAAAATCAGTAAGAGAGCGAGAAAGAGACAAGAGAAGCGACCTATAGTCCAACAGAAGCTTGTGATGCAGCTGTACCTAATATGAGCACCTCAAACAGCAAGACAGATCAAGTGAATGTTTGCTCCGCGTCCAAGCATGTTGCTGAGGAACGTTTGCAAGTTGCAAGTGGCGTACGAAGGTGGGACCTTACTGACGCTTGCCCAGATTCTTACTTGGGAGCCCTGAGTTGTCAAGTTCTTTAAGTTGGTGGTGTATGGTGCAGTTTGCAGAGAGCCTGGATAGTGAGATTCGTAACAATATAGACAAAAATAGTCATTTTGGGGTGTCATTCAATCCTATGAGCGATTAAAAAAAAACGACATTATGCAATACCTGTAATTGTGGAATCTGGTGAAAGAAGCTTCTCGCGCCTCAAACTAATGAAGAATTACTTGAGGTCAACAATTCTCGTAGATAGATTGAAACATTTGGTAATTCTTGCTATTGAGTGTTGTCTATGTGGGAAACAGAATTTTTATGATATACAGTATGACTTCGCTACACGCAAGGCTAGTAAAGTAATTCTGTACGTAGTAAAGAATGAATAAAATGCAAAGACGAATTTATTTTCTAATACAGACTCTTAAATTTCACTTATTATCCGTATCCCTACCTAAACTTGGCCCCGCAAAATCCGTTTCGCATAGGGCCCCACAACGGTTGAGTCCGGCCCTGATATTTAGTGACTAAAACTACGTGGGGTAGGAATAAAAAAGGGTGATCTTTCCATGACTTCTTGGTCACAACGGTTAAGTCCGGCCCTGCTATTTTGTGTCGGGTGAATACTACTTGTTCTCCCACCCCCCTCTTTTTGTAGGGTATTTCTAGTCCGTCTGACTTGCAGAAATAAAAGAGTGATCTTTCCTTTACACTGTGTCTAAACTCTTGAGCCATGAAGAGAATTATATTATATTATATTATATTATATTATATTATATTATATTATATTATATTATATTATATTATATTATATTATATTATATTATATTATATTTTATTTTATTTTATTTTATTTTATTTTATAATATAATATATTTTTTTTTTTTTTTTTTTTTTATTTTATTTTATTATATACATAGATAGATAAATGCTACTGATCTATGGCAACTAGAATAACTATAGAAATAGATCTGCTCATCATATAATTGTTACTATTATTTCCACATCGTTTAATTTTTTTCATTCAATTTTTTCACAGATGGCACCCATTATTACAATGCCAATTCCACCACCGATTCCATCAGTTGATGAGGACTTCAAAATCCTGCTTCTAGTTTAACCTTAATCACTTCCCAGATGACGTCAAGTGTTTTCAGAATAATTCCGGATTGTGAAAATTTTTCACAAGCTAATTTCGACTTCAAAATTCTATGTATAAATTCAAAAGCTTAACAAATGGCAGAAATAATTGACATAAAAACTCCAGTCTCCAGAAAATCTTACACGCAAGCGAGAGAATCAAAAAGTCTTATATTTGCATAACTTCCATTGCTTTACGGATGGCGCCAACCATTATTTGAAATGCTACATCAGTTAATTGAGACTTCAAAATTCTATTGTATGTATAACTCCAATCGCTTCAGACACGGTACCAATAATATTCATTATGATTCCGGACACAAAACTAGTTCTATAAGTTAATGGTGACATCAAATTTCTCCTCTTTGTATATATCACAACCCGTAGAGTAAGAAACTTGCCTCTAGATTATAATAATAATAAAAATAAAAATAGGATCATTAAATTCAATACACAAGACGAAATGGTGGTCTTTGTTTTGATAAATATGACAAGTTTTGTGTCTTGTTCAACTTTTAAATGAAGTTGAAGAATAGCCTTGTTGAACTAGTGTATCTTGTTAAAATAGTGTGTCTTGTTGAAATAGTGTGTCCGCTTGAACTATTGTGTCTTGTTGAACTAGTGTGTCTTGTTGAAATAGTGTGTCCGCTTGAACTATCTTGTCTTGTTAAAATATTGTCCTATTGAAACTGTGTGTCTGAAATGAGATTTAATTTGTTTACATGTTTATTTCTTTGAATTTGTTTTTAAGAAAGTCCATTGTTACCCAATGCTATGACATAATGTCCCAAATGACACGCTTGTCGATGGATCAACCGTGACGAGTGGCGTGAACAGAGCTGCTGCCAATCACGATGGATAGAATCATGTGACCATCTAGAAGAGTCGAGCGATGTTCCGTCATGTTCTCGAACGCCTTGAGAGGACCCTATATATAGAGCGAAGATATCACGGTCAAGCCGGCTCAGTTCAGTTCAGCATAGTGCAGTGTGGCTCTGTACGGCGCATTACGAAGGTTCAGTTCGGAGTACAGTCAAGTTTACGATCTACGATCAAATCCGATACAACGAGCCCAGTGTATGAAGTCAGTCCTGAGAAGTTGAACCCAGTGCAAGCCCAGAACGAGGCGGAGGGGCTAGTACAAGAGTTGATAGGTCGGTACGGTTATCTACGGAGAAACAGTTGTACAGTCAGTGTTACGTATTGGCTATAGTTCGGTGTAGGCTGTGATTTATTGGACTTTAAAAGTGTTATTTTGGAGCCCTGAGTTGTCAAGCTCTTTGAGTGTTAGGGTGGTGCAATTTGCAAAGAGTCGTTACAGTAATTTCATTTTCAAAATGGCGAGAGGAAGCATAAAAAAAGCAAAATATATTTAATTTAAAAAAAAAGATTATCTGAGGAGAAAAAATCCACATTTATAGCCATATATCTCAATACTGTAAGATTTTTATCACTTTTTGATATGGAACAAAATTAATCAATCAACACTATTTAATTTACTAATTTGTTAATTTTGTTTGCTGTTAGGAACAGTGAATAATAGTGCAAAGTTTTAACTTGATCTGAGAATGGAAAGTAAGTTGACTTAAGCTTTGTTCAAACAAGTTAAACATCAAAAACAGTTCTCAATCACTCAGAAAACATCGCAACATAAAAAAAAAACTCATAAATATTAAAGTATAATATCAAAACATAAAAAGCATCAAGTCATAAAAAAAACAAGGTTACAAAGACAGTTTGCGTGGAAACTCAAAATCGCCCCCCCCCTTTCCGTAAAGGTCTGCTCAGTCAGGTGAAAAGGCAGGTTTCACTATTTTCAGAAAGAATATCAGAAACTATGAACTACAAACTATCAACAACCACAACCCTATTTCAGTCTCTACGTGCTCGTGTCGTGAGTGCTGCCGATACTGTTGTATTGATAGATCGACTAACGACTTGATACCACGGGATACGGAAATTTGTTAATGCTATTATTATTATATTGTTAAAATTCATATGTATTCAATGAACTGATAGTTCACTAACAAAGACCGCATCACAAATGAAGAGACTAGAAACAGGATTAATACAGCAATTGGACCCCCATGATGACCTGCTAACCACTGTCAACAAACGTAACCTCAAACTCTGTGGCCTCATCACAAGGTTCTCAAGGCTGGCAATGACCTTCCTCACCCAAAAGTCCATACATTGTTATGTCCCTTTTTACAAAGCTTATTTATATCAACTCACTCTGTCTGTCTGTCTGATAAGAAGTTTGTACACATTATTTCTCCTACACAATTATTTCTTTTACCTGACAACATAAGAATCAATTTTAACAAATTAACCAATTAATTAAATAATTATTGGTAATATCATGAGCGTAGCCAGGTGGGTTGGGGTTGAAACCCCCCCCCCCCAAATGAAATCCCCCGGGGGGGGGGGGAGTTGGAATTTAGTATCTGATTTTTTGCTTTGATTTTGTTCATTTAGGTGAGATTTTAATACTAAAACATTACTTTCCCCAGCACAGCCAAGGGGATTTTGAGTATAAAACCCCCCACCAGGGGTTTTTGCAGTTAAATCCCCCTCTTCTATAAAACAAAACAAAAACAAATGCAAACGGCAATCCCCAAATTCGAAGAGCACAGCTAAGGAAGATTTTGATTTTAATCTCCCTTCGAAATTTTTGATAAACCGCTCTCTTCAAGATAAAAAAAAGTATATTACACACTCAAAATTCTATGAGCGTAGCCAAAGGGGTTTTGAGTTTAACCCCCCCCTCTTTCAGTAGGTTTGAAGCTAAAAAAATACCTCTTCAATATAAAAAAAAAGCAAATTACGCACTCTAAAATCTATGAGCGTAGCCAAAGGGGTTTGGAGTTTAAAGCTAAAAAATAAATCTTCAATATAAAAAAAAAATTCACACTCAAAATGCTAAAAGCGTAGCCAAAAGGGGTTTTGAGTTTAGACCCCCTTCAGAGGGGTTTGATGCTAAAAATACCTCTACAAAATAAGCAAATTATACACTAAAATTATTTGAGCGTAGCCAAGCTAATTCGGGGGTTTTGAGTTTAAACACCCCTCCTCCAGGTGGCTTTTTTAAAAGTTTAAAACCCCTCCAGATGGTTTTGAGTTTAAAATCCCCCTACAGAGCGTGTTGTGGTGGAAAACCTCTTTCTTTAATCAAACTACAGTCGCCAAATTCTATGAATGTAGCTAAATAGGGTTTTGAATTTAAAATTTTTTTTTTAGTTTAAAACCCCCCAAATAGATGATTTAGAGTTTTAGACGATAAAACTTCCCTTTTCGATATAAAATCTAAAGCAAACTACAGTCACCTAATTCCAAGGGCGTAATCACAAGAGGTTACACGTTTTTACCAGTCGCTGGGATCCATTAATAAAGTGCAGTGAATAGTCATCTGCCGAAATTGAAAAACACTAAATGTGGCTCAACAAAGTTGGTAATAGAGATCGGGTCTAAATCAAGGAAATTCTATGCCGAGACTAAGGTTAGTGAGATTGTGACAGAGCGTCGCATGAGGTTTGCGGGACATGTTCTCCGACAAAATGAATTACGCATAAGAAATGCGATGACATCCTAGTACAACTTGACGCCACACTTTCATGTAGGTCATCAGAGCAGGTGGGAAGAGGTTTCAGACATTACCAGTCACATATTTTTATGGAAACAGCTTGCCGGCAAATGCGCCGAACGGTTCTTGAGGATCTAAGTCAGTAAGAATAGCACACTAGGTTTTTGAAATAAAACTTTTTTAAAGCAGGATAATGCACTGTAGATACCTCAGAATACCAGAAAACCAGAAATAGTGCTCCGCCCCGCGCGGGGGAGCGCTGTCCCCCTTGCTGGCAGGGGTGGGAGTCTACAATGTTCACGCTTACTCCAGGAAGAATCTATTCTTGGGCACAATAAACGTCTTCGGGAAGAATGAAGGGTCAGAATGTAATAAAGATTCATTATGTACACACACACATACATACATATATTTTTTTTCGCTGGCGGGGGAGGGGAGGGAAATCCCCCCAAACCACCCCCCACTCGAAAAAAAAATCCTGGCTACGCCCATGGGTAATATAATTATTGTGTTTGGTATCTTGAACAAGGGAAAGAAATCGTACTTGACAGATGTAGTGGTATAATTTGAATTAGTCCCCTTGAGGACCCGACCCACAAAATGAAAATATTTTTATGCATTTAAAACATTCACCAGTATACCCCCCTTCGTCCCCTCCCCTTTCACAACTGGTCCAGACAAATAATAACATCATAGCGCAGTGAGAAACTAAACAAAAAACAATTGATAAAAATATTCTTTCGCATTGATTTATTGTGTCTAGGTCAATAATATATATATATATAAACTACATGACTGATCCTAACTAATTGATAGTTACACTTAGTATAAGCTTTGTTTATATATATATATATTATGTTTTTCTTCTTTTAGCTAGTAAATCAGTGGCGCCCATCTTTGAAAGGCCATATACATTTACGATACGCCACTGGCCTCATCACCACAGAGAGTTGTCGAGTTCAATGAATCATAGACATTGAGACTTCATTTGGGAGCAGAAGTTTCCAGGGTCATGGCGTCTCGGGACCGGATGTAGTCCTCGGGCCGTAGTCTGTGCATCACTGTATAAAATTATTGTTTATAAATTCCCCTGCAGGTGCAGAAGACGAAAAGTAAACTTAAATACCCCCCCCCCCCCAAGATCCCCCCCCCCCCAAGGTAGACAATGGACAATGGTTTGGTCTGCATTAGTTGTGACAAAAATATGAGTCGCAACTGGGTTTTGCGTAGCCATATGAAACACTGCACTCACCCTTAATCTCCGTAACCGAAGACTTTGCCAGTATTAGTAACTTTAGTAACTTCACCTGTCGAGATATTTGTCCGTCTCTATCTGGAGACTAGACAAAGTGAATTTCTCGAGGCCAGCAGTTTCACGGTTAATATAACGGAAAGGT
This sequence comes from Biomphalaria glabrata, assembly GCF_947242115.1. Lineage (NCBI taxonomy): Eukaryota > Metazoa > Mollusca > Gastropoda > Planorbidae > Biomphalaria > Biomphalaria glabrata. The sequence continues at coordinate 9,317,282 of NC_074717.1, read as the reverse complement.
TTAAGACAGAAACTGAAGCCACTGACTGATGTGATGAACACACACACTGTGGTCTAAAGAAGAGTTCAATAAGTAGAATGGTATTAGCTGGTCAAGTAGATGTGCCAGCTGGGTTGATCTCACTTTGCCATGAGGACTTGAACTCAGTGGACTATTCATTTAGTTCTCTCTCACTCAATGTGTGTTTATTTTCTGTCTCTTTCTCTCCCACTTTGCATTTTGTCCCTTTCAGACCTTTCTCTCGTCTCACTCTCTTTCTCTTCTTCCGTCGAGCCTTAATTTACTCTTTAACCTCTCAATCTCTTTCCATCATTCTGTTCCTCTATGTACAGATCTATATTCCCAAAACAAAGTTAGTTACCTGTTGGGTTCATTAGATATTAAGAATAAAACCCTTAAACCCTTTTCAATTAAAACAAAACAAAAACAAGAAAAGGAGAACGATAAAGGGTTTTGTGTTTTTGTTTTTACTGGGGACATTGTGTGGTTTATTGAAAGATCGTTTAGCTCTATCTGTCACTTGTATCTCAGCTCTACCTGTCAATTGTATCTCAGCTCTATCTGCCATTTGTATCTCAGCTCTATCTGTCAATTGTATCGCAACTGTATCTGTCACTTGTATCTCAGCTCTATCTGTCAATTGTATCTCAGCTGTACCTGTCACTTGTATCTCAGCTGTACCTGTCACTTGTATCTCAGCTGTACCTGTCACTTGTATCTCAGCTGTACCTGCCACTTGTATCTCAGCTCTATCTGTCACTTGTATCTCAGCTGTACCTGTCACTTGTATCTCAGCTCTATCTGTCACTTGTATCTCAGCTGTACCTGCCACTTGTATCTCAGCTCTATCTGTCACTTGTATCTCAGCTGTACCTGCCACTTGTATCTCAGCTGTACCTGTCACTTGTATCTCAGCTGTACCTGCCACTTGTATCTCAGCTCTATCTGTCACTTGTATCTAAGCTGTACCTGCCACTTGTATCTCAGCTGTACCTGCAACTTGTATCTCAGCTCTATCTGTCACTTGTATCTCAGCTGTACCTGCCACTTGTATCTCAGCTGTACCTGCCACTTGTATCTCAGCTGTACCTGTCACTTGTATCTCAGCTGTACCTGCCACTTGTATCTCAGCTGTACCTGTCATTTGTATCTCAGCTGTACCTGTTACTTGTATCTCAGCTCTACCTGTCACTTGTATCTCAGCTGTATCTGCCACTTGTATCTCAGCTCTATCTGCCACTTGTATCTCAGCTGTACCTGTCACTTGTATCTCAGCTGTACCTGCCACTTGTATCTCAGCTGTACCTGTCACTTGTATCTCAGCTCTACCTGTCACTTGTATCTCAGCTGTACCTGCCACTTGTATCTCAGCTGTACCTGTCATTTGTATCTCAGCTGTACCTGTCACTTGTATCTCAGCTCTATCTGTCACTTGTATCTCAGCTCTTTCTGTCACTTGTATCTCAGCTCTATCTGTCACTTGTATCTCAGCTGTATCTGCCACTTGTATCTCAGCTCTATCTGCCACTTGTATCTCAGCTGTACCTGTCACTTGTATCTCAGCTGTACCTGCCACTTGTATCTCAGCTGTACCTGTCACTTGTATCTCAGCTCTACCTGTCACTTGTATCTCAGCTGTACCTGTCACTTGTATCTCAGCTCTACCTGTCACTTGTATCTCAGCTTTACCTGTCACTTGTATCTCAGCTGTACCTGTCACTTGTATCTCAGCTGTACCTGTCACTTGTATCTCAGCTCTATCTGTCACTTGTATCTCAGCTGTACCTGCCACTTGTATCTCAGCTGTACCTGTCACTTGTATCTCAGCTGTACCTGCCACTTGTATCTCAGCTCTATCTGCCACTTGTATCTCAGCTGTACCTGTCACTTGTATCTCAGCTGTACCTGTCACTTGTATCTCAGCTCTATCTGTCACTTGTATCTCAGCTCTACCTGTCACTTGTATCTCAGCTCTATCTGTCACTTGTATCTCAGCTGTACCTGCCACTTGTATCTCAGCTGTACCTGTCACTTGTATCTCAGCTGTACCTGTCACTTGTATCTCAGCTCTATCTGCCACTTGTATCTCAGCTGTACCTGTCACTTGTATCTCAGCTCTATCTGTCACTTGTATCTCAGCTCTATCTGTCACTTGTATCTCAGCTCTATCTGTCACTTGTATCTCAGCTCTACCTGTCACTTGTATCTCAGCTGTACCTGTCACTTGTATCTCAGCTCTACCTGTCACTTGTATCTCAGCTGTACCTGCCACTTGTATCTCAGCTGTACCTGTCACTTGTATCTCAGCTGTACCTGCCACTTGTATCTCAGCTGTACCTGTCATTTGTATCTCAGCTGTACCTGTCACTTGTATCTCAGCTCTATCTGTCACTTGTATCTCAGCTCTTTCTGTCACTTGTATCTCAGCTCTATCTGTCACTTGTATCTCAGCTGTATCTGCCACTTGTATCTCAGCTCTATCTGCCACTTGTATCTCAGCTGTACCTGTCACTTGTATCTCAGCTGTACCTGTCACTTGTATCTCAGCTCTACCTGTCACTTGTATCTCAGCTGTACCTGTCACTTGTATCTCAGCTCTACCTGTCACTTGTATCTCAGCTGTACCTGTCACTTGTATCTCAGCTGTACCTGTCACTTGTATCTCAGCTGTACCTGTCACTTGTATCTCAGCTCTATCTGTCACTTGTATCTCAGCTGTACCTGCCACTTGTATCTCAGCTGTACCTGTCACTTGTATCTCAGCTGTACCTGCCACTTGTATCTCAGCTCTATCTGCCACTTGTATCTCAGCTGTACCTGTCACTTGTATCTCAGCTGTACCTGTCACTTGTATCTCAGCTCTTTCTGTCACTTGTATCTCAGCTCTACCTGTCTTTTGTATCTCAGCTCTATCTGTCACTTGTATCTCAGCTGTACCTGCCACTTGTATCTCAGCTGTACCTGTCACTTGTATCTCAGCTGTACCTGTCACTTGTATCTCAGCTCTATCTGCCACTTGTATCTCAGCTGTACCTGTCACTTGTATCTCAGCTCTATCTGTCACTTGTATCTCAGCTCTATCTGTCACTTGTATCTCAGCTCTATCTGTCACTTGTATCTCAGCTCTACCTGTCACTTGTATCTCAGCTGTACCTGTCACTTGTATCTCAGCTCTATCTGTCACTTGTATCTAAGCTGTACCTGTCACTTGTATCTCAGCTCTATCTGTCACGTATCTCACCTGTATCTGTCACTTGTATCTCATCTCTATCTGTCACTTGTATCTCATCTCTACCTGTCACTTGTATATCAGCTCTACCTTTCACTTGTAGCTCAGCTCTATCTGTCACTTGTATCTCAGCTCTATCTGTCAATTGTATCGCAACTGTATCTGCCACTTGTATCTCAGCTCTATCTGCCACTTGTATCTCAGCTCTATCTGTCACTTGTATCTCAGCTGTACCTGTCACTTGTATCTCAGCTGTACCTGTCACTTGTAACTCAGCTGTACCTGCCACTTGTATCTCAGCTCTATCTGTCACTTGTATCTCAGCTGTACCTGCCAATTGTTTTTTAGCTCTATCTGTCACTTGTATCTCAGCTGTACCTGTCACTTGTATCTCAGCTCTATCTGTCACTAGTATCTCAGCTCTACCTGTCAATTGTATCTTAGCTCTATCTGTCATTTGTATCTCAGCTCTACCTGTCAATTGTATCGCAACTGTATCTGACATTTGTATCTCAGCTCTACCTGTCAATTGTATCGCAACTGTATCTGTCACTTGTATCTCAGCTCTACCTGTCAGGTCTATCTGAGCTCTATCTGTCACTAGTATCTCAGCTCTACCTATCAATTGTATCTCAGCTCTATCTGCCATTTGTATCTCAGCTCTACCTGTCAATTGTATCGCAACTGTATCTGTCACTTGTATCTCAGCTGTACCTGTCACTTGTATCTCAGCTCTACCTGTCACTTGTATCTCAGCTCTACCTGTCACTTGTATCTCAGCTCTACCTGTCACTTGTATCTCAGCTCTATCTGTCACTTGTATCTCAGCTCTACCTGTCACTTGTATCTCAGCTGTACCTGTCACTTGTATCTCAGCTCTATCTGTCACTTGTATCTCAGCTCTATCTGTCACTTGTATCTCAGCTCTACCTGCCACTTGTATCTCAGCTCTACCTGCCACTTGTATCTCAGCTCTATCTTTCACTTGTATCTCAGCTCTATCTGTCACTTGTATCTCAGCTCTACCTGCCACTTGTATCTCAGCTGTACCTGTCACTTGTATCTCAGATTTACCTGTCACTTGTATCTCAGCTCTACCTGTCACTTGTATCTCAGCTCTACCTGTCACTTGTATCTCAGCTCTACCTGTCAATTGTATCGCAACTGTACCTGTCACTTGTATCTCAGCTCTACCTGTCACTTGTATCTCAGCTGTACCTGTCACTTGTATCTCAGCTGTACCTGTCACTTGTATCTCAGCTGTACCTGTCACTTGTATCTCAGCTCTATCTGTCACTTGTATCTCAGCTGTACCTGCCACTTGTATCTCAGCTGTACCTGTCACTTGTATCTCAGCTGTACCTGCCACTTGTATCTCAGCTTTATCTGCCACTTGTATCTCAGCTGTACCTGTCACTTGTATCTCAGCTGTACCTGTCACTTGTATCTCAGCTCTATCTGTCACTTGTATCTCAGCTCTACCTGTCTCTTGTATCTCAGCTCTATCTGTCACTTGTATCTCAGCTGTACCTGCCACTTGTATCTCAGCTGTACCTGTCACTTGTATCTCAGCTGTACCTGTCACTTGTATCTCAGCTCTATCTGTCACTTGTATCTAAGCTGTACCTGTCACTTGTATCTCAGCTCTATCTGTCACGTATCTCACCTGTATCTGTCACTTGTATCTCATCTCTATCTGTCACTTGTATCTCAGCTCTACCTGTCACTTGTATCTCAGCTCTACCTGTCACTTGTAGCTCAGCTCTATCTGTCACTTGTATCTCAGCTCTATCTGTCAATTGTATCGCAACTGTATCTGCCACTTGTATCTCAGCTCTATCTGCCACTTGTATCTCAGCTCTATCTGTCACTTGTATCTCAGCTGTACCTGTCACTTGTATCTCAGCTCTATCTGTCACTTGTATCTCAGCTCTACCTGTCAATTGTATCGCAACTGTATCTGCCATTTGTATCTCAGCTCTACCTGTCAATTGTATCGCAACTGTATCTGTCACTTAAATCTCAGCTCTACCTGTCAGGTGTATCTCAGCTCTATCTGTCACTAGTATCTCAGCTCTACCTGTCAATTGTATCTGTCACTTGTATCTCAGCTGTACCTGTCACTTGTATCTCAGCTCTATCTGTCACTTGTATCTCAGCTGTACCTGCCACTTGTATCTCAGCTGTACCTGTCAGTTGATATTTAATAAGTTATGGAACGCCAATATATTTTCTCGATACCTCTACGACTGAATACCAGAAGCCTCTGATATACAACTGCATTATTAAAATTCTGCAGATCTATCTATAGTGATTACATACATAGCATAAGAAGCACAGCGAATTGTTTTCTATCTTAGCATAATACTTGTATATTTGTGTAATTAACATTTGTTACATTCATATCAGCGACTTGTCGATTGCCTATGCAATATACAAACATGCATAAAAACATACATGCACTGTCTCACACTGACATATAGACACTCATACACACATACAGACACACACAAGCGTTCACATACTCACGTTTACACATACGTGCCCACTCCAACGCATGCACAACCTCCAACACGTATCACACTGAAGCAATGCTGTGCATATCAGCACAAACGCTACACATGCTCATGTATTTACACACATACGAATGTATTCCCCCTCATATGTATTCACTCACTCACACACATGTATTCACACACAAATGTATCCTTACACATGTATTCACACACATGTATCCACACACACATGTATTCACACACACACACATACATGTATTCACACACATTAACATGTATTCACGCACACGTGTGTTCACACACACACATGTATTCACGCACATGTATTCACACACACATACATGTTTTACACACACATGTATTCACACACATACACGTGTATTTACACGCACATGTATTCACGCACATGTATTCACACACAAATGTATTTACGCATACAAGTATTCACACACATGTATTCACATACATGTATTCACACACATTATCATGTAGTCACACACAAATACACATGTATTTACACACATACACAAATATTCACACATACACCGGCAGTCTGCCGAGCGCTGGAGTACAGCGACACTTCTGACAAGGTACCCTGTGCCCCTGTTGAAGAAAATTATCATGGGACTCCTGAAGCAGTTTGAGAAAAACAAAAGACCATCCTGTATGCGAGTGTTTCCAAAGGACGTACATTTAGGGCTCTTTGGACGCCTCTGGGTCCACCCAGCTCTAATGGGTACCTGACATTAGTAGGGGAAAAGTAAAAGTCGGTTTGTCGTTGTGCTGGCCATATGACATCCTCGTTAAGCGTTGGCACAGATACAGATGACTTTAACATCATCTGCCCCAAATATCGTAAGGTCTGAAAGGGGGGGGGATACTTTTATGTGCCCTTTTTAGACATTTTGATCTGGCAAATGAGATAAAGGTCATCTTTTCCTATGGGCGACGGTCAACGGAAATGAAAATAAAATTCCGAAATTCAAGATCACCACTCTTCATCGAGATTCGTACCCGACATCCCTCGATTCGGAAGCCAAGCGTTTTATCATTTATCTACCGAGCCCAATAAATACATCATTTACAACAAAAAAATCATGATACAAAAATTGATACATTAAATTTTATTTTCGTTTATTTTTCTTTCAAGGAACCTTGTGGGGCCCTAATGACTATGGCGAAATGTGCCCTTTCGTGCCTTTGTTGCTACTCCCCTGACTAATGAGTATTTGACACATTCTCTAAGCGTGGAATGCCAGCATATTCCCAGCATTTCGATTCCCCCTCTCCCGAACCAAAACAAACAAACAAATAAAATTGTTTTCTAATAACTTCTCGTTTCATTAACTGGCCACACCCACGTCTGCTACAGTACAATATAAACTGGAGTCTGTGACCGATTCGATGCACATTTTCAAAGACAACTATACGAATTGAGTTACAAGCAAGTTACTGAGACAAGATCTATCTAAAGGTTAGTCAATACTAAAATTATATAGATGTCTTTCCAAGCTAATCCGACATCACAGAAGCAGAGATGTCTTTCCAAGCTATTCCGACATCACAGAAGCAGAGATGTCTTTCCTAGCTAATCCGACATCACAGAAGCAGAGATGTCTTTCCTAGCTAATCCGACATCACAGAAGCAGAGATGTCTTTCCTAGCTAATCCGACATCACAGAAGCAGAGATGTCTTTCCTAGCTAATCCGACATCACAGAAATAGAGATGTCTTTCTAGTCTTTGATAGAAAACAAAAATGTCTTTCCATCCTCATTCGGAGTTTCATTACTATAGTTATCTCTCCTCTCTATCTAGAGTCGCAGTAGAATAGATGTTGTTGTTTTTTTCAATCACGCTCGAATAGATGCCTCACCACTAATTCGCAGTCGCAGCAGAATAGACGCTTTTGTACGCTTGGTTTGTCTAGTCACTAGTGTACATTCCTTCTATCGGTAAATACTTTAATATATTGTAGAAAGATTCAACTACTATTTTGTATATAAATGCGCAGTGTTTATCACATTATGTATAAGAACAATGGATATGCATAAGAGGTTATAGTCTTTAGAATGAACGTCTGTAGTTTATAGATAACAATTTAACAATCCATGCATTGCAATGACCCTCGCTATCCAGGGTGCAACGCACGACACTACCAACTCAAGGAACTTGACAACTCAGGGCACCAAAATAACACTTTAATGTCCAATAAATCAACAGCCAATACTGTACAATTGGCAACACGTAACATTAGCTGTACAAATGCTTTCCCGTAGATAACCGTACTGATGTATCAACTCTGTACTCCGGTATCAAACTCTACTAGCCTCTCCGTCTCATCCTGGGTTCAACTGTTCCGGACCGACTTCACACTGGACTAGTACCGTGTTTGATCTTGACTCGTGACTTATGAACGGAACCGAACCGTAGCCATACCGCCATCACCTTCATAAAATAAAAATTGTTTTTTTAAAGATTTTTTCTTATATCTATTAGTTGTTAGTATTACACTTGAATCAGTACATAATTCTCTTTTTACATCTTAAACTCCTATAAGATTGTGAAAGTTAGACACTGAACGCAGAGTTCAAATTCACAACTTTGAGAGTGAGAGTAAATGTTACAGGCTATCAGATACCAAGGAAAGAAGACCAACGAGGGGGAGTTGTGTGGGATTTATTTTATTGAGATGATCATTTTACAGAGGTGTGTGTCCTTCCAAATATGTACCTGACCTATGAAAACGTGATTAAGCAAAGATCTTTTATTTATTGAACTGCAACCTTTTTTTCTTCAATGTTAAATGTATGATTTTTATTTTATTTTATTTTATTTTTTCGTACAGATGGAGCTAATTCTCGCAATACCAACTATTCCCATTCCAATAGACAAACCATGCAGTTGCAGTTAATTGTGACCTCAAAGTGTTCTTACATTGACAAGTTGAACTTCTGCACTAATGGCGCCAACTATTATCATCCTAATTCCTGACTCCAGCAAAAGTTTCATCCGCTCACAACGAGGCTAAAATTCTCCTTTTTGTGTAAAAGCTCAAAATGTCTTCACAGATGACACCAATAATAGTCACAATGTTTCCGGACACCAAAACTAGCTCCAGATTTAGAAGTAAATAGAGATTTCGAATTTCTCCAGTATGTATATATATATATGTCACAGTCCAGAAACTTGCCTCTACATAGAGGACATGATGCTCATGTTCTACCACATATTTATTTTATTTATTGATCATTAAATACAAGACGAAACCATTGTCTTCATTTTTTTTAAATAGCATAAAAATTGTGTCCTGTTGAACGAGTGTGTCTTGTTGAACTATTGTGTCTTGTTGAACTATTTGGTCTTGGTGAACTTGTGTGTTTTGTTGAACTTTTGTGTCCTGTTGAACTATTGTGTTTTGTTGAACTTTTGTGTCTTGTTGAACTATTGTGTTTTGTTGAACTTTTGTGTCCTGTTGAACTAGTGTGTCTTGTTGAACTAGTGTGTCTTGTTGAACTATTGTGTTTTGTTGAACTTTTGTGTCCTGTTGAACTAGTGTGTCTTGTTGAACTAGTGTGTCTTGTTGAACTATTGTGTTTTGTTGAACTTTTGTGTCCTGTTGAACTAGTGTGTCTTGTTGAACTATTGTGTCCTGTTGAACTAGTGTGTTTTGTTGAACTTTTGTGTCCTGTTGAACTAGTGTGTCTTGTTGAACTAGTGTGTCTTGTTGAACTATTGTGTATTGTTGAACTTTTGTGTCCTGTTGAACTATTGTGTTTTGTTGAACTTTTGTGTCTTGTTGAACTATTGTGTTTTGTTGAACTTTTGTGTCCTGTTGAACTAGTGTGTTTTGTTGAACTTTTGTGTCCTGTTGAACTAGTGTGTCTTGTTGAACTATTGTGTTTTGTTGAACTTTTGTGTCCTGTTGAACTAGTGTGTCTTGTTGAACTATTGTGTCCTGTTGAACTAGTGTGTCTTGTTGAACTAGTGTGTCTTGTTGAACTAGTGTGTTTTGTAGAACTTTTGTGTCCTGTTGAACTAGTGTGTCTAGTTGAACTATTGTGTCCTGTTGAACTAGTGTGTTTTGTTGAACTTTTGTGTCCTGTTGAACTAGTGTGTCTTGTTGAACTAGTGTGTCTTGTTGAACTATTGTGTTTTGTTGAACTTTTGTGTCCTGTTGAACTAGTGTGTCTTGTTGAACTATTGTGTCCTGTTGAACTAGTGTGTTTTGTTGAACTTTTGTGTCCTGTTGAACTAGTGTGTCTTGTTGAACTAGTGTGTCTTGTTGAACTATTGTGTTTTGTTGAACTTTTGTGTCCTGTTGAACTAGTGTGTCTTGTTGAACTAGTGTGTCTTGTTGAACTATTGTGTTTTGTTGAACTTTTGTGTCCTGTTGAACTAGTGTGTCTTGTTGAACTATTGTGTCCTGTTGAACTAGTGTGTTTTGTTGAACTTTTGTGTCCTGTTGAACTAGTGTGTCTTGTTGAACTAGTGTGTCTTGTTGAACTATTGTGTATTGTTGAACTTTTGTGTCCTGTTGAACTATTGTGTTTTGTTGAACTTTTGTGTCTTGTTGAACTATTGTGTTTTGTTGAACTTTTGTGTCCTGTTGAACTAGTGTGTTTTGTTGAACTTTTGTGTCCTGTTGAACTAGTGTGTCTTGTTGAACTATTGTGTTTTGTTGAACTTTTGTGTCCTGTTGAACTAGTGTGTCTTGTTGAACTATTGTGTCCTGTTGAACTAGTGTGTCTTGTTGAACTAGTGTGTCTTGTTGAACTAGTGTGTTTTGTAGAACTTTTGTGTCCTGTTGAACTAGTGTGTCTAGTTGAACTATTGTGTCCTGTTGAACTAGTGTGTTTTGTTGAACTTTTGTGTCCTGTTGAACTAGTGTGTCTTGTTGAACTAGTGTGTCTTGTTGAACTATTGTGTTTTGTTGAACTTTTGTGTCCTGTTGAACTAGTGTGTCTTGTTGAACTATTGTGTCCTGTTGAACTAGTGTGTTTTGTTGAACTTTTGTGTCCTGTTGAACTAGTGTGTCTTGTTGAACTAGTGTGTCTTGTTGAACTATTGTGTTTTGTTGAACTTTTGTGTCCTTTCGAACTAGTGTGTCTTGTTGAACTATTGTGTCTTGTTGAACTATTTGGTCTTGGTGAACTTGTGTGTTTTGTTGAACTTTTGTGTCTTGTTGAGCTATTCTGACTTGTTAACATTCTGTGTCTCTTATCTTATCTTATATAACACAGACGTTACTTCAAAAAAAAAAAAAAGAACATGATTATCTCATAAGCGTCAAGCATCTAGTCATGTTAACCAATGACTATGAAGTCACTGGTTTTCCACACTATCTCAGGCAATCCATACCATGCTCTAATAGCAATTGGGAGAAAGGAGCATTTGTAAAAATTTGTCCTAGCATATGGAACGAGGAATGTGCCTTGTGACATTAGATTTGTTTATATGTTGAATGTGTAGTTATTAGGAAAAAAAAAATCGTACACTATTACATATTGATTCGACCTATCCAATGACAGGGGACATGGTAGTGCGGTTTGCGCTCTGGACTGTCGTTCGAACTTATCGATGGTCCCGGGTTCAAAACCTACCTGCTACCATCCCCGGTCGTCCTGCGGGAGGTTTTGACTAGGAAGTAAACTATCTTCAACTCTGAAGGAACATCCGAAACATGTATAACATTTTACAAAAATTTTAACATTAAAATACCCCCCCCCCCCCCAAAAAAAAAATTATTGTTGGCCATCTATTAGTGCTTGCACATTTTATTTATCATGGTCAGTGATGGTCAAGCGAGCCATAAAATACAAATAAGATAACTATAGTAAAAAAAATTATATAATATAAGACTTCTTCTAATACTATATATTAATTTAGAGGCGCTGTCGCTTGGCTTTCGAACCAGGGGACCTGGGTTCAATTCCTTGTGAAGACTGAGTTTTTTAATTTCTGGATCTTTGGGCGCCGGTGAGTCCAGCCAGCTCTAGTGGGTACCTGACACTAGTTGGGGAAAAGTAAAGGCGGTAGGTCGTTGAGCTGGCCACATGACACCCTTGTTAACCGTGGTCTTGTGAAACAGATGAACTCTAAATCATCTGCCCTATAGATCGCAAGGTCTGAAAGGGGAACTATGTATAAATTTAAGCTGCTAGTTTAGTTAACAGTTCGTCAAAATTTGGTTTAGTTATTCTAAAGATTGGACTGGGCTGTACCTCGGTGCTTCTATTTCTGACAGATCTTTCTAAGCCATTCAAAAATAGTTGAAGATGATTGTATATTTCAAACATTGCACTAATTCTGATGAATGTGGACAACGAGATTTCGACAAGCTTCTTGTAAAATTCTAATCATGGAATATTTAATTATTTGAATCTTGAGATAATTGTCAGACAGTAGCTCAGTTAATTGAAGCTGCTGGTTCCACTATTTAAAACTACACACGAAACTATAGATTGAAAATATCTTATTTGTTTCATTAGCACAGAAGCCTTAAAATCTTCTTTCTAATTTCCCATGAAGGACCGAAGTATCTTTATTGTACATAACAATGTCTTCCATCATAACAATCAGTGGAATTAAACTTGCGAAATGAGCAGTGGCGTAGCTAGGGTGGGTTGACGGGGGTCCAGATCATCCCCCCTTGAGGGTCCCCCAAATTAAAGTCCTATTTTTTTTTAAATTAAATAGTAAATATTACGTCGCTGCTATGTAATCTTTCTATTCACGTGGAGTGAAAAATACGAGACAGCTTTGATCTAGATAATGTTATAGATGACCTTTGCTGCACTTTGCTGCACTGAAGCACGACGTGAGGCAGTATGAATTGAAATTTGTCACTTGTGTATTATATCGCCATTAAACATTAAAATAGTCTTAATGATTACTTTTTGTTAATTTTACTTATATACTTACTGTAAGGCTTGAAATTTAGACTTACATATTTATTAACTACATTATCTCATGTAAGGATGTCGAATCATGTCGAATGTCTAACTGCAGCCCCCCCCCCCACCCAAAATCCCTTGCTGCGTCACTGGAAATAAGACACGCCAGTTTTAGCTGATTTACAACTAGACCCTGTTTGATATCTTTTAGGTGGCCTCTGATAGTGTTAATACATGGGTGGGCAAATTATGGCCCGCGGGCCACATGCGGCCCGCCGGAGAGTTTTATGCGGCCCGCGGACAACTACAGAAATAAGGTGTGCTCCCATAGTATATACATATTAAAATGCAAATAGGCTATATATAAAAAAATCTAAATATCAATATAAATTATTAAAACGGTCTCATTATAATCAGTTTCAAGTAAACGAACATTAAGCTAATTGACTAGACTTCAATACACTCAGTCTAAGACACAATCTCAGGCCAGTATTTATTCAAAGCTATGAAGAACTGTGTTGAGTGTTGGGTATGCTTGGAACAAGATGACAAGTGAAACAACTGATTGAGCTCGATCTTTGACTGAGAAAAACTTTTTTTTTGGGTTTCTTTTAAAGAATATCCCAATCATTAACTCTAAACTGGAACGTTTGCACAAAAGCGCATAAAATGTCGTCATATTATTGCAATTGGTACTTTAGCGAGCTAAGATATCAGAGCTAGGGGTCATAAACACAGGCAGTTTCGAAAATTACTTGAAGATTTAGAAACAAAATATTCCGATGTATCCGCTGGCTTAGCATGGGCAGGTAATTAGAAGAATATAATATCTCATGGAAGAAATTGTTATGTTTCTTGAAGGACATTGACAGTGACTTTGTTACCAATATTTCTAATGAAGAATGGAAGACAGATTTCATGTTTTTCATGGCAGCCATTACAATAGGTTGTTTGCAAATGAAATGTAAGTGCATGTTAAACCTTTTCAAACAAAACTTTCACATTTCTCCAGGCAAGCAAGTGAAAACAGGCTTTGTTATTTTCCTTTGCTGAAAGGTGAGACTATTTCTAGTGAATGGTTAAAAGTACAAGACTTATTTAGATTCCTTAATTATGGAATTTATATAAGCAAATTTAAGACGTCAAGAACCAGTTTTCTATACCATTATATCATCATTTAGCGCAGATACTGATTCAGCTCCATGCAAATTATGACCTGAAAGAGAAGTTCCAGTCAGTACTTCCGCGGGAGTTCAATGGTTGCCAGAAGCTGTATTTCAACACTTAAAAAAAAATTTGCAACTGAACTTTCTTAATCTTTGGGTAAACATACTTCTGTGAAAATTTTTTTTCGATACTAAACAAATGTAATCATATGTCGATGGTAACTGATTGTAATTTGACAGCAGTCACAATGATGACAAATAGTAAGCTAGTTCCACAGTTCCGGAACATTACGCACCAGTCTGAATAGTGAAATACTTCCCATTAAGTACAACTGTACTTGATGTCCACATCCGATGCTACAAGACAATAGCAAATTTTTTAAAATAAAATCGTAAAATTGGTTTCAGAATTGCTAACTCATGATGTAAATCCTCAATTGGGAGTTTGAAAAAATGAAATGTGAATGTAAAATACAGTAAAAATATGAATTAAAAGACATTATACACAGTTAGCTAGCGTATTTTTTTTTAAAGTTGTAATTACATATATATGTACGACCCCCCATTCCCACTATTTTTTTTAATGCGGCCCTCGATACAAAAAGGTTGCCTACCCCTATGTTAATACATTATGTTATTTTTCCTCTAAATATTTAATTCGTTCATGTTACATCCCTGAACAATAAAAAATCTTCAAATATTCCACATTCCGTTGACCAAGTTTTGATCATGAAAGAAATGAACTATTTCTTTTTTAAGTTTCTAAAGTACGCACTACTATGAACATAGCATAAACTGTATCAACACTGCCGTTCCTTTGGATACATCAGCTGCGTAGAGAGGGGAGAAATGATGTGTGGGCGACATCGCCCCGACCACATCCAATGCCCAGGCATTCATCTTATTTCCATGAGATGATCCATAGCTGCTTCGCGACTGAAGGAGGCCATAGAAATAACTTACATATGTATCGACTTTCTGAGCACAATAAAATCTTGAAGAAAATGCTGAGGACTAATAATTCTTCTGAGAGATTTTCTACTTTTTCTTTTTTTTTAAACAGTGCCCAAGGTTTCACTGTAAATGGGACAAACTTTTTTTGTAGCAGTATTACTTCAATGTTTTATGTCTTATTCAAACTTGAATTTTTATCAGTGTTCAAAAAATAGTTATTTTAATTATTACTATAAAACATGTGCCGGGCCGAATAAACTTCTCCGAGGGCCGGAATTTGCCCGCAGACCATAACTATTATTATTATTATTATTATTATTATTATAGCTTTTATATAGAGCTACTTCCATGCTTATAGCATGCTCAGAGCGTTTTTGGTGGGGGGAGGGGGTATCTAGGAGTTGGTTTTCCGTGCTGCCTTTAGGCGCTCAGTAAACACAACTCTGACCGAGTCGGGTGTCGAACCTCGAGCCCCCTTCTAGGTAGCCAAGCCAAGCCAAGTTCACTGGGCCTCTCGACCACGCTTCCCACCAATTAATTTAGGTAATTCAATGTAGATTAGGGCTCGAACAAGTGTGTCTCAAAAGAATGGAGTGTTTTTAAAAAAGCATGTTAAAGGTCTGTCTATTAAACAATTATCAGAAACACGACAGGAATGTAGAATGGAAGGTGCTAGAGCTGTATGATTCCAAGCTCCAGAAGTGTGAGAAGCTTTAGAAGAACTGGCAGGAAGCACAGATGATGCTCAAGTAAAAAGCGAGGCTGAATCCTTAGGAAGCCATATGAGAAACTATAGGTTGAACTATCTTTCTAGCACTCTTTACTGTTTCAAGTAAATTTTTTACTAGCAAGGAACTTGAAGTAACACCTTGGATAAATGCCGCAGGGACTGACACTTGAAAAATTATCTTATTGTTTAAAAACATGCATAGAGATGGGCTTTGAGGCTGACCCTTCGAAGTTGATCCCAGAAGCGCGGACCCAAGAAAAAGCATACTAATTTATGAAGTTATGAACCCATTTCACACCCCTACACAGAAGTTAAAGTCTTACCGTAAGACATGGCTTACTGTCAAAAGATGACCTCAAGGTACAGTGGAGGGAGCACGAAGAAAGGGTCGTCCGAAAAAAAGTGGCTGGACATTAAGAAAGATTTGGCTGACCTCTCTCTCGATATTCTGCTAAGAACAGCTGCTGACCGGGAAAAGACAGCGGCTATTGGGGGAAGAGTGGAGGGATTTGGTTAGGGAATCATCAAAGCTCCCAGACGATGCATGTCAACTGTTTCACGGGCAACTGGTTCACACATAACTGGTTCACTGAAATTTGCGTTTAAAAACAACTGGTTCACAGACAACTGGTTCACAGACAACTTGTTCACAGACAACTTTTTCACAGACAACTGGTTCACAGACAATTTGTTCACAGATAACTTGTTCACAGACAACTTGTTCACAGACAACTTGTTCACAGACAACTGGTTCACAGACAATTTGTTCACAGATAACTTGTTCACAGACAACTGGTTCACAGACAACTTTTTCACAGACAACTGGTTCACAGACAATTTGTTCACAGATAACTTGTTCACAGACAACTTGTTCCCAGACAACTTGTTCATAGACAATTTGTTCACAGACAACTGGTTTACACTTTACAGATAACTGGTTCACTGATGTTTCCTTCGAAACCAATGATTCACAGAAAGCTGGTTCACCAAAAATGCTTCAATGGCATTCTGTTCATCAACTGGTTCACATGTAAGCAACCTATTGTTAATATTCTGCTGGTGTGTTTAATGTGTTTACATTAAAGGAACACACAGGAGAAATGTATAGACTTAGAACTTTTTTTTTTTTTTGGAGAATTTATTATTGCTAGCTCGTCACAAAGTGTGGGCTTAATCCGAGTTTGGTTAATCATTTTCTAAAATCTAAATCATGGGAACAGTATGTGAGCGAATAAATAAACAAACTTGAAGAACTACAAAACAGTTACACATATTTGTAAAGAAAATTCACACAAACGGAAGTAAACGATGCGGACAGAAAGGTATTAATTCGCTCCAATAATTAATGAATGAAAGATCTTTAAAAAAAAAAAAAAGGAAAACAGTTAGCCCGTCCCATTACTGCCCCTATCTCATCAATAAATCCTGATTACGCCCATGCATATATCTAATCAGATGGTGAAATGGATCCAGACTTAGAGACATTAAAAGACAGTGGTCTAGACCAAAATGTTTTCCAAACTTTTTCCTTAATGCAACACTTCGCACATTTTGAGTATTTAAAGGAACAACTTCCTTATTTTTTGTTTACAGGGGTTAATTCACGTGGCAGCCTACTAGTTAATTATTCCTGTAGTTCGTAAAACACATATTCAGGCCTCGCGGAATACTAGGACTCCACACCACACAGTTTTGGAAACACTGGTCTCGACTATTGAACTTGTATATTGATAGATTGTATAAATAGTGTATACATGTTCATTCATTGGCCTCCTACAGTCGTAGAACGACTATGGTTCATTTCAGAGCACACTTCTAGACCAAAATGTTTTCCAAACTTTTTCCTTAATGCAACACTTCGCACATTTTGAGTATTTAAAGGAACAACTTCCTTATTTTTTGTTTACAGGGGTTAATTCACGTGGCAGCCTACTAGTTAATTATTCCTGTAGTTCGTAAAACACATATTCAGGCCTCGCGGAATACTAGGACTCCACACCACACAGTTTTGGAAACACTGGTCTCGACTATTGAACTTGTATATTGATAGATTGTATAAATAGTGTATACATGTTCATTCATTGGCCTCCTACAGTCGTAGAACGACTATGGTTCATTTCAGAGCACACTTCCTCATGTGGCTGTGGAGCCCTATTTTGGAGAGACACTCCCGTCCACAGATAGAGCAGGTTAAGGTGGCTTCGGTGGTAGAGGAGCTGGCCGTTTTTCGGATTGTGCGTTTTTCTTCCTGGGCTGAGACCCATGTACTTTCACTGTCCATAGCTTTCTTGGTCACTGTTAACGCCGGAAGTGGTAATGGTCTTAAGCCCATCATTACCTACAAAGTGTTTCCAACGGCATGCGTCTCAAATAGCCTCTGACAACCAGTCCAACTCCTGGCCTTCACGTGTGGCACAGTTACTGAGCCTGGCGGAACCTGTATACATGTATATTGTCACAAATTAAATCTAAAAGTCCAGCTTAGAATTTCTACAGTAGACGATGAGACAAAAATTGAAGTTTTATTTATTTGTTTATTTTACTGTTTACAAAGAAAAATTTGAGTCAAGTGTGGGGTTCTGGAGTGCCGTGTGTGGGTTTACTAGGTAACAAGGGAAAGGTGTAGAGATCACTCAATTGTTTTCTAACTAAATCTGTCATTTGTTTCCTATCTTAATCTGTCACTTGTTGCTTTGTTAATTTTAGATCATAAACTACAGGCTCGCCAATAATTTTTTTCAACACTTTGAGGACTAAATACCAGAAGTCTCTGATAACTGCATGATTTAAAATTCTGTAGATCTAAAGATCTAAGTAAAGAGATTCCAGGAATGCCTTTAATAGCACTGCGAGTTGTTTATGTTTTCCTAATGCTCTCATAGTTTGTGTAATTATCATTTGTGACATATTTGAAACTCATTGATTAACCTTAATATTTCTCATTACTCGCCAGATACGTGGCTTTTGCAATAAACAAACATACTCACAGACATAGACACAGTCTTACACAGACATGCGTACACTCAGACACACATACAGACTATTACAGACACACACACTCGCTTTCACAGTCATCGCATAGCCACTTGTCCACACATGTGCCTACTCTCACACATATACAGTCTCTTACACATAGGCATGAACTCTTAAGCAATACTAGGCACACTCGCACACCCGCGCTGACCACACAGACTTACACACACACACACATATTTATTCACACATATACACTGCCAAACACTAGAGTACTTTTATTACAGCACAAAACCTGCAGTAGTATTGGACTAACAAAAGACCATCCTGTATGTGTAAGCAGGGCCGGTTAAAGAAGGGCACATGGGACTACAGCCCCGAGGTATCCACAAGAAAGGGGGTTCCACAAAAGAAATTAAAATATTTCCGAATTTCCACGAGTCAGAACCTTTTTTTACTGCTGACTTAAATGTCTTGATTAAGAAGTGTAACTAGTACTGTTCTGGATTTACAGCTCTGGATTTGCGGCAGTGCCTCCACAAACTCAAAAATAACACTTTTTAAAAATTAAAGTTTGATTAAATTTACAAGAAATCTTATTCTTTCTACTCAAATATAGCAAGCTTTTAGATATAAGTATTATATTCATAAGTGGATCTTTATTAAAGCTTTAGAAAAATTGTAGAAACCTCAATATACTTAAATCCGGCCCTGTGTGTAAGTGCATTTACCCTATACAATTTAGAGTATCATTATACACATTCAGTAGCCACGTCTTATAAAAAATACATCATTAATTTTTTTTTTTAAATCAAGTAAAGCACTCCTTTCAGACCTTGCGATCTATAGGGCGAATGATGTATAGATCATCTGTTTCTGTGACCTACGAATAACAAGGGTGCCACGTGGCCAGCCCAACGACTAACCGCCTTTTATTTTCTCCTAATGTCAGGTGCCCAAATAGCGGGGCGCATATTGATCATGAACCCGGGCGCAATGAGTTCCTTCTCGCCTTGGTTTCTACTCCCCTGACTAATGAGTATTTGGACACATTCTCTAGGCGCTGGAATGTCAGCACACTCCCAAGATTCTAGTCCCCTCCAAAAAAACAAACCAAAAAAAAAACGAATTGTTTTCTAATAATTTCTCGTTTTATCAACTTTCCTAGCCACACCCACGTCTGCTCGAATACAATATAAACTGAAGTCTGCAACCGAGTTAATGCACATTTTCAAAGACAACATTCAAAGTGAGTTTATCACACGGGAGATATCGAGCTCCAAAGACCAGATCTATTTAAAGGTTAGTCAAGATTGTTGTGAGCTTGCTATATTGCAGTGGCATAGATGTCTTTCCAAATCAAACCTTGGTCGAGTTAGAATAGTCTTCTAGTTGCAATTGTATAGATATTCCTCTACTCTAATCCAGGGTCGCAGTAGAATAGTTTTTTTCTCAATAATCCGAGGTCGCAGTTTTAGTGGTGGCAGAATACATGATTTAGCACGCTTACAGTAGGATAGATCAGGGGTCGGCAACCTGCGACTCGCGAGCCACATGCGGCTCTTTGAATGTGAAGCTGCGGCTCTTTAGTTCCATACGCAAATATTATTTATTTTATGGAAACATTTTTAAAAAAAATAGTTCTGAATCATTTAACAGGAATTAGGCACCGATTCGATCTCAGCCATTTGTACTCGCTTTTCCCCACACCCCTCCCCCATTGTACGCGTCGTCACTGTTGTCAGTCCGTCAGAAGCTCTCGAATGACGCCGTCGTCAAATGGTTTTAATTCGTTTTGACGCAAGACGAATTGGCATCTTAACCACATGCTTTGGCTGTGACGTATAGTTTGTTGTTTCAAATAAATGAGTTAGAAGTGAATGATCTCCTCAAATGTATAAACAATCTACAAGTAATACTAATCCGGCAAAGTTTGCGGTACCACTAGAAATTGCACAAAAACGCATACCATCTACAGATGATGAGTATGTCAAAGATTGCTTCCTACGTGCATCTGAAGAAATGTTTCGTGATTTCAAAATCATTTATCACTTGCTATAGATTATTCTTGCAACATAAAGACACGGCACAAGTTGCCCATTTTGTCAGATATATGTCTTCCCAAAGTCCAAAAGAAGAACTTCTAGGATTTCTACCGCTCTCATGACAAACTAGAGGGGACGATAGAGCGAAAGTTAAGCGAAAATACCTTGAAGACAATAAGATCGATTTAGATAAAATCATTTAAATAGCAACTGATAGAGCCAGAAGTATGACAGGAAAAAAGGGCCAACAACGATTCGTCGGAGCAAAATAAACCAAGAAATTCTGACGTTTCACTGAATAATGCACCAAGAAGTACTGTGAGCCCAAACAATTCCGACCGAATTAGGTGAAGTCATGAATTTGGTAATAAAGATTGTTAACAGCATCTTGTGAAAAGCACTCTATCACTTAAAGGAAATGGAGACTCAGTATTCCGACCTCCTTCTTCCCAAAAAAGTGCAATGACTTTCCAAAGGTAAGGGGACGAAACGTTTAGCTTTGTGCTTGAATGAAATCAATACATTTTTGGTATAAGAATTGGTTTGTTTTGAAGGACAATTAATTCTTTTCACCGAAGATAATCAGAGCGGTCAATTATTTCAATTTTAAATTTCTAAAGCAGCATTGCGATAAAATCAGCGCCACTTTCGACACAAATTACTTCAGCACGGTTATAACAAAAAAATCAAAAATGAGTTTCTTGATAGATTTGAGCAGCTCAAAACCTACAAAACTATTCTAGTATTCCTAGTACAACTTCTCAACACAAATAGTAACGAAATCCACATTGATCCATTTGGAACTGATACTGGATCTCTAGAAATGCAATTGATCGATTTAAAAAGTAAAGCTTTGTGGGGTGGAAAATTTACAGAGTTGAAAAGCAAGTTGGAAGTGTTGGAGGTCCAGAAATGTATGTACGTAACGCAACAAAAGTGGACAGCTTTCTAAGGAATGCCACGAGTTAATTCGGCACATGGAATAATCTTCCAGATTGCTATAGTGAGGTGAAAAAGTTGGCATTTGGAGTGCTGACTATCTTCAGATTGACATATTCGTGCAAGCCTTTGTTCTCTTGCATGACTATAATTAAAAGTAAAGTAAGAAGCCCACTAACAAAAGAAAATTTAGAGTCGTGTTTGAAACTAAAAGCAACAAGTTATGAGCCAAAATGTATCCAAACTTTCTAAAACCAAAGCCATCGCTCCCATTGAATTTGTTTCCTCAATTGTTTGTTATTGGAGTACATGTTAGTGTTGCAAGTAAATGTCTTACTTATTTAGTTGTTACCGAATTAAAAAATAAGTATCTAATAATACCATATATATCTTATCTAATTTGTTGTGATAAACACTACTTACATGAATTAGTTGTTTTTTTTTTCATTTTAAAAAATTCATTGTGTGAGATTTATAGCTGGCAAGAAAAAACTTTGTGGCTCTTTAAAAACTTCGAAATTGTGTAAATTGTCATTTTTGGCTCTTCCAACTCAAAAGGTTGCCGACCCCTGGGATAGATGCCTCTCCTTAACCATCTTTCTTTAATATGTTTATTTTATTGTCGATCACTTCTATCAGTTAAGTCAGTTTTAAATATATATTCTAGAAAGATATCCCACCAATCCTTTGTTTTGATAACGAGCTAGCTCATTGCTGTCAGGGTGGGATAACAGTTTAGTTAGGGTATCATACACGGTCCCGAGCTCCCTAACCTGAACATGTAATGAATACCAACAGTTGTTCAACGTGAACGATATAAATGACAACGTAAGTTAATGTACATTAGTTAACAACAAGATTGTACGTTTAACAATTTAATGAATGTATGAAATATGATGACATGAGGGATGAATGAAGGTCAATAGTATTTACAAAGGAAACACAAAGTCTACATATTAGGCAACGAAATATATCACACCTTAAACTCGGTGCCATAATTCAATCACGACACAACCTACACCTAATGCCTTAGATGCACGGGCCATATCAAACAACACTGTGAATCAGGCATGTCTACGACAGTCCCAAGCCTGCGTTCCAATACTGGGGAAGAAAACCACCCAAGAACGCAACTCAGCAAAGTCAGCACAACCCTAACAAAGTCAAAGACGTAATGACAACAAGGCGCACCCTTAGGAACAGAAACTCACGAAACCTTATGGTGCTCAAAAGAAAATACCAAGCAAGGTGCGCACGACAATTGCTAATCGCATTAACTATTATAATATTATTATTATTATTATACTCGTAGGACGTTCTAGTCTTTAGACGGTACGTGCGTATCTGATAATATAATAACATGGACATTTAACAATGTTTTTCTAAATAAGTAGTGACATTGACTACAACCTTATATGCTTCTATAAAGGTAATTCCAATTCTATCATCGGCAAACTTATTTAAATTGTAATTATGTAATGCCATTAAAAAAACAAAACATTTATAGTGTGGAAAACTGGGGAGAGTATAAGATGATTGGGGTTGGATCGGTGGGAGAATCTAGCGGAAGTGAACTATTGCTCCGTATTCCTACACTGTACCGCCACTAACCGCGAGAATGTCGCCACATCAGGGTGTTGAGAGATGGGATGGCAGATGGAATCATGGAACAAGATAATCAAGCCTTTTTTCTTTCATCCACATCCAATGTTCTCGATAATGTCGAAGCCCATTTGACGCAATATTACTTTGCCTCCTTACACCTATGTATTTCCTCTAGTGAACGTGTCCTCGAAAGGGCTAGGCTGAAGTCGGGTAAAATGTACCCTAATTTTTAGCCTCCAATTTGATGATGCGAATGTATTTTTGTTTTGTGGTCATTGCAGTAAATTCTGATAATGTATCTTTTTTTTTATTTATTTATTTCACTTAAATCTCTTAAATATGTTCCTGTTCTATGACAACTATTTCAAACACTAAGGTTAATCTGGTAATTATTTGACTGATACTTTGTTTTCTTCAATGTTACAATTACACATTCAATTATTTCACAGATGGCTCCAATTATTACGATTCAAATACCAATTCCGACTCCAAAAACCTGTTTCTGCATCTAATTGTGACCGCGACATCTTCTTACATACAAAACTTCAAGTTCTACACGGATAGCGCCACCTAGTGTCAAAATAATTCCAGACTCATAAAATGATCCAACAGATAATGGCGACTACAGAATTCTCTACGCGAAAGCTCAGTTTTGCTTCACAGATGTCACCAATAATTGTCATAATTATTCCGGACAAAAACACGTGATACCATAAGTTAATGATGACTTCAAATTTCCGCCACATGTATATACCACTACCTGGAAAGAGAAAGTTGCCTCCCCATGGATGATACTCTGTTCAAAAAACACCACATATTTATTTTATTTATTGATCATTCAATGCAATACACAATACACTTGAACAGCAGCATTGTATTGTGTTATTTTTTTTAAACGGCATAAATATTGTGTTTTGTTCAACTATGTCTTGTTGAGCTAGTGTGTCTTGTTGACCTACTGTGTCTTGTTGACCTATTGTGTCTTGTTGAGCTAGTGTGTCTTGTTGACCTACTGTGTCTTGTTGAACTATTTGGTCTTGTTGAAATTAGTGTCTTGAATGGCACTATTATTATAATTATTATTTGTATTTTATGTTTGTAGAAATTTTTGTAAAAGTCTAATATTACATATTGTTATTAGAAAAATATTGGCATGTGACACTTAATTACTTTAATGTTAATCGTAAAATAAACAGAAAACAAGGTTACAAAGACAGTTTGTGTGAATGAAATTTAACAAAGGCAAATAACAGTGAAGTATGGAGAAAGAAGGTTGACAGATCCTTGGTGGGGCCCCAATGGTCCTGCAAACCTAGGTAAAAGTCAAAGTGAAGCTAGATGTCATATAAAGATTATCTAATTTATCTCATTGTTTTGTAAAGGGTCAATCTCTTATTCAAAGTCTCAAGAAAAAAATATTTCCTTAACAAAAAAATCAAAATCCTTTAGTTACGTTTACTATGAGTGTCATGATACGCTGCAGTTCATGCGATAATATGAAAAACTACTTATTAATTGTTGTTTTAAAATATGTTCCTTTTATATGCATAATAAATAGTTTTTTTCTCTTTAGAAAAAAAATAAAAAAATTTTATGACAGAACTTACATAATTTAGCAATACAAATGCAAAAAAAAAATATTTTTTTTAATTTAAAAATCTATAACCATTTGCATAGATGTGTTACAAAATGTTAAATTGTCATCTCCCTTACTAAAATGCCTCTCGTGTTTATTACTATTAATAGTGAATAGTTGTAAAAATGATGTATTTTTATGAAAAAACCTGCTTGCATAATTGATTTTAAAATTAGATTTCTCGCTTTCAGAAAAGAACAAAGTAGCCGTTGCATCACAACTTTAAATGGTCTAAAGTCTAAAATATTATGATATCGGATTTTCTAGTTTACGAGATCTATACTGGACGGACGGACGGACAGACAGACATTCCACACAAAACTATTAGCGTCTTTTCCCCTTTCGGGGGCCGCTAAAAAAAGAGAAAGTTTATATTAAGTGTAATTTTATCAATTAGTTTGAATCAAATATGTAATTATATGCTTTACTCGCCTAGACATATAAATCTGTGCGATTAGAAATATTTTTACCAATTGTTTTTGTTTAGCTTGTAGCTGTCTCAATGTGCTATGATTCTATCACATTTCTGGACTAGTTGGCAAAGAGGGGGGGGGTTGAGAAAGTGATATCTTGTGAATGTTTACATGATCGTTTTCTTTTAATGCATAAAAAATGCACTCAGTGCTTGAATCCCCAAGGGTATTAATTCAACCAGGGCCGCCGTTACCTATTGTGCAATGTGAGCATTGCACGCAGGTGGCCGAACGTAGGGGGCGGCCAAATCCTTATTCCAAGGTTACTTTTATTTTTTTTTTATTTTAAGATTTAAAAAAATATTTAAATATTTTATTATTTATGTAAATCCTAATTATTCCATCATTCTTGGGAAAAATATTTTTAAAAAAGCGATAAGCGTACATAAGAAGGTATTCTGGAAACTTTTAATACGAAAAAATGGAGCTGCGCGCGAGGGATTCCCAAGGGTTTTTCAACAGGCGCCGACTTATTTCTGACGTTCAATTTTCGAGGGTTATATGTAATATTTGTTTCGAATGACGCTTACAGAAGCAGATCAGTCAAAACAATTTTTTCTTCTTAGTATCTACTTACTACAAGTAAATGTTTTTTTATCAATACCCTAACTTTGTACGTAGTATTTAAAAACTCATGTTAAAAACATTTTCATTTTATATATTCTGTTAGATCTAGTTAAGCGCAAAATGTTGTTGGGTCATCATAGATGTAGATGTAGATCTACATTAAGTTTAGCTGTTTGGAGCAACAAGCCAACGACCGACCAACAACAAGGTGGGGGGGGGGGGGGGGCGGCGAAAAATATTTTTTATTTTCATTGTTTTTATTAATTCGTGTCTGAATATAGTTAATATGCATGACTAAATGCATGACGCTTAGGACGTAATTATCTTCTTTTTTGAAGTAACGTTTGTATTATGTAAGATAAGAAGATATATTACCAATGTTTACAAATTAAAATATCTTAAGAGACGTCGTTGCATCATTTAATAAGATCTTGTCAAATGTTGACCGTTATCTCGAGAGGCGTATTCAACAATAAGGGTTAAAACTTTTTATTATAATAATAGTAATAATCTTTATTGTCCGTATGGAAATTTGTCTTACAATTTGTGCATTACACCAAACAAAAAACATTTTAACTATAAGAAACGAAAGTGTACATTCACACCAGACTCACTCATAATTAACATGTGATTTTGAGGAAAACATTTCAAAACGTCTCCGCTAGTGTGATTCTTTTGGATTTTCTTATCTGAGATTTTCTTCTTTGTAAAAAAAAAGCTTTTTAATAATAAAAAAAACAATCAGTCTCCTAGACGCAGATTGCTTCTCAAATGTATATATATATATACAGTAAATAAACGTGTGTTTATTCACCGGGACAAACACATAACAGCCTTCTATATTCAAAGAATCTTGTTCCTAATTCTACCAGTCCTTTCTCCATTAAACCTGAATGCGGACCAACGACAGCCTTCCCTGCTTCGATCCAGATCCCCACTACAGTCTTCAGGAAACACAAAAGACGGATCCTTATGTCGCGTAGTATAGACAAGTGTCTATTTCTTTCTCCTAACTCTGTTTTTTTTATTTTTTCCTCTACTGGTAGAACGTGTACGGGGCGAGAGTGTCTTGTATTTTTAGCGGCCCCCGTAAGGGGGAAAAAGCGCTATTAGGTTTGTGCAAAATGTCCGTCTGTCCGTCTGTCCGTCTGTCACACTCAGATCTCGAAAACTAGAAGAGATATGAAAAATATTATTTCATCATTAAATGCGGCTTGAAAAGTTTAGGTGCAACGGCTACTTTTGGTTTTCTAAAAGCAAACCGTTTAATTTATAAAATTAATTATGAAAGCGATTTTTTCATCAAAATACACCAATTCTAAAACAATTACGTAAATGTAAGGGAGGCAATGTTACAATATGCTAACAAAGATAGACAATTTTTGTGTATTTTCAGTATCACTAAGTCAAATATATTTTTAAAATGTACAGGAAATGTTTACAACAAATATAAATAATAGTTAAAGATGTTTTTTCTGGTCAACTAGCTGCTAAAATTAAAAGAAAACATTTCTGTTTATAAAGGCTAATAATTCACTTTTTATGTAAATATCACGCACATTTTTTTAAATGGACTTTTTATGCAGCGATTTTCGTGCAGTAGCGTAACGTCGCTATATGTTCAGGTGCTAAACCAATTCCTTAAACTTTTTTAAAAAATCAGATTTTATTTATTTTTTGTTTAGTGCCCCCATCCGAATAAAAGAAGATTATTTTTGTGCGTTTTGTCTGTTAGTCGGTCTGTCCGTCACGATTAGATTAAAAAAACTAGAACTCTAAAAGCTATTGAAAATCTGATTTACCCTTTAATGTTCCTCCCGTAACATCTCAATTGTTTTAAGTATCTAAAAATTGATTGTTCCGGATTTTTTGTGTGCAAAACTTATCAACCCAAACAAATGTTTGTTTGCTCTTCTAATTTATATTACATTCCATTTCCATGCTTAAACGTTGCGAAAATACATTATCAATAATATGTTGTTCCGTTTTTTATGTAAATAGCATATTAATGCTAAATCAAAATCTCTATACTGACTCATTAAGTGTAAAAATGTTCCGGATATTGTTTTATAAAACATGAATTATGCCTAATTCATGTTTGAAATCGCATAATTTACTAATATTACACTTATATTATTTGACAATGCGTCACTATAATTTGGTTATCAATATCAAATTGTTCCGTATTGTCATCTTTAAACAAATTTTAAAAATATCGACAATAGGTTGTTCAGGGCTTAAAAAAAAGTAATTTACTAGAATTGATTACTGAAAATTACTTTTTAGACATTTAATTTTCTTGCTGAAACATAACAGAAGTTTTGTAATCGATAAAGAAAGTTCCGGATTTTGTTTCTTACAAATCGTCGCTAGAAATTTCCGAATTTATTTAAAAATCTACTAACGCTAAATAACTGTTTGAACTCCCTCTTCTAATTAATAAACAAATAATCTTCTCATTTACGAAATAATGTTTTTACGGATTTTTATGAAAAATATTTTAACTCACTACTCTCTTACAGTACATTTAACTTTCTACCTAAAACATTAAAAAATCTAATTATCGTTAATATTATGTTCCGATTTTTAAGGAAAACAGAATCCAAACACCAAAGTAAGGTATGAAAATCTCTCCACGGGGCTGTAATACATCTAATTTTTATACGAGACCATCCAAAAAATTTAATTAACGGTATTACATTTATCTGAAATTCTCTTTTTCTTTTACTATTTATACAAACATCCGGAACAATCTATTATATAAACTTTTCAATTGTGTTCATACCTAAAAATTATTGCGATGTTTTGAAACGTAAAATAAAGATTAATCAATTTTTAATAACTTTTAGTTGTTTTTTTTTAATATCAAGATGACGGACAGACCGACTGACAGACAAAACGCAAAAACAATGCGGCTTTGATCCTCTTTAAATAAATTCTATTAGAACTCAGTGCACCAATGTCTATGAACCCTCGTTAAATAACTCGTGTAAATAAAGACATTTTTTTATGGTACCGGTACTAGCCTATTGTGAGGTAATGGAATTTTTTTTCTTTGACGTCATATGAATGGACTCTTTAAATGCAATGTTAAAAGAACGCACTCGGTGCTCCAATGTCTATTAACCCTCGAAAAATTGCACGTATTAATGAAAACATATTTTAGTCTAACTAAGCCGTGTGACGTAGTGTTGTTTTTTTCCTTTGACGTCATATGGAATGAATTCTTTAAATGAAATGCTAAAAGAACGCACTCGGTGCACCAAAGTCTTTGAACAATCGATAAATGGCTCGTAATGATGAAGGCGATTTTTTTTCTAGCTAGGCCGTGTGACGTAGTGTTTTTTTTTCCTTTGACGTCATATGGAATGAATTCTTTAAATGAAATGCTTAAAGAACGCACTCGGTGCACCAAAGTCTATGAACACTCGATAAATGGCTCGTAATGATGAAGGCGATTTTTAGTCTAGCTAGGCCGTGTGACGTAGTGTTTTTTTTTCCTCTGACGTTATATGGAATTAATTTTTCAAATGAAATGAAAAAAGAACTCGGTATAGTAATGTTTATTAAGCCTCGTTATGTGACTCGCGTTTAAAAAAGGAATGATATCTTGATTTAGATCTAATCTAGATTTTTAAAACTAGATCTAGATTTTTATTACAGTATATCTAGATCTGGATTTATATTCTAATTAAAATTATTTTAGAGTCTAGATCTAGAATTTCTAGATCTAGTTTAGACTAAAATAGACTAGATTAAGATGCAGAATTTCAATTTCTAAACTTAAAGTGTAAAAAAAAAAAGTGTAGATTTTCATTTCCAAACGTTTTGATCAATATTGCTATGTTTTAATATATTAAAACTAATCTACTATTTTTTATTAAATTTAAATTTAAATTTACGGCAAATGAATCTTTGAAACATTATTACTTTTGACCATCAAAATTAAATCACCTCTTGAATATTATTTGCGAATATGCAGATCTGACAGGGATCCGACTTCGACGGGGGCCGCCTCTGAGTTTGTGTAACACAAACTCTCTTTGTAATCTTGTTTTTGTTTTGAATTGTTTTGCTACGTCACAAAGTCCGGTGACATCTATGGGTCATTCTTTGTCATGAGGCAGTTCACCCTCTGAGTTTGGTTGTAACGGACGGTGTGTTGGCTTGTAAAACGTTATTTGTCTGTACCAGTTTCTCGGACTTATTATTCAGTTGGATTTTTGGGACCCCTGTTTAGGGTGAGTTATTCGTTTGTGATATCTATTATTGTATGTTTATGAGGTTGTCACTATTTCTATTTTTAGTGTAGAAGTTGAGAGTATTGTGTTTATTTCGTTTATAGGGTGCCAGTGTTGGAGTTGTGGGCGTCGCTTGCCAGTGTCATTGTCAAATTGGCGATTATCTGAGGTCTAACTTTACTATTACCGAGTTTGGCAGTTTTGTGACGCCCGTCGGTTAGAGTCTGGTGGACCATAAAACCAGGGTGACAAGTGATAACAGTAGCAAAGGTGCTTAAATTAATTATTGTATAATATCTTTATATATACCTATTATATATATATATATATATATATATATATATTGTCTATTTATCATCCTCATTGTACATACACATATATGTTTCATACAATTAAAATTCATTTATTTTTGTTGTTATTTAAACTATTCACCTAGTTGTTTACTGTATGTACGACTGTGTGTGAGTGATGTTCTTGTCAGGTTGAACCCCGGGACCTTAATAGTATACAGCTAGTTAACAACCCAAATAAATCCTAAACCTGACACCTTAGTTCCCAACAATTCCGACTCTTCCTAATCACGTGATACACTGTTCATTCCTCTATCCCAGCGTCTTTCTGTTCTGGTTCAATAGTGCGCTCGTACGCACCACAAGCACTGGTGCAAGGCAAGTAGGACGTAATCATCTTTTTTGAAGTAACGTCTGTATTATATAAGATAAGAAGATAAGGTTACAACAATATATATATATATACAGTTTAACCCTAAGCATACAAAAATCAAAGCCAGGTTTAAAATAGATCATGTCGTCTGCGTATTAGACTTCAAAGTCCATACATTTTTTTTTCCTCCCTTCGTAACTAGTCGATAAGTGGTGCACAGCTTTGAGGCCCAGATACATTTCCGATACTCTAGTCACAGGAGTTGCTGGCTGGATGTGGTCCTCGGGCCATCGTTTGGGCATCACTGTAGTAAATCATTGTTTACTAAGTTCAGCGGTCGAGATACCTAACAGTCTCTTTCTGGAGATTTTGTGACGTGAACTAGTCGAGGTCAGCGGTTTCGGGGTCAAAATGAGGGAAAGGTCTAGGTCACTGAGTTCACTGACTGATTTGATATAGACTGGCACTGTGGTCTGAACAAGCGTTTAATAGTTAGCTCACTAGATACAGCTAATGAGCTCAAACGTCAAGCTAGATATCCTCATTGAGTTTAAGTTCTCTCTCTCTCACTTTCTTTCTTGTCTTTACCTACGTTTTTTTTCCTCCTACACATTACATTGTTTCCTTTACTCTCTTTTTCCCCTTCAATTCCTCTCTCTCCTCTCTCTCTCTCTCCCTCCCTCTCGCTCCTCTCTCTTCTCCCTCTCTCTCCCCCCTCTCTCTATCTCTCTGTGTTGTGGTTCAGTTTGTTTTCTTTGTATAATTTTCTTTTTTTTATATATCAATCGTGCCATTATTTCTCTTTTCTTCCACTCTCTTTCCATCCCTCTCTCTCTCTCTCTCTCTCTTTCTTTCTCCCCCTCTCTCTCTTTCTCCCTTTCTCTTTCTCTCTCTTTCTTTCTCTCTCTCTCTTTCTCCCTCTCTCTCTCTCTCTATTATTTTTTCTTTTTTTTCCTTCGTAAAAAAAAGCCATTCCCACAATAGGTACCGGCTATTCAAAAGTCAATGACCTGTTCATTTCAGTAGCTACTAAAAGATATTCCGCCAAAAGTGATGTGAATACACCTAAAAGAATTCTTCACTCGCCATTTTGCAATGTTCTTCTGAGCTCGGAGCTTCTCAAACAAAATAGTGTATGTGTTTTGTAAGTGTTGTGTATGAATTAAAAAAAAATGGAAATTTCGAGGATTTAAAAAAAGAAGGGAGTGAATTTGAAATGAAAAGAAAGACAATAAAGAAAAAATAGGAGACGCTGTTTTAAAACTGGGAGAAATTAGACTCGCACAAAAACAAGCAAAACATTAGAAAAAAATGTTTGTTTTTTTTAAAAAGCCTATATTAGGGAAAGAACTGTACATTTGCTGTCATATCTCTAAATACTGTAAGGTTTATTCTCCTTTTTTCTATTTTAATTAATGAATTCCTTACCACAATTTAACTATTTAAATAGTAAATGTTTATTGATCAGTGTGTTGTCATCGACATTGACGATCTGTGTAAATTTTCAACTTGATCCGAGATTGAGAAACGTTTTTAAAAAAATTCTTCCAGACAGACAGATTTTTCAAAATTAAGAAAGTCGCCCAAACATCCTATTGCAATAAAAAAAATGGGGAGATCAAACAAATCGCTACAGGTTAACGTACTTTAAATTAGTTTGACAGAAAGTCATAAATATATATTTCTTAAAAATCGTATCCAGAAAAACAACATTTAAAAATTCAATAACAACCTTTGACGCAGTCTTGAGCGCAGCGCAGAAACACTTCCAAGGGAGACAAATCTATTTCGCAGGATTCCGATTTCCCAGATCACGAAGTGATGTGAATGCACCTTAAAAGAAAAAAAAATTCAACAAGGCACGTTGCAGACGACAACGTGATGACAACATTGTACCTCTGACGGTTTGTTTTGACACTATGTCAGTACCTACGAGTCATCTTGCCAGTGCGCACGTTTTCACGTGATCCTATTCTACTGTTGTATGGAAACAGTTTCTGTCACGTTACTTATTAAAATAATTTTTTTCTGTTGATGAAATGTAGAGGCTACAGACATTGGTGGCAAGCGAGAGTTTGTTTATTAAACTATAGACCACGATTTTCCGTTCAAATGTGTTACTAACAAAATAAATGTGTCAAAATACTTAGCGCCAGCAGTGGCGTGCCTTTGTGTGAGTGGGAGACTGTGCGATGCCCCTTTCTAGATTCTTTATTGCACTATTAAAACAGGAGCCTTATAGACTTAGATTAGATACATGTAAAATGTTTATAACGTGAGTTAAGATTTTCCACAATAGTTGAACGTACATATTATCTAATACTATGTTCTGAATTTGTTTACAAAATAAAAATATCTAGAAACAAAAACTCATTTAGCTTTAACATTGATTCAGCTGTCTTGAATAAAACATTTAAATCTTGTCGTAATTTTAATTAATAGTAAAAAACAAAATCCATTATGGGAGACTACTAGTGAAAAAATCAATAAAATAAGAGTTAAAATGAAATTTATAACCAACGCTTTGATTTTCTACTACCAAATTTTTAAAAATATATTTAGTTACAAATGCATTATTCTAAAAAGAAAGATTTTTGTTTTACAATTTATTAATTTTGTCCTTTTAATTGTAAAAATTTTACAAATTATTTTGGACCACTAATGTGTTTAAGTC
This sequence comes from Biomphalaria glabrata, assembly GCF_947242115.1. Classification (NCBI taxonomy): domain Eukaryota; kingdom Metazoa; phylum Mollusca; class Gastropoda; family Planorbidae; genus Biomphalaria; species Biomphalaria glabrata. Next base: position 9,283,976 of record NC_074717.1, on the reverse strand, counting down.
ACAGAGTCTAAGATTAAATGATTTAATACACTTTATTATCTAGATAGAATAGCCGTTGGTAATAATAATTAAGACCTGGGACAAAAACCTTGAACTGATGTGTGTCACACTTCAGCTCTACCTTTCGCCAGGAGAAGTCACACAGGTGTGTAGTGTTATTGTTTACGTGCAATGGCTTATCACCCTTTAGCCTAATACATTTTCTATATAAAAACCGAATTAATTAAGGACGACTAATTGATGAACTAATTGTTTGATTTTTATTTATTGATTCATGTGTTGTCATCGAGCATAGACTTGTATAAAAAATGTGCTAAAACATACACAATGAGTGTTAACTTTAATAATGTAGACTTTACCGGTGAAGGAAATCGGGAAAATATTTTTTTTTTACAAAGCTTATATTAACTCTGTCCGTCTGTCTGGTAAAAAGGTTAGACATGTTTTTTCTCCCATTTTCTATTCTTCTCAGATCAAGTTAAAACTTTGCACAATTATTCATTGAACCTGATAAGACATGAATCAATCAAAATATTAACCAATTAGCTAATTAAATATTGGTGATTAATTATTTTGTTTGATATCGAAATAAGAGGAATAAATGCAACTCAATGAGAGATGTGGATGTATATATGGAATTAATCCCTTTATAACTTTTAGCAAGTTATACTCCCACTTCTCATTGTCGGATCAAGTTGAAATTTCGTGTAATTATTCATAGTGGATGACAATACACAAATCAATCAAAAAATTAACCAATTAGTTAATTAATTAGTACCAATTAATTAATTTTGTGTATATATTTATTTATCAGAATAGGAGCTAGACACTGTCGTTTTCAAATAAATCGGTTATTTTGCATAGTGGGATTTATTGCGCATGTATGAATGTACTTTTCTCTTTTAGTTAATATTTTTTTTAATGCTTTTTGTATTTTGTCTTATTCTTTATAAAGCTTGCATTTGGTTTTTCAAAAGTTAAGTTTAGAAAACTGGCCTCAGTCACATTCTCCTCCTTCCAAAATAGCACCAAAATGTTCAGCCCTGGCGTTCTTAAGGTCAGCGTCATTCCGGCTTATTTCGATGAAGTTTACTTCATATGTTTATTTCGGTTCTACTTGATATGTTTAAAAATGTTGTAAAATGTTTGACATGTTTCGGATGTTCCTTCAGAGTTGAAGATAGTTTACTTCCTAGTCCAAACCTCCCGCAGGACGACGGGGGGGGGGGGGGGGTGAACCCAAGACCAACGATAAATCCGAACGACAGTCCAGCGCGCGAACCGCACGACCAAGCAGCCATCCATTTAGTAAGGATTTACTTAATGTGTTAATTTAGGATTTACTTAATGTGTTAATTTAGGATTTACTTAATGTGTTAATTAAGGATTTACTTAATGTGTTAATTAAGGATTTACATAGAGTTCTTTATAATAAGAAATAATCCAGGACTGGAGAGTGACGTTGTTTGCCATTACTTTTTAGGTACAAAAAAAAAGACATATTTTACCTAAATGACCAGGATTGAGGATTGGTTTAGGGTTTTATCCAACTGCCTTCAGGTGTGGGTGGGGAGGGTACTGCACAGGATCAGACTAAAAGTAAGCAACAAACTAAAAGCAAGACAACAGACTTAAAAAAGACATCTGACTAAAAGCAGACAACAGACTAAAAGGGAACATTAGACTAAAAGAAGACAACAGACTAAAAGAAGACATCATACTAAAGGCAGACAACAGACTAAAAGAGAACATCAGACTTACTTTTCAGGTACAAAAAAATACCTAAATGACCAAAACGTCTAAGATCGCTGTAAGGCTACATCCAGCTGCCTTCAGGGGTGGGTGGGGAGGCACCGCACAGGAAGACACCAGCCCTAGAAATGCTACATATCTAGATATACATGATAGATAAATTACGACAGCAAGACAAACCATAAGACCAATCGGAATTACGTAAATGCTGCCAAGGCATACATTTAAGACCAGATAGATCTTTACCAATTCCTAAAGACTGCATGCGGTTCTATCTCACTCCATTCGCAACCACGCCCCAAATAGTTTGAGTCCTTACTTCAGCACCTCCAAGGCCCCTTCCCCCCTCCTCTCTATCAATCCCTCAGACTACCGCCCTGTCCTACCACCTCTGTCCTACCATCCTGTCCTACCCCCACCACCACCACCACAATCATGGCTGTACGTGCCTCCAAACGCAGACACGGTGACCATAAATTAGCAGACAACAAATAATGGTAGCCGGTGGTGCACAACATGTCCAACGCCACCCGCCACCACCTCCCCGCTCTGTGACATAAATGACCTGTATATATTGGAGACATTCTCTGGGGTCTTTCGCACTGAAGCTTTTTTCCCCGTTTTTTTTTCTCTTCTTTCACTTTCAGCAGACGTCTTTGTACGACAGACCATGCAGGTAAGATTGTTCTTTTTTTTTTCTTAAGTGTAGATATAGTAGTTGACACCGACTCACGATACTGCTTGGAAATAGGTTGAAAAGCTTGAGGCCATGTGACACAAATATAAATGGATTGAAATGTAGACTAATTCTAAGTATTTAAATATATTTTGAATATAATTTTTTTTTGAGGCTGCAATGGCTAAAGATGATTTACAGTCTGATATTTGTGGCATTTTGGATTTAAACAATCAATCTTTTTTTTTCTTTTTTGATATCAATTTTGTGCATGCCACCTCATTTTATAAGACATTTTTTTTTCATCTTATATAAATTTTAATTGAAAGTAAAAAGCTTTCCAAAAAAATGAAAAAAAAAAATATTTTTTTCATTTAAACAGCAAAAACTTTTTTTTTAAATTTCTTGGTGGTTTATTGTAAAACAATCACATCCCCTTTTTGTGAGTTATTTCCCTCTTGATTCATCATTGTCAATGGAAAATTGTAAACGATTTTTTGGCGTTCAATTGTATTTGTTCTCGTTGCCGTTGTGAGCGTGTGTAGCTTTTGGAGACTTCTTAGGGTTAGTTTTGACATTTTAGATTCGGCCCTGTAGAGTGCAGCGCCCCTGGAGACTAATTAAAACTATCTCTCAATGTTGTTACGAAGCACAAAGTACAGTTAGAAAACTACAGACTAAAGCAAGACAACAGACTAAAGCAAGACAACAGACTAAAAGAAGAAACAGACTAAAAGCAGACAACAGACTAAAAGCAGACAGCAGTACTAAAAGGAGACATCAGACTAAAAGCAAACAACAAACTTAAAGAAGACATCGTTCTAAAGACAGATAACAGACTAAAAGAAAGACAACAGAAGACAACAGACTAAAAAAAGACACCTGACTAAAAGCAGACAACAGGCTAAATGAAGACATCATTCTAAAGGCTGACAACAGACTAAAAGGGGACATGAGACTAAAAGACATCAGACAACTTACACAAACTTAAGATATTTCAGACTAACTCAAGACAGCTGAGACTAGGGGGAGAAACTTCAGACTTAAAAGTGAAACCTCCGACTACAAGAAGACACTTCAGACTAAAAGAAAATATACTAAATACAGACTGGTGAGACAGTGGATACGCCCAGATGAATTGCTAGTGATGGTTCCTTTCTGAATCAGGTCAGAATCTGCTGTAATTGACTCGAAATGAAGCAAAGTTATCACGCGTAGGATGGTAGGGCCATAACAATGCGCACATTATGTATAATGTATCCGATCTTGAAAACATTGTTTGCAGATAATTTCCTTAATACCAATAGCAATCATAATGTATTATTAAGATAATTTTATTATGCTTATGCTCATTTGTCGCCATAATAATAGGAATTTTATTACTTGTATTTTACATTTGTTATTTAAGATTTGTTATGGTTGTGCGTAATTTACATACTATTAATTATCAGCAAAAGACTTTATTTGCGTCACTAGCCTTATTTTAGATCTTTTAAAATAAATGTTCTTTGGACTGACTACACGTGAAAATGAACCAAAAAGGATACAGGGACAAAATAAAAACACTAATTGAATTAACAGTAGCGCAGCTAACCAAAAGACATAGTGTTTGTTTCTATTTGTATTGTCCCAAAACACATAGATCTCTCTAAAGTGAATCGCAATGTTGTTTGCATCATTCTCCAAGAGTCATGTTGCGACAGACAGTTGTTAACAAACTACATTTATCTTCAACTTTACAAATCGTTTCATCTTTTCGGCTGTGGCTGTCTAAATTCCTCTGTCTTTTACCAGGATTAGAGTTTCTTTCATTGGCATGCTCGTCCATTACTTGATTTAGTCTTCCCTTCCTTTCTTTTGTCTATCTCTCCTTTGATATTGTTCCCGACGGACAAGTCTAGTTCTAGGAGTCGAACAGTTTTAACTTGCGTTTTTTTTTTTTTTTGAGACAATGGTATAGTACTATAGTACGATGCATACCATAGGATCGATAGATAAAGAGCGTGGCTTCCTAACCGGGGGGGGGGTCACGGGTTCAAATCCTGGTGATTTGAAGTGTGCCTCTCAATCCATTTAGGGAAACGTAAAGGCACTTGGTCGTTGTGCTGGCCACACGACACCCTGGCTAACCGTGGGCTACAGGAACAGATGACCTTTACATCATCTAAGTCTTTACTTTAATTACTTACAAATACTTACAATGTATATTGCTGCGTCTTATCGAGATCACAGAAACTAAGGGACAGCAGGCTCATTGAATGCATTTAGACTTACCTGCACTACATGACATGTACCTATCTAACATCAAGTGGGCGGGGCTAGTTTAAAAGCATTTCTCATTTCCTGTACTTTGATTTAACTTTCATACATATTTTAGTTTACTTCCAGCTTTTCAAACTTTTTGGTTAAAAACAAATTTTAGAATCTTTTTTTTTTTCAAACATGTTTTCAGTTATTTTCGTTAAATATGGCTAATTGATTTAATTCGTTTTAAAATAACGTAAGTCGACCAAATATTTTCAAACCAAGTTGTTATATTGTTAATTATTAAACTTCTCTTTAATCTTCGGACCCTAAGAAAAGCCTTATCATTAATTGTGTAATATCCTCATATTTCTACATTAAAATTAAAGATAATTTCCATTGTGCTATAAGTAGTGTCAAAGTCATACTGTGTATTTTTTGCTACATTTTTATCTTAAAAATTAAATTAAATTATGGCTTTTATATTGTGCTACTTTCATGCTTATATTTATGCTTATTATATTATAGCATGCTCAGAGCGTTTGGTCCAATCTCATTTGTGGACTAGTGGGGGGGAGGGTGTATCTAGGAGAAGGTTTTTTCCGTGCTGCCTTTAGGCGCTCGGTAAAACACAACTCTGCTCGAGTCGGGTATCGAACCTCGAGCCCTTTTCATAGGTAGCCAAGCCAAGTTCAAGCGTAGGCTACTTAACCTCTCAACCACGCTTCCCATAATTACGCCTTTTTTTTTTATTTGTGGGGGGGGGGGGGGGTATTCCGTCCTAATACCGTTTTGTTTGGACACCTACAACTGTACAAACAATTGTCAGAAGTGCATTGCACTACTTTGTAGTTCTTTGTACATGAGTTTCAAAACATGAATGAAATAGTGTCATGACCTGTTTTCTAGAGAGAGGATCTTAAGTTTCTCGTGTAACGCATATCTTAGCAAATCTCAATCGTTACAACTAGATCAACGTGCAGAAGTGTTGAAAAGACAGCCTACAATTACATGCAGTGACGTAGCTAGGGAATTGCCATTTTTTGTGGGCCCGGGGGGGGCTTGACCTTTTTAAGGGGCCCCTGCATTTTGACATTCGACATCTTGATAAGATAATGACGTAATATTTCATATTTAATGTAAAAAAAATTTCGAACATTCATTTGGGGGCCCTCTCAAGTGAGGGCTTCATACTTTTTATTTATAATCCTATATTTCTATGTGATGTTCAAAGAAAATGGGGGGGGGGGGCGCCAATAAAATTTCTTGCCCCTGGCGCACGCTTTGCTCACTCCCCCCTGGGTTTATAAATACACCGAGAAATACAGGTACTATGAGAGAGTTTGGAAAATACCTTGCACTAGTTGTCAACGACATTTCCTGTTTTGTTGATGTAATCACTCGAGCCTTAAATAGATTTCTGTTTTGTCTTGTTTCTTTGTTTATTATTTGCTTGAGTTATCTTCCCTAAATGATAATAAATAACAATTCCTGTACATAACTAGCATCGACTAGTTTGAAATGGAAACTGATGGATTTAAAGACCTACATCAATGTATTAACTCTATAGCTAGACTTATATTTAATAGCAGTGGCCAGTTTGTCGCCAATGTTCAAGTTATGAGAATTAGACTTTAGGGCAGCGGTTCTCAACCTTTTAAGCTCGGCGACCCCTTTTTACAATCCCCCACTCTTCCGCGACCCCCCCCCCCCTATAACATACACAGCAATACAAGAATACACTAAATACAATCCATATTTTCGATGGTTTTAGGCGACCCCTGACAAATCGTCAATCGAACCCTCAAGGGGTCGCGAGCCACAGGTTGAGAACCACTGCTTTAGGGGAATCCCGTCATGGAAATGTTTAGATAGTATTAAAATTGAAGAACGTAAAAATATCAGGCTAATCAACGCCCATTCCAACATAATACTATGTCAACATATTACCGTACACATTTTGTCTATTTACACGGCTACTATACACTAACTAGGGGGTTTTGTTACTAAAACGTTATTCATTATAAATAGGATGCTCAACAGGCGTCAATTAATTAAGCGGCCTTGACGTGGCTGCCTAGTCCAATGTTTACGTATTTTATTTATAAATGTCCTTTTGCTTTATGCGAAACTTTCACGTCACATAGAATCAGTGACTCTTTTGTTCGTCAGAGCTTAATATAGGGTCATCATATTCTCTAGTGCAGTGGTTCCCAAACTTTTGTTCCTTAACGGAACACTCATTCAGTAGTTCAGGTTTTGCCCCCTCATCTGAGACAATAGCTCCAAGGTGTTTAATACTACTAACACTTGTCAGCTACTAGTTCCAGTAGTTCGTGGAACACCTATTCAGGCCTAGCGGAACACTAGGGTTAGGTTCCGCGGAACACAGTTTGAGAAACACTGTTCTAGTGTCACTGTTATTGTTGATTTTGTTGCGATGATGTTGTGTTCTAACTTTTTTTACTTAGAAATATTAAAAGACATCAAATAGAAATAAGTCCTCGTCAAGAAGCCCACATAAATAAGTCTCCAGAGCCTGACGCGCTGTTTCCTTCCTGTCATCAATTGTATATCTTATATACTTGTATTTTTTGTGTCAACTTTAGGAAAAGGTTGCCTACCCAAACCAACCCAACGGTCACGCCAATGGGGACGTTTTCAGCTCCCAGGACAAGAAAGCGTTGGAGGCCAACGGACTATTGGGCAGCGCCCTTGAGAAGTCACTGGAAGCAAATGGACACCTTATCAGCATCCAGGACAAGAAAGCTGCTGAGGCCAACGGCGACGCCGGGGTGCACAAGAGGGTCAGCATTTTCATGGGAGATGTCGAGATAGAGGAAGATGATCCATGGGCGTTGCCAGAGTTGAAGGATGATACGGCGAAATGGAAAGGTACGTTTGTTGGTGTCAGAATGTACACTTTTGGAAAGGCGAGTCTTGAGAATTCTACAAAATATAATTAAAACATAGAGGAAAATAAATACTCGCCGTATCGGAGTTTAAACATTCAAAGAACTGGGCTTCTACTCTCTAAGTAATATTTGCACAATGCTATTTGTTTTTATTTTAAGATTATTAGAATCTCTTATACTCTCTTTCTCTCTCTTTCATCCATTTTACGCCTGTCTCTTCTCTGTCTCTCTCTCTCTTTTTCCTTTCCACTTTTTCTCCAATCTCTCTCTTTGTTTAACCTTTTTCCATCTCTCTCTCTCTCTCTTTGTTTAACCTTTTTCCATCTCTCTCTTTGTTTAACCTTTTTCCACCTCTCTCTTTGTTTAACCTTTTTCCATCTCTCTTTGTTTAACCTTTTTCCATCTCTCTCTCTCTCTCTTTGTTTAACCTTTTTCCATCTCTCTCTTTGTTTAACCTTTTTCCATCTCTCTCTTTGTTTAACCTTTTTCCCATCTCTCTCTTTGTTTAACCTTTTTCCATCTCTCTCTTTGTTTAACCTTTTTCCATCTCTCTCTTTGTTTAACCTTTTTCCCATCTCTCTCTTTGTTTAACCTTTTTCCATCTCTCTCTTTGTTTAACCTTTTTCCATCTCTCTCTTTGTTTAACCTTTTTCCATCTCTCTCTTTGTTTAACCTTTTTCCATCTCTCTCTTTGTTTAACCTTTTTCCATGTCTCTCTCTCTTTGTTTAACCTTTTTCCATCTCTCTCTTTGTTTAACCTTTTTCCATCTCTCTCTTTGTTTAACCTTTTTCCATCTCTCTCTCTCTCTCTCTCTCTCTATGTATTTTCTCTCACGCTCTCTTTGTCTCTCTCTTTCTCTCTATTGTTCTACGCGTTTTTTATCCTTTCATGATCAGTCTGAATGGGGCATAAAAAATAGAAGCCATTTTTCTATTGTCTTCAAAGTTTTATCCACACTGAATCACTTCTAAGACCTATAAGATATACGAATATTGGTTAAACCTCAGAGAATGTCGTCTCAAAGTCGACTGGACCTGCTAAATCCACGTTGCTCCTGGAATGTCTATATTTTGTCCAGATCAAGAATTATAAGTCGTAATGTCGTGAAATACAGACATCTGTTTCTTGGGCTGTTTGTGTAGTTGACTTGGCTGTTTCTTTTGTTTTGTTTTTTTGTTCAGTCATAGCCACAGTAAAACAGTAAGTGACTTCTCTGCGCATGTCAGTGGTATAAGAGTGAATAGCAATTAATAAAAGACTAATTAATTCTCACTGATATAAGTCTACATACATCTGTCCATTTCTTTTTTAAAGTCTATAATGGTTTTGTTGTTTTGATTTTGCATCACGCTGCTATTTATAGCTCACTGACAAGAACAGGGGGAGACTATTTGTAACAAGGTTGTTTACTTCCCTTGCTTACATATATAGCAGTTTCTCATGTCACTGGTTGACATACATGTCTTCCAAATGGGAACTTTCAGGGGCGTCGCTACTCTTTTTATTCCGAGTCTCACAGCTTCACATCAATGAGGCTCTTCATTCAAACAAATCCCTAAATGACTTTTGACCTAATGCTAAGAGTAAACTTGTTTCTGTCCAGGGCTTATGAAAGATAGGATTTGAACCTCTCAAGCCTTCACTCACATCGAGTTTGATGATGATGATTATGATGATAATGAGGATGATGATGATGACAATGTTAATGCACATGTTCGAAGGGCGGTAACTGTGATCATCACAAAATAATCTCAGTCTCTTTCAGGTTTCGACAAAGAAAAAAAAAATCACGTGACATAAATGCGATTTATGCAAATCAACCATACTCCCAACAGTGTTACATTATACAGTAGTCAAGTTACACACACAAAAAAGCGTGTACTACCTGTCTTATTATTATTTTACAATAACTCCGAGTTCTGGATGTCTATACAACTTCCAGAAAGTTTGGCAAAGTCTACAGCACTGTTTCTATGTTTGTATTTCTATATTTCTGTCTTTGTTTTGCTGTTTCTATGTTTGTAAATTGACTGTGGCTGTAAGCTAAATGTGTTATCTCATTGCTCTTCAGACCTGGACACTAAGGGCAAGATCAAGCGTGTCACGTGGCTAGTTACCAGGTTCGTTGTTCTCATCGGCCTGATGTACATGTTCATCTGCTCACTGGACTTTCTAGGATCTGCTTTTCAGCTTCTTGGTGGTAAGCACTAGATCTAAGTTTTTTTTAACATTTAAAATGTGGGAACTGAGACATCTTTCGTTAAATCATCACACATTTAAAGACATCTTTCGTTAAATCATCACACATTTTACAACTCTACCTAGAGGCGTCACAAAAATGTGTCAAGAGTTGGGTTTAATATGTTTCAATTTGAAGCAAAAAAAAAAAAGGTTTCAACAATAAATCAGAGTTGTAGTATATTTTGAACTAAGGATGGAGATTTAAAATATAAGAAGAAATCCTATATCGTTAAATAAACATTTTGGTCTAAGCATATTAGCATGCCAGATTATTCAAAATTGCATAAGACTTTTTATAAGAAAAAATGCATACAGCTATGACCTAACCAAGAACAATGTCAACATTCTATAATAAGTCCTGGATATTCATACGCCATCATCTACACCCCAGGAGATTTCACGAGAAACGAACTAGAAAAGCAAGTAGTTCTAGGTTATTAACATAATTATGATAATCTACGCAGTTATGCAATGGCTGGGTAAAGTGCGTGATAAGTTTTGAGAGTCTACGCAAACACACACACACAAAAATTCTAATTTTATTTAAAAGATTTTTTGTTATTCAAAATCAGCTTAAGAAATTAAGGATTCTGCTACTTGTTTTAAAATGAACCTACTCCAGGGTAACGTAGTGCAGACTTTAAGAATCACTGACACATATAAAAAGTTTATTTCCGCATTCGCAAAAGTGGCGATGTCATCACGGGATGTCTATTCGTCTACGTCAATGATGAGTTGTCTTTTCCTTGAACTTGTTTTTTTCTATGACGTCACTATAGGACTTTTTGTAATAATTGACAATTCATCTGGAGGCGCGGTGGCTGAGCAGTAAAGCCCTTGATTTCCGAACCGGGGATCCCGGGTTCGAATTCTGGTGAAGACTGGGATTTTTAATTTTAAGGGGAACTTGTACCTCTTTTTTTTTTTTACTATAATGTATTACTGTATTCATTTCTTTTTTTATTCCTTTTTTTTTTTGGGGGGGGGGGGCTATTTCCTTGCTTTCTGAAATGGTTGAAATCTAGAATGTGTGTCTCTATATCTCCAGCCTTGTGGGGGGTTTTTAGTACCTTACTTTCAGTGTTGGACTAATAGTTAAAAACAAAAAACAACAATTGAATTTGACCATTAGTTAAAGAGAATTGACCAAACGGGAAGAGGTAGGACTTAACTACGAAATACTTGTGTCTAATCGCTTTTAATATGCGTAACGACATCAACTGCTTCACCACTAAAGCTTCTAAGTCCATTTATGTTGGATTATGCCTCCACAACTAAATGGAGGTAGGCTAAGAAGAGAAAAAAAACAGTTTAAATTTAGGCCCTGGGGAGGAGGGACACAACAAATGCCAACCAGGTCTGTGAACATGATGGATGAGCATCTACGAGGGAGGAGTTAACGCCCCCCGCGATTTTTCTCTCGTATGATTCAGGCCCTAAAGTTCGTTTAACAGCCCCCCTCTCCCCTGTGTTCGAACGATGATAAAACTGAGTATTAAGTTGTTGTTGTTTTTTTAATGTCTGTCCCTGATTTGCAGACTTCCTGTTTGTAGAGAAAATTACTTGCTCTCTGCCCCTGTTTTCTAACTTTAAAAAAAAAACAACAATTGGCAAACTGAAAAGTTTTGTTTTAAAGACGAATTATTATTTGAACCACTTCAATCCCTCCCATAGACAGAGAGTGGTGAAGATCATGTATTTAAAACATAATGCAACAACTGAAGATGTAGTTCAATGTATGTTTTGTTTAATCAAATTTCCGCAACTCTAATGTGTCAAAGTTTCTCACTACGTGGACTGTAAGACAGAGGAACATTTACAATCCTGTAAGGAACTTCAATACATTTTGCACGTTTCTAGCAAGTCATCAGAAAGATTGTGTTGGACCAAACTTTGGTTCCATAGGACTCAATAACTTTTAACCAGCGGGCATAATGGAGGGGCAGACAGTCGGTTTCATTGGACTTGACAGTTTTTCCAATGGTGCAATCCTTGACACGCGACCCCAAAAAGTTGGACTTTCCTGGACCAACTGAAAAGACATCAGAACCGCACCCCCCCCCCCTTTCTCCCTCCCGCTCTACATGTCATTTAATAAATTTCTTGTTCCACAGGCAAAGCCGCAGGCCAGGCAATGAGCAGCTCTGTGCTGCTGAGTAACCCTGTCGCTGGATTGATGGTCGGGGTTCTGGCGACGGTGCTGGTTCAAAGCTCCTCCACGTCCACTTCCATCATCGTCTCCATGGTGTCAGCTGATAGTGAGTAATGTCACGTGACCTCTGTGTGTGTGTGACTTTGTGTCCGTGTGTGAGAGTATCTGTGCACGCGCGCGTGTGGTGGATTGTGGTTTTAATTTGATAACGTATAAGACAAGGGAAAAAAACACTTGCAGACAAATATAGACAGACAGACAAAAATAGAGAAAAAAAAACAGACTGATAGTAAAACAGACAAACAAACACGCACACACACACAAAAACGGACATGTATGATAGTATACAAAGAAAGACCGAACACAAAGAACACAATTCTATGACTATGGAAAAGATGATGCAAAGTATGTCGATGAGACGAAAATAAATGAAAAGAGGTAGAAATGGGCTACCGTACTTTAATGAACTCGCATTAAAATATAATAGAAAAATAATAAATAGACCTAAATATTCTTTTAATAATACACCTTTTTTAATTCACTAAAAACAATAATGGCTGCCTGGTAACTGTCGAATCTGTCTATCATATACTATATATTTCCATTTTTCTATAAAATGATTAATTAATGTTTTTTTTTTAATTGATTCGTATGTTGTCATTAATAATGAATAATCGTGAAGAGTTTAAACTTAATCCGACAATGGAAATTGGGAGAAAAAAAAAGTGTAAATGGATCCTCCTAGACAGACAGACAGACAGACAGACAAACGGAATGAGTTATATAAGCTTTGTTAAAATATCATCAGGCAGAAATAGAAACACGGGCACATAGGCAGCGACAAACAAACAATCTGTCAAGCCGACAAGTAAACAGATTAACTGACAAGTCAACAAAGTATCTGACAAGGCAACAAAATGTCTGACGAGTCAACAAAGTATCTGACATATGCACTAACACAGGAACATAGAAATAGAAATAGATACAGATAACAGATATGATGGTATCCCTACATTGAAAAACAAACTGCTCCTTAGAAAGAGACCGGATCTCTATCGGGCTCTAGAAACCTGATCTGAAATACAGTAGACACAAAACAATGTTGCGCCTCCGTGAATTAACACGGACTTAATTAAATGGGGTTAAAATTAACATAGAATCGAGATAGAGGGTCCGGTTGAGTGACTAATTATATCTAGTTTGACGTCATTCCTGGATGCGGTTTAACTATATCGAGTCATTATCATTGATATGTTTGTTAACAGGCATGAAATATGTATATAACGTCAATAGATTATAACTTAGGTTAGCTCCCGCTTTGTGCATAAAGTTCATAACAATAACAGGAGATCGAGAACAATATTTTTAACACATAAATAGCAACGAAAATGGGAGAGAGGAAGTCGATGTCTGAAGCTCTATTTATATTTTATTCTTCGTGAAAACCTTTAACTTTTAAAGAGTAGTGTATTTCAAATAGATACGAGGACCAACCAACTGTGACATGTTATTTTTTTAATAATTAAGAAAAAAATTCTGGCAAGTTTGAGACGACATGACGTCATACAATACGCTTCGATATAACAACTTTTCGAGTCTAGAAAATAAATGGACAGACTACTTTACACGTAATTACTAAAAATATCATTTAAACAAGCTAAATAAAAAAAATACTTAAAAAAAAAAAAAGCTTATCTAAGGGAAAGAACCACAAAATCATATGTCTCAATACTTCAGGAATAAGCTCCCTTTTTCTAAATAAAACAAAATTAATTAATTACCACTAATTGATTCGCTAATTCGTTAATTCGTGTACTGATTCGCGCACTGTCATCAAATGTGAATAATGATGCAAAATTTCAACTTTAGCCGAGAATGGAGCGTGGAAGAAAAAAACGCGTACAAATTATAAGAGGAATAACTCCACATATACAGCCATGTATCTCAATAAGTGACATTTATTACCCTTTTTCCCTGTAAAAATGTTTTTGACTTGAAAGTTATAAACGTTTTTTCGAGATCAAAGATCATTACGTCCTAGTCTAAACCTTCTTTTAGGAAGTCAAGGGTTCATTCGAACTTGGGACCATCATTACGACACTACAAAGCGCATACAATACGGCCAGTGGTGGATTTCCCTTTAAGCAACATAGTCTATCTAGAGCCCACGCTTGCCTGGAGGCCTCCCAAAAATAGTTCCATGGATATGTCAATCATTTTGAAGAAAGAGCAAAGGAAAAATGGCCTTATGTTGATGACATTTCTAAAAAAAAAAAAGCTTAGGGGCTTATCAGGTCTAAATCCGGTTCTGTATACTGCGGCCATGCCACATAGATCTGGTGGATAATAGCGTAAAAGGATTTCCGGTAATATAGGATAAAATATCATTTCGTCTAATTTACATTCACTTATAAACGTCAGAGCTACATAGATCTATCGCAACTTATTTTAGCAAGTCGTAACTTTCAGCCGCGACATTATTTAAATTTGCTGTAAATTAGAAAATCTCCCACACAGGTGCCCCCAGATACACACCCAGTCACACACACACACACAAGCACATTAGGTCATACACACTCTCACACCCACACGCACACTCAGTCACACATATTAAGACACATTGTCTGAATCTAATTCGTCCCCGATTGGTCACAGTTCTACAGGTCAAACTGGCCATCCCGATAGCCATGGGCTGTAACATCGGAACGACGGTCACCAACACGCTTGTCTCCCTTGGACAGCTCAATGTGAAGAGCGACTTCAGGTAAGACAACGGGATACACAGGGGAGGGGAGGGGAAGAGGAGGGGGGTGGAGGTCAGACGATGTCGCTTCTGTCTTAAAAGAATAGGACAGATGATAATTGAAAACGAGGGACAGAGAAATAGAAGAGAGAGGTACTGAAGGAGGGAGAGATGAAGAGAGAGGGAGAGAGAGAGACAAAGGGATCGAGAGATTAAAGTAGGGGGAGTGAGAAAGAAACAGAAAGGGATTGAGAAATAAAAGCAGCGTGGGTGAGAGAGAGAGAGAGATAAGGGGGTGGGGAAGAGAGAGCGAGTGATAGAGAGAATGTAAGAAAGAGAATGAGAGAGTGAATTAGAGATAGAGAATGAATGAGAGTTATGCTGAAAACTCTGGTATCAGCATTAGATACACGTATCAACGTCAAGATTGATTCGGTTCAACAGACAAGCCCATTCCTTAATTTTATGGTATTTAACACTCAAATTTAGTGCCAGTTCTAATGTATCCGGATCCTCGCAGGAGCTTACTGATGAATTGAAATAGAATTTGCATTTATGGGGTTTACGATCACAGGCATCCTTTCACTATCTTCTGTCACAGTCCCCTAGACACCTGCTGGTCTGACTTGCTAAAACGCTACACAGGTCCAGAGTTCGATTCCTGGTGAAATTATTTTGTGTTTGTAAAATGCTTTAGATGTTTCGGGTGTTCCTTTACATTTGAAGATAATGACATCCTAGCCCTAATCTCACGTAGAAAGACGGGGAATGGCATCGGGCAGGGTTCAAACCCGGGACTATTCAGACCACCGAATGACTGTCCAGAGCGCATACCATACGACCACGAATTCGTGTGTTTGTGTGACTCCACCATGTGGTAATGGGCACCAGAAAGAAAAAAAGTTGACATACTTGCCAACTATGAGAGAATGACTCTACTATTCGAAAGAGAGGAAGAAAATAAGAGAGAGTAGAATAATTTTTTTTAAAAGAACTAGAATTCACACTAAATTCTAGAAAATGTATGCAAATTACAAGCTGTCTCGACATGACCAACGAAATAATGTTTCGTCTCAGAAATGGACACAACAGAAACACATGTTCTGGAATCTAAAAATTAGGACTAGTGAAATTTGCCCTTGTGGTGCGTCACCAGAGATAGGGTTAGGGTTACCCATACAAAGGATCATTGTCCTTGAACAAGACACTGGCCACAAAACATCCCTGTAGAAGGAAGATTATACGGAGAGCTGCCTGATCTGGACACCACTGCAAGTTCATCTCAGATGTAGCGGGAGTGTTTTGACCCCCCTCATCAGAAGAAGTAACAGGTTCCTGGTTCTTTGTACGAAAATAATACCCTCTTCCCCCCCCCCCACCCCAGAGACGTTAGAACTGCTCCTGTTAGATAGCTTCTAATACCTACGTTAAAAGTGACCTAATCCTTGTTTTAAAGACAAACTTTTATGAGCTAAAAACAAACAAAAAGTATTTGCTGTTGACATTATTGTCAGTCTTTTTAATGACACTTTTTTTTGTATTTCATTGGCGTCTCCTTAGGAGGGCGTTTGCTGCCGCCACCGTTCACGACATGTTCAACTGGCTGTGCGTCCTAGTGTTGCTGCCCCTGGAGGTGGCCTCGGACTACCTCTTCCTGCTTACTGAGGCCATCACTAGTGAACTTGCTCACAATCGCTCAGACACTGCCTCCAACACCAACCCTAAGATGTTGAAGGCTATCACCGAACCATTTACATCAAAGATCATTCAGGTATTCATCGATTGCGTAGTTTAATTAATCATTCTCGATTCAAGAAACAAACAAAAAACGAAAGAAAATCCTAAAATTGTTTTTTTCTTGTAAATTTTTGTACGCTAAAATAAAAAAAGTTCCTAAAGAAAGGGCGGGGCGTTCTGAGTGTCAAGATAATCTTAGATTGGTCTGTCTATGTACTCAATTCTATGCTTTACTGACAATAAAAATGTGTACATGCCGCATTGATTTGTTTTTAAAACCTAGTGGGGTGGGTAAAAAAAGCGCTTCACTTACGAACCGAGGGGCATGGGTTCGAACCTCTGTGAAGACACGGATTTTAAATTTTGGGATTTTTATGACGCTCCTGAGTCCACCCAACGTAAATTGGTACTTGACATTAGTTGGGAAAAGTAAAGGCAGTTGGTCTTTGTGATGGCCACATGATAGCCTGGTTAACCATCGTCGACAGAAACAGATGAACTTTACAACATCTGCCCTATAGATTGCAAGGTCTGAAACTTTTTTTTAGGGTTTGGAGGGAGGGATAGGATATGAAAATTTGACTTATTGGCTTTGGGAAGGGATAGGATATGAAAATTTGACTTAGTGGATTTGGGAAGGGATAGGATATGAAAATTTGACTTATTGGCTTTGGGAAGGGATAGGATATGAAAATTTGACTTATTGGCTTTGGGAAGGGTTAGCATATGAAAATTTGACTTATTGGCTTTGGGAAGGGATAGGATATGAAAATTTGACTTAGTGGATTTGGAGGGGATAGGATATGAAAATTTGACTTAGTGGATTTGGAGGGGATAGGATATGAAAATTTGACTTAGTGGATTTGGGTAGGGATAGGATATGAAAATTTGACTTACTGGATTTGGGTAGGGATAGGATATGAAAATTTGACTTAGTGGAGATATAAATTTTTCAAGTTTACGAAACAAAACTTTTAAAGTTTGCCAGTGTGACGTGGTAACGAGCTATTGGTCTAAACTGCCCACGGGCTGTGACGTTGAGGGTCTGTATTCAGGCCTTCTATAACAACTGGTCTGGTATAGATTGGCTACGAAGCCTAAAAATAGAACTATTAGGAGCATATATATAGAGCTAGCATAAGATCTACAAATAGATCGATCAGTAGGCACATAGAGAGACCTACCAAAAGACCTACACAGGAGACTGACAAATAAACCTACTGAAGAATAAAACTGTGAAATGCGTTAAATTAGCTTAGAATCGAATGTTTATTTAAATTAGAGAAGAATCGAATGTGTATGAACAATGAACTTTTCAGAATCGTCCAGTATCTGTCTTTTGTTTTTAATCTTTATTCTTTCCTATCAAAAAGAGATCATGTTGTGAAATTGACGTTCAACGCCCCAGACATTTCTCACAAAACTCTGAGTCACTGGCCTTATCAATCTTCTTTTTTTCATGCACTGGAGACATACGCCCGCAAACATAAATCATATTAATGACGTTTTGTTTAAGAGTAAACAAAGTAGCTGGTGGGTGTTCGTAGTGTGCTCGTGAGAACTGTGTCGTTGCGTCACTGGGCAGGAGAAAATAGAGAGTTATATCATCGCGTTTTTTTTTTTTACGTATTGTTTATGTAGTATTTGTTTCTGAGCTATTTAATTATTTAAAGTACTATTATTGTTTTCCGGGTAACACTTGGCAAAACACGAGCCTTGATCTATGGAACATATTTCTTGTGGGTGGCTCTTTTACTTAACATTATTAGAAACTCAAAACTTTTTTTTTAGATGTGTAAGGCCCATACCATTTTCCAACACTTCATATCGCGATTCTTTTTTTTTTCCGACAATTTCTAGCATTATGCAGAGTTTTCGAGAGGGCCGGAGTGCACTGCGTTTCAGGCCGGATATGACACGAGATCCGTAGTTTAGGCATTACTGAAGTAAATTTTAGTCCTCTACTGACGACTTCTGTTGAAGTAGTGGCTGGAGGTATCTAAAAACTGGCAAACTTTGAAAGTTTGTTTCGTAAACATCCTTCACTGAGATTCGAACCCAAGACCTCGTCGGTTTGCAACTCAGTCACCCCCCGCCTGCATGTGGATCATTCTTCCTCCAACTCCTTCTTGTCTCTCCGAACACCTTCCACCCCCCCCCCCCCAAAATCCTTGAGTTACAAAATTTATAATGTCCTGTATGTACGTAAACTCCAAGGTAAATACTTTTTTTTTCTCTATCTCAGCTCTCTTCTAGTAAGATCAGAGCCATAGCTAGAGGTGAAGACGTCAACGGAAGTATTATTGTCTCGGGTGAGTAAATATGTAGATTAGTGACAACTTTTTTTTGTAAACTAGCAGTCTAATAGTGGGAAGTGGGAATCGTGGTCGAGAGGCTAAGTGCGCTTGAACTTGGCTTGGCTTGGATACCTATGAAGGGAGCTCGAGGTTCGACACCCGACTTGAGCAGAGTTTTGTTTACTGAGCGCATAAAGGCAGCACGGAATACCTTCTCCCAGATACTGCCCTGCCCTCACTAGTATAGAAATGAGATTGGACCATAGGGCTCTGAGCATGCTTTAAGCATGAAAGTAGCGCTAGATAAAAGCCATAATTTTTATTTTTTTAAACAAAGCTGCGATGTCTATCATATTTTTAGAAGTTTCAAGAAATGTTACTGTATTAGAAATATACGATAAAGGCAAATTCTTATTTGTTATTACTAACATTTGTTTGTCAGGAGATCATTTGTTCAACAATTGGACAGGCTCTGACTCCATAGCAGGAGTTATACTTCTAGTTGTATCCCTTATCATATTGTGTGTTTGCCTCGTACTGGTTGTCAAGATTCTGAGTTCTTTGCTTCGCGGTGCTATTGCTAAAGTATTGCAGGTAAATTAATTCATATTTTCTTGACCAAATAGGAAATATAAATCTAGCACGTTTATAGTGGCTATACGCATACGCACTGTAGCCAGTGTCCTACACCAATGGATGTAATAATTCAACATATTAAATGTTACTTTCTTCTCAACAGAGAGTTGTTAATGCAGATTTTCCTGGTCCGTTCAAGTATGTGACTGGATATTTTGTCATTCTCGTGGGTGCTGGATTGACCATTATCGTGCAGAGCAGCTCCATTTTTACTTCCGCATTAACACCACTAGTTGGAGTTGGCGCTATCCACCTTGACAGGATGTACCCCTTGACCATAGGTTCGAACATCGGCACGACCATCACTGGAATCCTTGCTGCCCTGACATCCTCCCAGTCGACCTTCAGAGAGTCCCTGCAGATCGCGCTCTGTCACTTGTTTTTCAATGTGTCCGGGGTCATCTTATTGTACGTGGTCCCGGTGACCCGGAAGCTGCCTCTTAACCTGGCCAAGTTCCTAGGACAGACAGTACACCAGTACCGTTGGTTTGCTGTGGTTTACCTGATCATTGTCTTCTTTCTCTTTCCGTTGGCCATCTTTGGTCTGTCTGTTGCCGGTTGGGAGGTTCTGGTCGGAGTCGGAGCCCCAGTCGTTCTACTTTTAATCTTCGTCATCGTGGTGAACATCTTGCAGAAGAAAGCCCAGCACTGCCTGCCGAAGAGGCTTCAAAATTGGGAGACATCGGGAATCCCCGAACCTCTGAGGTCACTTCGTCCCTACGACAAAATCTTCGTGAAACTCTCTGCCTGCTGTCAAGTCTGCTCAAAGAAGGAAGCCGAAAAAGAGGCCAATGAAAAAGAGGCGGCGGTGGGCAACGGTCACTGCAATGACGGTTTTGAAGGTGACCTCAATGGCTCCATGACCAGTGAAGAATTTAAAATCACAAATAGTAGGACGGAATTGACCAAATTTTAAAACAAGCGATTGAATTGACATTTTAAGAAAACAAAATATTGGTCTTGTCGTGCCAGTCGGCGTGTGTATTTGAAGCTGTTAATATATCTGTCGATTATGTCTGTCTGTCTGTCTGTCTCTATCTATCTATCTATCTATCTATCTATCTATCTATCTATCTATCTATCTATCTATCTATCTATCTATAATTCTTTCTTTGTACTTGTCTATCTGTCTTTCTATCACTCAAGCCCTCTTTGTGATCCCTCAAACTCTGTACATCATTTATTCATCCCTATTTCGATCCATTGAACTATCTCTCCATCCATGTAGGAAATCAACTAAACTAAATGTCTAACCATTTTTTTATAATCAAAAACTCCGCACATAAAAACTACCTATTATAATGTTTATCTAAAATATAAAAGATAAGATAAAAATATAAAAAAAAAACAAAGTCAATGAACCCTGGTTTTTCTTTCTCTTAAAAATATGACAATTCACCCTGGTCCTTCAGCTTTTCACTTATAAATAAATGGCTGTGTATCGATACTATTCTCAACGTATTTTTTTTTCTTTTTCAAAAAGTAGCCCTCAAAATGTGACTCTGTATCCACCACTGTAAAAACACAAACGCAAAAGAAAGAATGGATGAAATTTGTCTCCATAGACACAGATGAACCAGTAGACTTATGAAATATATATTGTCTCATTGACTATGACTGAACGAGTGTGCGAATGATTACTTATGCATTTTCTGTATATATTGTATGAATGAACTAATATCTGATAGTGCATATTATAGATTGTCGCGATGATTGAACTAAAGGGGGAATGATTGTTGCTATATATTTGGACTGAATGAATTAATACGGATGGATACAAGTGTTACAATGCTCGATTCACTAAATCAAAAATGTATCTTTTGCCTTCCAGTGTAAATAGTTGTATCATGGGTGTTCACCCTTAATTCATAATTAGTGGCCATCAGTGGGTTTCGTCATCGGGGTCAGCGTCAAAATGGAAGTACAAACATGTTTGCCTACTCTGTATTATAAAAACATGTTTGCCTACTCTGTATTATATCTTCCATGAAAAGAGAAAGAAAAAGAAGCGGGGAGGAGAGGGTAGGAAAAAGGTTCTAGACTCATTAGGCAGCCCCCTCCCACAAAAAAAAACGACCCTCACACAGGCGTAAAATTGAATTTCGTCATGTTGTCTCTGTACATAATTTTGTTGACGTCATTGGAATATTCGCGTAGCTACGTCATTTATCTGCGCGCAGTATGACGTCATTGAGCTGCCAATGTAGTGACGCCATTTACCAATACGTAGATTTTTTTACTCCACTCGGCTTTAGGTGTGGTGACGTTTCTTTTGCTTTGTCCATAGTGACGTCATGTATATATTGATATATCTGTCTTATGTATATACAGATAGAGACATAGATAGATAGATATAGATATATAATACGTCTTTGGCCTTTGTACATAGGTGCCCCAATAAACAATTTCAGCATCGAATTTATGAATTTTCTCCACAATCTGCCAAGCACAGGCAGGAATATATCCATTGACCCGTTAGTGTCTGGTTTATTGTTCCCTTCTGTAATGTATCATTTCATTTCGGCATAATTCGATGAAAGTGAAAGCTGATCTGTTCCCCTGAAACCAGTCAATGAATCTCTAGTGGCTTACAATCGTGTCTTACGCTGTATATACTTTTATATGAACCAATGATTACATGTGAACATCCCACGACATGTAACAATTGCTGACTTCATGTTCAACCATTTCAATGTACCATTAGCACTCAAACTATTTTGTATATTTTGATACATGTAAATATTCTTTTATATATTTGCATTGTTATGTATATATTTTAAAACTATGTTTGGGTACTTTTTTATAATTAAAATGTGTTTATAATGTTCATGCGTTTTTTTTTAAACTACCAAAGAGGAAAAACTCTTCAGAAATTAAAATCTATTAAAATTAATTCAGTTGAAGAGTTGCATTTCTTGTGTGTGTTGTTTTAATTAATTAATTAATTTTTTTTATCTTTTTATTTCAATGAGAAATACACAACTGTACGTCATTGATTTTATCTTATTAATTACAGACGTTCCTTACAAAACAAAAAAAAAAGATAATTGCATCTTAGGCATATTCATGTGTTAATCTAGTCGGGCTTGCTAATTATAGACTTAACCTCTACTAATTGCTTTCCCTGGCAGAATCGGGGAACCAGATGTTCTAATTGCACTACAGAAGTAGGAGCACTTGTACGTATTTGACCTAGCAAATGGAATAGGAAATGTTTCAATTATCTCTGGTGTCTTTCTAAATATTTTATTAGTTTTGTTGTTGTCGTTCTATATAATGGTTCAGAGTTTTATGAATTGTTGCTACTGAACTTTTTAGTCTTCTGTCCCGGAGTGTCTTTATGTTCAAGATATATGTTTAAAAAAAAAAAAAAAGAAAAACTTGTAAAATAATATCTCTTTTATTACATCTGATACGACCAGCCAACAGCTCTATCACATTAGCAGAGTTAATATATCAGCTCAATCACCTTAGCACAGTTATGATATCAGCTGTCACATTAGCACAGTTAAGATATCAGCTCAATCATATTAGCACAGTTAAGATATCAGCTGTCACATTAGCACAGTTAAGATATCAGCTCAATCACATTAGCACAGTTAAGATATCAGCTCAGCTCAATCACATTAGCATGGTTAAGATATCAGCTGTCACATTAGCACAGTTAAGATATCAGCTCAATCACATTAGCACAGTTAAGATATCAGCTTAGCTCAATCACATTAGCATGGTTAAGATATCAACTCAATCACATTAGCAGAGTTAAGATATCAGCTCAATCACATTAACAGAGTTAATATATCAGCTCAATCACATTAGCACAGTTAAGATATCAGCTCAATCACATTAGCAAAGTTAAGATATCATCTCAATCACATTAGCAGAGTTAAGATATCAGCTCAATCACATTATCAGAGTTAAGATATCAGCTCTATCACATTAACAGAGTTAAGATATCAGCTCAATCACATTAGCAAAGTTAAGATATCAGCTCAATCACATTAGCACAGTTAAGATATCAGCTCAATCACATTAACAGAGCTAAGATATCAGCTCAATCACATTAGCAGGGTTAAGATAGCAGCTCAATCACATTATCAAAGTTAAGATATCAGCTCAATCCCTTTAGCAGTGTTTATAGTTGGTTCATCGTGGATCGATGATGACCACTTTTGTCCATCCAAGGGTTTGAGGGCTTTGCACTGGGGTTTTGTGACTTCTCATGTGGCTGGTGAGACCTATGTGAGCCCGGAATGTTCGGCTGCACACTGGGCAGGTTATTCTAGCTGGAGCTAGTGTCATTGGCCTTCCTTTTCTTCTCTGACGTTTTTCTTCTACCAGAGCTGTTCTCTTTTCCTCAGCAATTTCACAGCGTGACGCCATGATGCTCTGTCATGTGCCTCTGTCTCCCAGGTGGCTGGTTTTATGCTGACCGCTTTCAGAGAAGCTTTGAGGGTATCAATGAAGCGCTTTCTTTGTCCGCCTTGTGAGCGCTTTCCTTCCCTTAATTGGCCATACAGGAGTTGTTTAGGGATGCGGCGGTCTTCCATTCTGCAGACGTGTCCTGCCCATCGCAGTTGGGACTGCATCAGGATTGTGTGGATGCTTTGCAGACCAGCTCTTTGAAGGACTTCTGTATCTAGTATTTTTTCTTGCCATTTGATATTCAGTATTTTTCTTAGACATGTTATTAGACATGTTATTCAGATAGGTGAATCTGTCCACTGCATTTATGTAATGTCCATTTATCTAGATGCTTAGATCGGAGTAGGCTTTACTTGGAGCAGGCAAATATAATACTTCAGTCTTATTTGTGTTAATGGTAAGGCCAAAGTCTGAACATGCTCTTGAGAAGTCTCTGACGATGCTAAGAGCAGGCATTTAAGGCACAGTCGTCAGCAAATAGCAGGTCCCTGGGGATGAATAGGCCACCATCAAATTTGTATGTTATATTTATCCCTTTGTTTTCTCTATTTGTGAATGCATCTGTCAGCATTGCAGAGAAGATAATACTGAACAGTGTGGGTGCTAGGACACAGCCTTGTTTTACCCCGTTTGATACTTCGAAGGGCTCTGATGGTTTTCCACTTTCCTGGACACGAGCTTTCATGCCATCATGAAATAGTCTCACCATGGATATGAATTTTTGTGGACATCCATACTTTAACATGATCTCCCAGAGTCCTTCTCTGCTAACAGTGTCGAATGCTTTTGTCGACATATATTCAGAAGAGGTCAGCATTCTGTTCTTGGTATTTTTCCAGGAGCTGCCTTGCCGCAAAGATCAAGTCAATGGATCCACGCTCTTTTCTGAAGCCGCATTGGATTTCTGGTAGTAGACCATGTTCTAGGTGTTGCATGAGCCGATTTAGTAGGATGCGTTCGAGGATTTTCCCAGCAATAGGTTGTCGCAGATTTGGCGGTTACCTTTTCACTTGTATAGATAGACAATTGTGGCATCTTTAAAGTCTTGTGGTATTGACTCTTGTTCCCAAATAAGAACAGCTCATGAAGTCTTTCAATCAGTGCTAATCCACCTTTTTTGTAGACCTCTGCGGGAATGGAGTCAGCTCCTGGTGCTTTTCCGCTTGCGAGCTGTTGAATGGCAAGATAGATTTCCGTTGGTTGATTCATTTTTTCATTTACTGTTACTTGCTGTAGCCTGTCTATGGCCGCTTCATTTATTATGGAAGGTGTATTGAGAACCTTTTCAAAGTGCTTGGCCCAGCGTTTCAGGATTTCTTCCTTGTCTGTCAATAGGATTGTCCCATCAGCATTTAGTAGAGGGGATGAGCCTGACTTTGTGGGTCCATAGATTTCGTTTATGGCATGGAAGAAGTTAAGATATCAGCTTAATCACATTAGCAGAGTTTAGACACATTAGCAGAGATTAGATATTAGTTCAATTACATTGGTACAGTTTAGATATTAGCTCAATCATATTAGCAGACATTAGATATCAGCTCAATCACATAAGTAGAGCTTAGACACATTAGCAAAGATATCAGCTCAATAGCATTGGTAGTTTAGATATCAGCTCAATGACTTTAGCAGCGTTAAAATGTCAGCTCAATTACATTAGCAGAGTTTAGATATCAGCTCAATCACATTAGCAGAGTTAAGTTATCAGCTCAATCACATTAGTTCAGTAAAGATATCAGCTCAGTCACATAAGCAGAGTTAGATATCAGCTCAATCACATTAGCAGAGTTAAGATATCAACTCAATCACATAAGCAGAGTTAAGATATCAGCTCAATCACATTAGCAGAGTTTAGATATCAGCTCAACCACATTAGCAGAGTTAAGATATCAGCTCAATCACATTAGTTCAGTAAAGATATCAGCTCAATCACATAAGCAGAGTTAAGATATCAGCTCAATCACATTAGCAGAGTTAAGATATCAGCCATACAATGCAGGAGACTTCACTACCATTTATTTCAATAAACATGTATACCTGATTTTTTTTTTTACTTCCGGTTCAGTCAACGAGCGAGTAGACGTGTCTATGCAATGAGACCCAATAGTAGAATTTGTTTAAAATATCAATGCGTAGGATCTATTTTTCCGATTGTCCATTTTATTATTGACACAAAATAATTCGGAAGGTGAAGGGGGGGGGGCAGAGGAGTGGGTAGCTCCCCAATCTCACTGTATCTGCCAATGTTCATTTAATGGCATCATAGTACATGTAACGTTGTTATTTTTAAATTTCTTTGCTACAGACTACTATAGAGCATCTGTTGTGCTTACAGCATACTAAGTTGGGCTTTGGTCTAATCTCTTTTGTGGACTGGGAAGGGGAACATGGGAGAAGGTTTACGCTCTAACAAAAACAGAAACACACACACACATAAACACTTTTTTAATAGGCCCTTATATTTGAAGTGAGAAGCGTGGTCGAGAGGCCAAATACGCTTGAACTTGGCTTGGCTACCTAGAAGGGGGCTCGAGGTTCGATACCCGACTCGGGCAGAGTTGTGTTTACTGAGCGCCTAAAGGCAGCACTCCTAGATACCCCCCCCCCCCAACTGGTCCACAAATGAGATTGGACCAAAAGCTCTCTGAGCATGCTATAAGCATGAAAGTAGCACTATATAAAAGCTATAATAATAATATTCACTGGGACAGTGTTTATGATTTTTTATATTTTTTTTTTAGAATAAAGGTCCTACTTTGTGTTAGGACACGACGCGAAAAACGTATTGGTTTCATGACATTTTTTACCTTTACCTTTACTTATCCCTTAGTCTGTTGGACCGTTGGGGCACCAATCAAGATTTGTCGACCGTCTTTCTCCATTCCTCCCTGCCTTTTGTCTTGTTTAAAACCTCTATCAATGGTAGGCCTGTAAATTCTTTTATGTTGTCCTAATTTTAACAGATTTCTCGGAACGCACTCAAAAAGGGAAGGCTCACGGAGACAAGATGATTGGTCAGTTTGTCGCAAAAAGAAATAAAATTAAAAACCAAAAAGAAAAATTTAAAAAAAATACTTTTAAACATAAAACACAGCGTATATGAAGTGTAATTGTATTAATTAGTTTGGATCAGTCACGTGATTAAATTTGTAATAAATCTAAATTAAATCTGTGCGATAGAAATAGTTTTACCAATTGTTTTTGTTTAACGCAATGTCATGCTATTGGCTTTCTCTATGCTCTATGATCCTATCACGTGTCTTTTACCAGTTTGGAAAACAATAGGGGTGACAAGAGGGGCATCCTTGTGAATGTTGTCGTGATCGCTTTAAAAAAAGAAAGTTGTACGACTTAAATTCGAACTTAGGACTCAAGCCATCTGAAGTGGACTAATTCAACTTATACCATTACATCTATCAATTTCTTTCTCTTTCCCTTTCAATCTCAAACAAAATAACTAATAACCTACAGTTAATCAACTAATTGGTTAATTTTTCAATATTATTCTTGTATTGTCAGGTGCAAGAGATAATTGTGCAAAATTGTAACTAGATCCGAGATTGGGTTTGGGAGAAATAATGTTTACAAACTTTTTACCAGACAGACAGAGTGAGTGAGTTGATATAAGTTTTGTACAAAAACAGATCAACTCTAAACTTTGACATTAGTTTCAAGATCGAATCTTAAGTGTTTTACTTACAAGAGCTCTGGGAATTATTATTATTAATTTTTTAATTTTTTTTTTACATTTTCAAAAGCATTTTTTTTCTTAAGTGTCTATAAAGATCTTGATCGTCTGCTACGGGTAAGTTTACGATGAACATTGCAAGTAGGACAAAGTTAACTGCCCCAGACAGTTGTTGTTTTGGGCCTACAGAGTCAATAGATCTATGTTTGGCGGGAAGATGAAAGAGAATGTTTCTTGGTGAGGAAAAAAATAAAAGTAACTATTTATTGACGATAGTATTTGGCTGCATCCTGGACATTAAAACATTTGTCGAAAGGACATTGACGTGTGATAAGCCTACCTATGACCTTTGACCTTTGTTTTACGTGGGCAACGTAACCGGATTTAAATAAAAAAGAATTTCTTCATGTCATAATAAAATAAAGAAACAAAGAAGCAGACGACCTTTTAAAACTAGGTCAACTCTTTCACTCCTAAGTGAAGATACCAACGTTGATTTAACCCCATTAAATTTAATTAATTTTTGGTTTTATAAACTTTAATTTTTGTTATATAAAAAGAGGATGCATTTTTCTATAATTATATACCTACTATAACATTTCCTGTTTACATACACAAAAGTTATTGGAGTTAAATCATAACATGGTAGTGAAACATAAATGAGCAAAATTAATAATTCCATCGGAACGTGGGAAATAATTACGGAAAGAAAGAGTTAAAAAGATTCAATGTTTGTTATATGAGGCCATTTAGATCAAATCACATATTGTTATACAAAGAGATCATTAAGGTGACCACTCTATGGGTTACCATTTTTAAAAAAGTCTGGTTCAATCTTCCTTAAGCAGAAAGAAATAATCGAAAACTGATAAAGTACCAGACGGCAGTTCAAACAACTAGTGAGTAAGAATGTTACCAACATTGGACAGTGTTTAGCCAACAGTGTCTAGCGTTTAGAAAAAAACAAATTCGAATGTCCCCCCTTTGCCCCCATTTGGGGCCAAATAAATGCTACGCCACTGTTACTACAGTTCTCTTTTCATCAACATTTGAGCTTTTAACAGCCCTGGGTTAGTAGTAGATAAGAAAATTATACTTGGACTATCTGACCATGATCTCCTAAGGTACATAATCTAATAAGAACAGTAATCAATATAAAATAAACAAAAAAATCTTCCGCTGGAATGAATGCACCCTAACTGAATGACACCAAGCTACATTTCAACAGATGACCTTTATATTATCTGCCTTATAGATCGCAAGGTCTGAAAGGAATATCTTCCCTCTCTTGCCCTCGCTCTCTCCTCCTCTACCTCTTTATCTTTCCCCTCTTTATTTTTCCCTTCTTTCTCTTGATCTATCTCTTTTATTCTCTTTCTCTTTTTTCTCTCCCTTTCTTCATTATCATTCCTTATCATATCTCGTTATTTCATCTCTTTCTCTTTTTTTCTTTTCTCTCTCTCTCTCTCTCTCTCTCTCTTCTCTCTCTGTTCCTAGCTCTCTCCTTTTCGTGTTCCCTTTATCGCTCTTTCTCTCTCGTTTTTTTTTTGTCTCTCGTTCTCTCTCTCTCTCTCTCTCTCTCGTTTCTCCTCTTTCTATTTCTATCTCTATCTCTCTCTCATTCTCTTATTCCCTCTCTTCATCTCCCTCTCTCTCTCTTACGCCCCAATTCACATACACCCACACGCTACCTAAAAGGGCAATCAGTTAATTGACGAACCATGTCTAGCCAAATGTCCCACAAAAGTTTACCGGAAACCAGTGTCGTTAAGACCCTGTAACTAGGTCACGCAACTAAAGGACATTTACCGCAGTAACCGATACTCACCCTTGTAGTCATAGGAGGTTCTACCTATTTAAAAAAAAAACATTGCACACTTGAGTATCTTAGTGCTTCATTTTAGACACACTAAAATCAACATTTCAGATTTTGTCTCGCTTTCGAAAAATGAACAGTTTGGTGAAACCGGAAGCAATTACACAACTACTAGCCTGCGTTCCCGCACTTCACTGATTGCTTATCTGTAAATGGTTAATATCTTTACCTTCACAGTCCTCCGCCTTTGACTTTTCGATTACGGTAACAGTTACATAAACGGAAAGTCGATGGACGCTTTTTTAATGTTTGCGGATGTCGTTTGTTAACCAGGGTCGGATACGTTAAATAGTAGAGAGGGGGGTGGAGTATGTGTGTAAAGAAGCAGAGAACAGTATTGACCCGCGCCCCGCCTCCTCTTCTAAACAGAAAGTTGTTACATGGTAACAACGAGGCTGTCGCAAATGTTGGATGTTGACAGTGGCAAGCGACTAGTTAGCGGACAACTTCTGTAGATTCTTGACGTTTTGTGATGTTGATTGTTGTTGGTTTATTCGTCTTCGTAGGGCAAGCTTTTTAGGATAAACTTTGTGTAGTGTTGATAAGTAATAGGTGTCTGGACATCGAGGGGGCAGACAAGTGGATACATTTTGGTCATATGAGGTCATCAACAAGTTGACAGAATCCATTTCAAAAGTAAAAGTCCCAGAGTGGGTAAAGTAAGTACCGTACTGAGCTCTGGTGGTTGAGAATACTCTTAATGGCTATTGTTCTTAAGACATTGAAGCGTATGACTGAGAATCTAATGCAGCATCTCTACTTACTTCTCTTTCTTTCTTTATCGCTGTTGTTAGTCTTTCCTATTTTCTCTCTTTCTCTACTTTTATCTCTCCCCCCTCCCTATATCTCTCTTTTTCTTCCATTCTCTTTCTCTCGCTTTTTAGTTCCTTTTTCTCTCATATTCTTTTTTTCTTCCACTCTTTTCTCTCTTTGCTCTTTTTTTTCCAGTTCCTCTTGGTCTCGCTTTCTTTTCTCTATCATTCGCCTTTTTTCACTCTCTCTTTCCTTTAATTTTCCCCTTCTCTTCCTTTCTCTTTATGTCTCAGCTTGGAATCTTTTTCAATCAACCCATTACCACTGATACTCTTTTAGTACGCTCTATCTCCAACAAATGTGCGGAGCTCGAAACACCTTTCCTATCACAGCTTGACATCTTGTTGCGAAATAACACGGTACAATCAATGTGGTCCCTTCTCCCTCTAGGTCTCAATAATATTCCTGAACATATATAGACATGTTTCTTTGTTCTTTTAGTCAAAGAGAATACAATCGTGAGTGAAGTAACTATTTGCTTCTATATGCTACATTAAGTAATGAAATAAATGTTAATTATTCTTTTGCGTTCTCATTATAATAGCGGAGGGCTCAGATAACTAGTTTTAATATCTGAGATGAATTGCGTAGAGATTTCCACACCAGATAGAGCTTCATTCAGGTTTTTTTTTATTTCCATTGGAGTGTATTGAGGCCGTTATCTAGTTCGGGACTCCCGATAACGTTTTGGTTGCCATTATCTGGTAACACTTCCAATTTTCAGTTTCCGAGACATGTCTCTTGTTGGTGTGTCCTGTTCAGGGAGGAAAATTATTCCTTGGTAGGTGTAAATAATGTTACACAAGAACTAGCTGATACCCGTGCAACGCATCGGCGTAAATAGTTGGTATATGTTTACTTTGCTCGGAACACTTTGAAGCCCCTTACTAAAACGGCCCGCTTTACAACTCTCCCCCACCCTAAACACGATTTTCTGGACCTAAAATTCTCTCTTTTTTTATCCTTCGAACGAATGGCCCGCAAACCACTTTTTATGGAATGCGCACAAACACTTCTTAGGCCCATCAGTTGTAACCTTCCATCTCCCTGCACTATAATAACCCACCACACACACAAACACACACACACACACACACATATATATATATATATATATATATATATATATATATATATATATATATATATATATATACACACAATATTTTCAAATTAAAAGCTTGTTTCCGGGAAGCGGTTTGAAAAAAAGAATCGTAATTACTTTTAAATTATTATAATCCACTCTTTACATATTTATTTTTATTTTGTCAGTCATAGATCTATATATATAGTTCGTCCATCGTGGTTCGATGATGACCACTTCTGTCATCCAGGGGGGACTGAGGGCTTTGCACTGGGATTTTGTGCCTCCTTTTGTAGAGAGATTAATTCACGTGGCGGCCTACTAGTTAATTATTCCAATATTTTGTGGAACACATATTCAGGCCTCGAGGAACACTATGGTTAAAGTGGAGACATCACTATTCGCAACTAAGTCATCTCATACATATTTAAATTTTTTATTTTAACAAATGAATGGCCAGGACCCAAGAATTTTGTATTGTAGAAGAAAATGTCATTGGATTTGTGGAAGCTCGTAGACACAGCAATAACACTTGGATCTACCCATATTTAATTTCATTGATAGTTCCTTTTTTTTTTTAAAGGATTTGGTGAGTTTGTGGGCGTGACACTTCAAAGTCTGTGTCTGAACTCCAGGAACAAGATCACCGAGACACAGAACAAGACTCTATGACCTAACACGTCATGTCCGGTAAAAGCACTGGTCCGCTTGGTGAAAAGGGCATCAAAGAACAGATTACGAGTCATCGTATTTATGGTCAGCTCAGCCCGGTGAAGACCACAGTTCGAAACACTCTGCCCTCAATCGATAGTAAGTTATCGCTGCTGTTAACAGATGTATCGCTAAGGTTGCTGTCACCCCCGTGCGATTAGCTAACGCAGTCACCTACCCACCCACCCCCACCACCAATCAGCTATTCCAAAAATATGTCTTCAATAAAAACTATGTTTATTATCAAACTTTCAGTGGCTTGTTTTAGCAAATTTTTCAAAGCTGTGTTTGCTATTGCTAATAATTAAATAAACTAAAATTTAATTAATGCATGTCACTCAGTTCGGTCCACTCTCCTAACACACCCCTAGTGACGCCACTGTTTTGATGAGTAGCTTTTTAATGTCTTGGGTGACTCTTGAGACTTAGAAAATTATATTTGTTAACAAAAAATTAAATGATTTAAATTAAGATATAAATACATTGATATTGCCCTTCCTTGGATGTGCGTAGGCAGTCCTGTCATATGTTAGTATTATGCATTAAGATTCTTGGACTGTTTAAAAGAGTTTATTGTATATGCAAGTTTATTGAGAATGTGTTACTGTTAACAGATAAAAGTAAACAATAAATTTGTAATTTAACCCTCTGGGCAGGGTTTGAACTAGGACCATCGTGACGAGAATCCTAAGCAAATACAATAAGCCATCAAAGTAGTCATTCGCAAATTATATAGTCCTCATTATGTTACTTTATAATCATTCTCATACATTTTTCATCCATTTTATTTTCACATATGTAAATTGCTACCAAATTTGTGATATTCACAGCCATTGACACAGAGAGATTTATTTTAAACTTTGAGCAACAAAGACGTGCTTCCCCTGATGACGTCAGCTACCAAGAGTTTTACGCAAGCCTCGCTCTGAAAATTAAAAGCCAGCAGACGCCAAATTGTAAAGACACACCAAAACCAAAATAGAAATTGTTAAGCTTGCTGTACTCACTCTATGCTTTGTGTTAATTAGCCTAACCATAGATCTACAAGTAGGTACTATTTTCAAAACGAAATGGACAATTTTTGTTTCCTTGTTTCGGATCTACATTTAGATCTAGACTTAACCGTCTTTATGCTGAGGCCAGGAAAGATTACAGATTACTCTTGTTGTTGCTTATACTAGTAAAGTTCCACTTTCAGAGCAGATGATGTAAAGGTCATCTGTTTCTGTGGCCCACGGTTAACGAGGGTGTCATGTGGCCAGCACAACGACCAACCGCCTTTTACTTTCCCCCAACTAATGTCAGGTACCCATTAGAGCTGGGTGGACTCAGAAGCACCCTAAGATCCCGAAATAAAAAATCCCAGTCTTCACCAGGTTTCGAACCCCGGTTTACCGCTCAGCCACCGCGCCTCCCACTCTAGTTGCTTGACCAGCACAAAAACTAGATACTAGTAAATTTCTCTGAGCATCTAGATCTAGAGGTATAAGACAATAAAAACATTTTAACTTTTAAAAAACAAAGCTTACATTACCTTTCTGAATGTGATATGATGATCCTATCACTTATCTGGACTAGCTGTGAAAGTGGGGGGGGGGGGGGGGGGGAAGAAGTGTGTATCTTGAATTTAACATGATCTTTTTTTTTCAATGCATAAAACAAATGTTTACTCGGGTTGAGTCCTCAAGGGGACTAATTCAACTTATACCACCACATCTGTCAAGTACGATTTCTTTCCCATATTCAAGATTCAAAATAATTAATTACCAAAAAATTAAATAATTGGTAAATTATTTTTATTATGTCAGGTAAAAGAAATAATTATGCAAAACTTCGACTAAATCCCAGATTGGGTTTGGGAGAAATAAGGTGTACGAACTTTTTACAGACTAAGTTGATACGGTATAAGCTATGTAAAAATGCTTTCAACTAACAAAACCAGATTCTATGTGTATAGGAGATATAAACTATAAACAGGATTCAATCTAAAAAAAAAAATTTCTCTTTAAATTGAAATCTTTTATCAATGGATCTTTTTTATCAATTTTAAGTATTACTACTAGGAAGTGATGTACTAATTAAACAAGAGTGAATAGTGTACTTTGTTTGTACATCTTGATTTAGTAGAAAGGGCAAGACATACAATAAGTGCCTAAGTAAACAGAGGAGGTGATTATAAAAGTAAACTAACTAACTCTTTCCCAAACCAATGTGTACCCACTGATTTTATCAGTAGAGACTCAAACCCTAACCTTATCATTCAACATCTCACGTACAACCCAATCATCAAGTTAAATTTTTTTTTTTTTTTTTTGTATATATACATTTATTGATTTTGTTTTTGTACATAAATAAAGGTACAAAATAAAGTAAATAATGATGTCTCACAAATTCAGTCAAATGGTGAAGATGAAGTTGACAATTGTCATGTTTTTAAATCCTGGTGACATTCCAGTCTTCAAAAGTAATAATTTTTCTGTCATCTCTGTCAGTCTGATGGGTTTTTTTTTTTTTGAACCCCTATCTTTTTGTCATCAAGTGACTGATATTGTCAGGCAACATCACAAATACAGAGAGTCAATGCTCTAATAACAAAATGAGAAAAACAAAAAGGTATACACATTGAGTCATTACTCTAATAATGTAGACAGTAAATGCAACAAATATTACCAGCCAATTGAGCCACTGTCGAAAATAGTCACAAGTTTGTCAAGAAGCCCAACTTCCTGCATGAAACACGAGTCACATCTGTGTCTGAGTCTTAAGTAGAGAAAGCTATCAGTCCAACACTTTCACATGCACACCATCTTTAACATGCAGAAACACATTCAAGCTGACATATTAAACAAAATATGGCCAACTATTATATAACATTGAATCAAAGAAAACTTGCTGCGACAACGCTTTTTATTATTTAACTTTTGTCCGTACACAAGAAAATCCACTGCCAAAGACAGATGTAGAAAGGGAA
The DNA here is from genome assembly GCF_947242115.1 of Biomphalaria glabrata. NCBI lineage: Eukaryota > Metazoa > Mollusca > Gastropoda > Planorbidae > Biomphalaria > Biomphalaria glabrata. Next base: position 9,249,017 of record NC_074717.1, on the reverse strand, counting down.
AAAGAGAATCTAAATCGACCACGGATGGACAATGGTTCTGCACTGGATGTAGCAAATATGTAGGTCGCCACATAGCCATGTAAAGCAGACCACTCATCATTAATCTTCAGACTCTAAGCTTTGTATTTGTCCATATATGGCAGCACATAATTATTCTTTCTGCAAGGCTGGACATAAATATGGGACTAAATGCTTTCTGGGACTTTGGGCAGCCTTTCATTTGAACAGCAAAGACAAAAAAAAAATATATAAAAAATTCAACAGCCATTTTTAAAGATAATCAACTTAATGGTGTCAGCAAAAATACACACAAAAACTGGACCAACAAATTGCTACCAACTAAATGATAACACCAAAAAGAAAAGAGTTAAACCAAAAAAATTGTTGCAAACATTAAACTTGAAAGGTTGTGGAGATTCTATATATTTAACATGGTAAAACACAAATGTTGAGGCTAGTGATATGATTTCCAGTCAACATTTTTATCTTGTATTTAAAAAATCCATTCACTTCATAAAAAAAAAAAGTCCATTACCCCTTCAGGATCATTTTTAAGAAACAAGAGGTCAATGCAGTTTACCTTAACAGATCAGGCCAATTATTAAGTGATCAATACACAAGATTACCAGCATATAATTTCCTCAGCTTATATCAGATACTCATATCTAGGGTTGATAAAGTCCACTAGTCAAGGAATGATAGTGAGATAAAATTTATTACCACACTAGAGTGCCCAGAATCTGCAAAAACTCATTGCAGCAGACAAGAGAGTTCACTCCCTTAGAGACCTAGAATTAAGTGGGAATTTTTTTCTTCAAATTCTTAAGATTTTTAGATATCAACAGAGTTGACAGTAAGTATAATTTGTACATAAATGAAACAAAAAAATGTTTGAGGTAAAAATTATAAAATATTTGACTTAAAGAAATGCATTTGATTGTTTAGGGTTAGAGCCCTGACAGTCACAAGCCAGTAGAAAGTGCTTTCTTGAAAAAAAATGTAGGAATTCTAAGAAATTGTTGAAGATGAAGTATCTGAAAAACTTGAACTGCAATTTTACCAGCAAAAAAAAAGTCCATTTTGAATATCTATTTATACCAAACAGCTGATAAAGACAACAAAAAAAAAAATAAAATAAAAAATTCTTGAATTGTATCACTGGATAATTTTTCTTAAACATTTAGTTTATGGAAATTTAACTCCAAACTTTCTGAAACTAAAAGTTTAACTAGAAGTAGTGTGAAAATGAATATTAAACTATCAAAGCTGTGAAACTGTTTTTCTTACTTTCATTAAACTTACAACTATATTCAACTTGTATTACTGGCACAAGAAGATAAGTGATATGGAATAACCAAGCAAAACAAAAAATCTGGGATAACTACAAATAACAAAAAAAAAAAGGTACAAAAAAAACAGTAAAGAAGCTGGCATTCCTGTCTGACTAACAGCTATTAAATTCAATGGGCAGGAATATAACAAAATGAAAAATGAATTGAAGAGAATTTAAATGAATCAAAGAATATATACAAGTGAATCACAAAGTCCTAAAATAAATTTCAAAGCCTTTTTTTATATTTAAGAGGCTTTAGTAACTAGTAAATGGATATATTAAAGCATAAGAAAATATTGCTAATGACCAATCATGAAGGAAAAAAAAAAGATTCAGGAAGTTGTTTTGCCAAACATGAACAGAGTGATCATTATAAACAACTTCCCACAGTACATGTAACTCTTTTTAGAAGTGTCATTAAAGTCAGAGACAAGCAAGTGAGTGGTCATGGCATCAACAACGTACACTAACAGAAAGATTACAGCATTAGAGACTAAGGGACTATCAAGACTGTAGAATAACAAGTCATTAACTTTGAAGTTTATTCCCTTTACCCTAAATGAGCTGATTAATAATTCTGATTGTTGACAGTGTTGGTATTGCCTTGAACAGTTCAATCCCCTTGATCATGGACAAGTTTTTATAGTTTGTGAAATGAATCTAATGTACCTGGATGAGGGATCACACGGCCTAAAACATCTATATATTCCAGATAAAGATGGCTGCCTTGTCATGCGGTTTGCGCGCTGGACTGTCGTTTGGATTTATTGATGTTTCTGGATTCAAACCCTGCCTGCTCTCATCCCCCGTCGTTCTGCGGGAGGTTTGGACTAGGAAGTAAACTATCTTCAACTCTGAAGGAACATCCGAAACATTTTACAAAAAGGATTGGCTCTATAAAAGTACCCCCCTCTCTAAACCCACTTTCCCTATTATAAAAACCAAACTAACTTGATTTCAAACTCTTGGTCAGGAGAATTCGCAAACCTTATTAAGTAAAATGTTTGAATGTCTTCTGCCAAGCAAAATCAACAGGTTGCATTGTAACAGTCTTATCATTAGTACCACCTATACATTTTTTCCCTCCAAAAACATATATTCAGTCAAATAAAGTCTTTTTGTTGTCTTGACATCTCTGCTTGCAAAACCTGAACCCTCTAAACTATAATATTCAGTAAGTTTAATTTAATTTTTTTTTATTGAATTGTAATGTAATTCTATTGAACTGAGACCATATGCTTTAATGAAATCATCTGCAAACAGCTACAGAAGTCACTTATGCTAAAGTAGAAATAAAAATGTGAAATAAACACTTCTGCAAAAGAAAAATTTTTACAAGGTCCATAAAAATAATCTGACCTATGCATGAAATGCTACAATCTAACAAAAATACTGGCACCAAAAGTTCAATCGATTTATATCTACCAAAACAAATTGTTACTTTCAAAATATCATCACTGAGCTATACAAAACAAAGTGAAAACTTGTTCAAAGGTCACAAGTTAATCATTCAAAAGTAAAGAAACTCAAACTTGTGGTTAACAAAACTGGTTAAATGATGTTAACATATAAACAACAAAAAATAGGAACTTGGTTTAAAAAAAAACATACAAATATTTCAAGCTTGCTATATGTGTATGTAGTCAGGCGTAGAATTGCATTGCATGTCAATTGGTATGATACAGAAACAGAAAATATATTCCATCCATTTAATTCATGAATAAATTTAGGTGCTTACAATTAACTTGTAATCCAAATCTTTGGGAAACAAAATATAGGATCACAAAATATAAGTCTCAATAAAAATATCAGAAATGCAAAAACAAGGAATGTTAGCTCAATTTTACAAAAAGATGAAACTGGAAATCAGTAGAACAAATATTTGGAACAAAATCAATGGATACATTTTGATTCCACTTGGAATTTCAGAAACATCTTTTAGCCAATGAAATGAAACAGTTTTATTATTTCTTAAAAAAAAAATAAATCCACATGAATGATATGATTAGTCAACAAATATGTTTTCATCATAAAATGAAAAACTATATCACACACAAAAAATTCACAAAATAATTTCCAGAAGTTTTGTAATGTAGGCAAGAAACACAAAGAATGAAATCACTAAGTCATTCACTCACTCTAAGTCATTCAGTCAATAAGTCAAGAGATTGTCCTTTATCTAGAAAGAGATTTTGACAAGGCTTGACTACATTACTTTTTAATAAATGATGTTTATTAAGTCTTTAGAGATTTTGTTCTTAATACATTCAATTTCAAAATGAAATTTAATGAATGCCACTTTTTGGGGAAGCTGTAAGATAGTGTATGCTTAATATGTCTAGCTAACACTGATCAAGTCTGACTATTAAGTGAACAAGTGGTCTTTCATGGACATTAGGTTTGACAAATCGTACATAATACACAGCTATGCAAATTTAATTACAACTGTCAGGTCACCATGTCAAGTATTTGAATCTGTCTTGTTTTATGTTTTAATATTAATTTAAATGTCTTAAAAATGTTTTTAAAAAATCAACTAAATATCATTATTGAAAAACACTTAACTTGCTAACAATAATAGCTGGCTTTTAACAAAACCAACATTCAGTTTTGTCAAACCTTGCATGCTAAGGAAGCCTGTGTGATAACCTTAGAAATAGGGTCTTAAATATTGAGAAACTTCCACTTAGTAATGCTAACATCAAAAGCAGTCTACAGTAAAATCTATCAAAGCCAGTGAAAGACATTCAGCCAGATCTCAAAGACATACATAAGCTTCAGCTTGCATAAGAGCAACTGTTATGTATCCATTCATGAGTTTGAAAAAAAAATATGCAATGATAACTACAAATATCAGGATCCAGCAATGATCACACCTTCATTTCCAGACGTCCATCACCTCTAACAGGTCATGGGAGCCAGCATCTGAGGGTCCATTGGTCTGGTCAACTGGTTGAATTCAGCAGCCGCACTGTGGGTCTGAACCAAAGATGGGACTGGAAACAAAGAAACAGACATGAAAATAAGATTCTTGTAACAGACATAGCAAGAACAGATAACATGATTCTTTTTTTTTTAAACTTACAATGTTTGCTTGAATTTAATTTAAAAAAAACAACATTTCTTATTCATTGAAGATTTTTTTTTCTTTGCGAAGCTTTTAAAAGTTTTCCATAAAACGATACTAATGTCTATAAAGGGTAAACTTAAGATTAAGGCACTCACTTAAGATAATTATTTTTAATTTCAGGGAATCATTTAATCATTAAGCTTATTTGATCTTATAAATTTAAGAATAGATATTCTAGGATAAATTTAAATATTTATTAAAACTTGATTTGAATAAAAAAAAGTATTAAAAAAAAGCATACAACTAAAAGCAGCCACAAAAAAAAAATATTTCTAAATAAAATTGATTCTCTAAATCAAAAGAAGTTGGTCTTTAAATACCTAATCTACAACAAAGCAAACAAATGGTCAGGCAAGTTGCCAAAAATTAAAATGGGCTAGTTTTTCTGAAAGTGTGTGGTAAGCAGAACAAAATAGAGAGCCTGTCCACAAATTAATTTTCAACAGAATAGTGAAAAACATTGACTTTGTAGATGGAAATATTTAAAGCAGTGGTTCTCTCACTCTACCGGTACAGGCATATTTCTGTAGAACTAAAAGACTTCCTTTGACCCAATTAGCAATAAAATTGAAGAAAATGAATGTTTCTTTCTTTTCCATTAAAAAGAATTTTTACACTGTGAGAACTACTGCTTTAAAACATGTAAAGGGAAATGTTTTTTTTTATAAACTACGTTTTATGCTCTAGTGTCATTTGTTACTAGAAACAAAAAATGCATAAAAAAATAGGAATGATTTTTTGTTAACATCCGCATTTTAATAAAGTAAAAATGATATTCTGCCTTGACTCTATCGGGACTATTGAATAAAGTAAGAAGTGGTAACCAAACATGTTGAAGAATCAAGAGATGAAACGAGAAAATAAAAAAAAAGGTGCAGTGATATCTAAAGCTAAGCCAGAACACAAAAAGTGTGAAAATCTAGAACATTGAATGTGTGTGTGTCACAGTATCCTTACACCCTTCACAGGAGACATGGGAAGAGAGAGACAAGTGTGTTGTGTCAGTTAGCAGGTGACCATATCACACAAGGAAACAACACATCAGACATAAACACTTCAAATTTATTTCCACTATTATGCTATTGCGGCAATTTTTTTTTTAATATGGTTAACAACAAGGATTCCCAGCCTGGGGATCCTCTGAAAATGGAAGAAAAAAGGGAGAAGGGCATGGAGTTTGCCACAAATGATGGGAGAAAGTTTTAAAGGACTGTTCCTCCCTCTCCCCACCCAATGAGGAAGTAGAACAATCAAGAGTGAGGGTCATCTGCAAGCCAGCCTGGGACATTAAGAACATTTTTCAGTAAATGAAAACTAATTTTTTAAAAATGAAACAAACTATTACTGTATATTAGCAAAAGGTTTACTTTGAATTGAGAAAACTACTTAGGGAAAAAAAGGTGGGAAACCACTGGTTTATTTAGCAGCATTGATCTTTTTTTAAACTCTTGGAATACTAGAAATTACATAGCCATAATTAAAGACTTATTGTAGAGGCTGTTGGCAGCCAAAGAGTTAAACAGACAATGTCCAGGGATTGTTTTCTAACTCACCATATCCCATGCCCTGCAAGAACAAGCGAAAAGCTTCACACGTCTTGCCAGGCTGCTCCTCAAGTGGCATTCCACCACAGTCAGCAATCTAATTTTAAAAAAACAACAATGAAAATATGAATCTACATACAGTCACACCTATGTACAAGACCAACTTATAACTATTGGATATATCCAATGTATGGTATAACTACACAGAATGAGCCTAGCTCGTTATAGTCTAATTAAGGTGGAGCCGTACAAAAAAAATAATTTTTTATTTAAAATGTGAGTTTGATACATTGAATACATTGAGGTTGGACTGATTTTATCTTTTCTTCTTGTGTTATATATACTTAAAATATATTACATTAGCTACGATTGAGTCAACATATTAATAAGATTAAATCTAAGCAAATAAGACATTCATAAGGACATGTATTATTTATTGCAAAAATACATTTGTATTCATAATCATGTTTAGTCTACTCTGAAACTTAGGACTATTCTAATAACAGAAAAAAAGGGGTCCTCACTTTGAGAAAGTCTGTCTCCTCTGGAAGCATCCTGCCATTCATCTCCACCACATCCTCCATGTGAGGAGAGTCGTCTCCAACAAGAATCAAAGAACGACACCTGCAGTTAGACAAATGACATTTTTTGTTTTAGCAATGTCACTAAAGAAAGAACTTACAAAATTTGACTAAATTTAACTAAAGAAGAATACTTATTTTTCAAAAACATTTTCAGATATTTTAATAGTATTTACCTAAAAATGTATTGGTACAAATAAAACTTTGTTTTAAAAATTTCCATTTCGGGCTGTCAGAATTTATTTTTTTTACACCACCCAAACCACTGTAACACTTGATAATTTTTTTTTTAATTTATATTTACTAGAAAATGAACCCCATTTTAACAACAGTCTATTTTCTGGAATCTTTTGTTTTAAAGTTTAACTGAATCCTTCTCAACCAAAGCTAATTAATTCTAAATTAGAAAAGCGACTTGTCACTGACATGTATCATATGTTATGCATACAACTAAATGTTTTCACCTAATAGTCCTGGCTGAAACCTTTCTCATAGGATCCATCTCTCTCACAATGCCAAGGTCAGTTCTCCTGAAAATAGAAAATCATAATTACAACAAGATTATTACCATTGGTGGAGATTATCTTTCATTTCATAGGTCAGCATTGAATGTAATGAAGATATATAGTTTTTATGTTCATAAACATTAGAATAATAGTTTTGAGAAAGGTGAGTTGAGATAGTTTTGTTGTTTTTTAAATCAAAACAGGATGTTAAGTGTTTCCCCTATTAATTAATGAAATAGAAACTAAAATGGTATTTATTTTGAAATGTCTATGGAGAAGAAACCTAGAAATTATAACCTAGAAAATAAAACCTAGAATGTATAACTTAGAAAATAAAACCTAGAACATATAACCTAGAAAATAAAACCTAGAAAGAAAATCCCTGAAAAAAACAACACAGAAAATAAAACCTAGAAAGCAAAAATATAAAAAAACTTGAAAATAAAATTTAACTTACTTGAGGTAACTCTCAATAAACAGTGCCAGATTCTGTGGGTTGATAGACTTAATGTATTCACTGTAAGTGTGAATCAGGTCATGGTTGTTCCATCTGGTCTTCTGTACAGCAGACAAAAAACATACATGACATCATAATAGTACAGTAATTGACAATTACTAATCTCATGTGCTCAAAATATTTAAATGTCACTATACGCTACAAGTGCCCACTTACTTTGCCAAACCAATGCCACAGAAGATATTCCTCTGTGAAAGAAGTCAACTGTCCACTAAACAAATACCAAGAGTTCATCTGGTGATGAAAAAAGTAACTTTGATACTTTTTTTTTAATATCAATAAATATCTTAATGCCAGTCTAAACTCTCATTTATGCTGTTAGTAAAAAAAAAAAAAAGTAGTTGGACATTGAAGTGAACACACAAAGTGAAGGTAGTTGGACATTGAAATGGACACAAAGTGAAGGCAGTTGGACACTGAAGTGAACACATTAAAATGAATGTAGTTGGGCATTGAAATGGACACAAAACATGAAGGTCACAGAAATACCCCAACATCATAGAATGACAAAACTTTTTCAGCATTTAAAAATAATTTAAAAAAAAAGGAATTGATTTTGGATCTACCTTCTGGTATCCCCATTCGATCCAACCACTCTTGGCAGCAGTTGGGTTAACAAGAATCAGGGAATCAACATGCTCATGGTGGGCAAGCTGGTGAACACAAACAAAAACATTTCAGGTCATAAAACTGTTCAAATTTAATGTTACATTCATTCATCACTGGCCTCCTTCAGTCACGAAAATAATTATGGACCATCTTATGGAGCACTTTTTCATGTAACTGTAAATCCCTATTCTGGAGAGACATTCCTGTCTACATAACATGCAGGTAAATGAGGCATTTGCTTTGGTGGTAGTGGAATCAGCCATTTTTCATTCGGCTCTTTTTTTTTTTTTTTCCAAAGCCGAGGGTCATTTACTTTTTCAACTGATAAACACAAGCTGGTTTTTATCTTGCTTTGTTCAGTGTGTGCATTATTAACATTATTTCTGAGGACCAGTCATACTTACACTAATAATATTGTTTTGGCATAAAAAAAATCACATTATGCAAGTCAGTGAATTTTTAAAATATAATTTAAAATATTACAAGAACTCTGATAAGAAAATATCTTTCAATTTAGTGATATAAAAAATTAGATTAAATCATTCTCAAGGGTAAAACATACAAGCTGACACATACTATGTCTCCACAGATATGTCCAGATGATTTAACACTCACCTCATACCTGGCCAGCACATTGGCTCCAGCGCCAACTCCAAACCCAATGAATGTCTTCATGCTGAGAGATAAAAAAAGAAATAATTAGTGTCATGACTTTCTTTGGGGTCATGGTATTTATTTAAACTAGTGGAACTGAAGCTAGGGTTCAACCCTTTCCAATATCACATGAGCTATTTATCTCTATTTTAGTATTTTTGTGTTAACTTTAAACAAATATTTCAAACAAAATATTTTTAAAAATATGTTTTTAAAAAATATAATTTAGCATAGTTCTATCAATTAGTTTGGATTAATTAAATTTGTAACAAATCAAGAGTTGAGCTGATATTAGCTTAGTAAAAAAAAAAAAAAACGTTTGCTATATACTTGTATATAAGAGAACTAAATGGAAATTGTGAATCTCAAAGTTAAACATAAATAAATAATAGCTATTGACAAAATACGTACTGGAAATGGTCTACAACATACTGAATAGACTCTGCCAACTGGTCAATGGTAGGATAGACAAATCTGGTCAATATAATTAAAATTTGTTAATACAACTAAACACAACGAGAAAAAAAAATAGCTTACAATGCAACTAGACATCTAAAATACTCTTTGTCAAACTAATATTTTGACTCGCAAACACAGCCAAGCACTACTTACCTATCGGATTTACCTTTGGTTATTTTATAATTATAAGTAACTTAGTACGGAAATTTGTATAAATTTAGTATTCCAGTTAAAAACAATAAAAACCTTAAGTTAAAGATTATTGGTCAACACTTGACACTAAAACAGAATTACAACATGAATCCACTACATAATGTAACACATTACTGCTACAAAAGTACACACTCATTTACAAATTTCAAACACAGCATGGCCAATGAATCATAACATTTAAATGACAAATATAGATACTGAACTATAAAAGAATATGATAATCTAAAAAATGCACCCATATTAATGGGGGGGGGGGGGGGGGGTAGAGAAAATAGGATGTGACAGTTTTTATTATGAAACTCACAAAATTATTTTGTTTCTAAGTATCTATGAGGAGATCTGGTCTATATCATGTTTCACTTAAACAGCAAAAAAAAAAGTCTGGTAGTTTCCACAAGTGTTTCTTCGAGGATCTTTTTTTAAAGTGAAGCACTAGTCTTGATTTTAAACAATATGATTGAAGTTTAACAGTCACCCTTTTGTTTTCTATCAGATGTTAATTTAGAGTAAAAAATTCAACAATCTAGTTATAGTTCAAGTTGTTAAATGTAATTCATAGTTGTTTTTGTCTGTTGTGTTCAAGCCATTGTTTGAATAGACACTGTGGTATAAAGAACAACATGTCAGTGTAAACTAAGGGACATTAATTTCAAACTTAAGAAGTCTTGTTTGACACAAGCCATTGTTTGAATAGACACTGTGGTATAAAGAGCAACATGTCAGTGTAAACTAAGGGACATTAATTTCAAACTTAAGAAGTCTTGTTTGAAACAACTAAGTTTTTATTTATTTTCGAGGACAAATAAGACAAACTGCGCAGTCTCCCAGCACTTTCTCAACTTCATTTTAGGTAATGATGGCTAACAAGTAATACATAAAGGTCTTAACAGACTTTGTCACAACAATAATTGTTCGTTTTTATATTGAACTTCTTTACTTTTTATTTTTTTGAATAAAAGTAAGTTCCCCCCTTTCAGACCATGGAGTCTATAGGGCATATGATGTTAAGGTTATCTGTTTTTCTGGCCAACGGTTAACGAGCAGGGTGGATGTGGCCAGCACAACAGGGGTGCCCTAAAAATCCAGAAGTTCAAAATTCCAATATTCACCAAGATTTGAACCCAGGACCCCCAGGTTCAGAAGCCAAGCGCTTAACTATCCAACCACAGCTCCCCCCTTTTTTTATAATAGTCAATTAATAAATTTTTACATTGAAATAAAATAATGTAATAAATTGATACAAAAGTGTAGATTAGAGGTTTTATTTTATAACAAAACAAAGATTCTTTACCCCACCCCTTTTTTCTTTTCAAGGTAGAGACAATAAGAATAACTATCAATATCATTTGATGTTGCCAAACTTATATAATTTCTTTTAGGCTACAATTGTGTGATTTCCAGTCAAAGTGAAATGCATTCAATAATGAGGAATTTGGTGTTGAAAGAATCACTACAAGGAAATGATGGCTCACATTATAAAGGGCCACAATTTCCTATTTCTCAGTTCTTACTACTCTTTTTCATAAATCAAAATATAAACAATCTTGTTAAGTTTCAACAAAGAAACATTAAAAAAAAAAAATTTAAAATTAATGCATATATACTCAAAAAATCAGTGCTAAACTATTAGATGATAAATTTAAAAAAAATGATTACTTCCCTTAAAACACTTAACAGAAGAAACATTCTGTCTGCAGAGTAATTGGTGCTAAACTATAATCAGTACTACTAATCCAGTTAATATAAATAGGAGAAAATTTGGGAAAAGGTTTTGTAAGAGATAACAAAAGAGCATATATAATTGTTTGATTCTCTTTAGTTAAATTATGTTTTCACTTTTAGGCTACAGTTCCTGGTTGAGTCAAAAAATTTGTTTTATGCAATGAAATCCAAAAAGAAAAAGCCTAGGATTTTACTGTATCACACATATAGATTTTTTTTTTACTTGTGTAATGTTTCAGTTGTTGGGCTGTTGTTTAGTTTCCTGTGGTTGAAATGGCAATAAAGGAATGAATGTATTACATATTAAGATCTATATTCCAATACAAGCCACGACACAAAACTCCACTCCTTTTCTCTAATAGACAACAGACATCTATCAACATAGAAAAAAACAACCATCACCATAAAAAGAGCTGTGTATTTGTGTCATAAAGTGTTGCTACATTTCTAACAGTGATACCATCACCAACCACCACCTCAGTGTTCTAACAGCGGTGAAATTTGTTTTCTTCTTTTTTTTAAATTTTTAAAACAAACACTAAGATTTATTTACTGCCAGATGAGAACAGTTTGAGTGAACATACGCTTACAAAAAAACAAATATATATCACTTTTAGTAGTATTTCAGACCATGATCTGATCAAGGGTTCAAATCCTTTATTAGGGTCAGTAGATCAAGTACTTAACCATTAGTTTAAAAGGGAAACTAATTAAAAAAAAAATAACTTATTTACTTGGTATAGATTCAATCATATAGTCAAGTGTTACATGGATGTGTAGGTTTATGGGTTAACACCAAGACCATCCATACCATGTTTACATAATTAATAGTCCTTTGAAATAGCTAGATGAAAATCAATGACGTTATATATGAATTGCTATTTTATATACATTTTACTTGTAGATGGCTCTCATAGTCAAGAACATAACACAAAAAATCTAATAATGTAAAAATTAAATGTTAAAAATTAGCAAATGTTTAAGAAAAACTTATAAAATCTACACAAATTAGAAATGTATTTTTCAGTGTCTAGGCTTAAGTCACGGCCAAAATTAACACTCAAAGATACACTTCTGCTCATTGCTAATTATATAGGATAATTCTACATTTTTCCCAGGATTGATATGCCATTAAAATTGGTGATAAATTTCTGGTGTTTCAATAAAGAAAGAAATTTAAAATAATAAAAAGCAGGCTATAAAATATTCAACAAAAAAAAAGATTAATTAAAGACTGTGAGAAGCTTGCAAGGTTAAGTTATTGTGCACTTGATAAAGAAACATGAAGGTTAAAGCAGTTGAGGAAAAATGTAAGTGACATTTGAAATACATCATTATTGGGGCAAAAAAATTAATCAAAATTAAATGAGAAAAGCCCCCCAAAAAAAATAATTAAAAAGGTTATTGACTCCCGGTGGTCAAATTAAACGTACCTGCTGCCTAGGGAGTCTGGATTTCCAACCACATCGTGACTGTTAGTTGAAACATTGATGAAATTCAAAACCATGTTTTTAAAAACATAAAAAAACAAACAAGCATTTGATCATGTCAATAATACACTTAAAACAGAACGAAATAGAGTTATACAAAGACAGCCTACGATCAAGTCAATAGTATTTGAGCAGGCAGGCATTCAACTACTAATTGCTATGCTAGATCTGTGGATGAACTAACACCCACCAGCCTAGATACATGCAATAATAAACACAAAGCAGATTCAAAACACAATTTATTGTAAACATACATCGTGTTTCTTTAGACTGAGTTTGCAGCATTTTGCATTAATTGTGACAATAACTTTTTTTTTTCCAAGACCAACACTTTTAAAAAAGGTTCTATGGCTTTTCTTTCTGCTGAGCTTGCACGGTTAAATGTGCAACCAGGGAACCCCTCCAAATCTTTTTTTTTTAATTTATATACCGGTATAATTAATATTTGAATTCATTAGCTTAATGTTCTCTTAGAACCCTGAAATATTTACCTGCCTATCATTTAATCCCACCTTGTTAGACAGTCATGCCTGCCCAGTTGTATCTGGTTTTAAAAACGGATATCGAACAGACCCTGGAGCTAAAATTTTAGATGGTGCTCCCATTTGTAATACTGGAATAACCTTAAGCCGAATTAATTTTTTTTTTCAGTCTTAAAGAAAGCTTTTAAAAGAGACTCCACAATGATATACACAAATGCAAAGTGATCTAGAACCCAGCAAACCCAAATAAGATAAAACTTTGCTGTGCTCCATATAAAAATGAAACCAATCTATTATTAGTCATCGACCCATGTGTATGTGCTTGATGCAAGAACAAAACATTGTAACAATATTCTAAGCGCTTTCTGTCAACTGATTGAGTCTCTCAACTGATTGAGTCTCTAAAATAAACAAGACAAGAAGACAGTGCTGATGTGTGCACAGACTCCAGTGTAAAGATTAAACTACTAGCTGTTTTTTTTTAAACTACGATTCTTTTTTAAGGTATAATATAATTTTCTCTTATTCTTAATATCTTTAAAATAGTTTCTTTTTCATTAGCTGTCATATATTAAAGTAACTTATAGAAAAACTAATTTGAGACTGTTAAAATAATGTACCTGGAAGATTCTATCTATTAAATATGAATAAATAACCAAGGCCATCGTGACAATGCCCTGAATCATATATCATGCAACAGATTGCAATTCTTTCTTGATGTTTTTTTTTTTTTTGGTAAAAGTTTCATAGTGGATGGTTAAACCAAATTCTTTAGCACGCAAGCTGTGATACAACAAATAGTCAGCTGAATATAAAACTGAAAGACACCAGTAATTGCCCTTTAAGTGTAAAAAAAATTTCAAGATGCCAAAAAAAACAAAGACATTTAATAAGTAGATTTTGTAATAAATTCCACCAAAATAATGCAAGCACCAGGACACTTGGTCCGCTAAAATTTACTTGTATACATGCTGTAACTACTCATTTCAAAGTAAAATATATAGGTCATGATGGCCCCACTTAATGATATGAAAGCAAAGCAGATTAATGAATTAACCTATGAGTATTTCTACCAGGGGGGATTTTTTTTTTTTTTTTTTTTTTTTTAGAATTTGGAATGTGTTAACAGAGCCTTAAAATTCTCTGAAAAAATTTTTTTTTTAGAGAATATCTATACAGATTTATAAAAGAAAAAGAAAAAAAAAAAAAGAATGAGGTGAATGTTTTTATTCCAAGGATTAAAGCCTATCTGTTTGAACAACGCATATGTTTTAATTTCATTATTGGAGTTAAGAAAATCATTTTCACCAACTTAAAACAAAATATCTTCAAAAATTATATATAAAATTTAGTATTTCATTTTGAGACTTTACTATCATTTTGTGGGTGGTCATCACATACTTGAAAAATATATATTTATATAGTGGTATATATATATATTTCTTCAAATATGGAGTAGTTTTGTAGGTATGTGTGTGTGTGTGTGCGTGCGTGGGGGCCACAATGGCCAATATGTGTATGACCCCGACAACTCTTACTCTGGCTTGAGGGTCATGGCCCCCTCCTGCTGACCGGGTGCGTTGACATGGTAGACACAAAAGTGCTTCAGGATGGGTTGCATGTCTGGGTAGCTGAAGAAACCTTGAAAGCAGGTAATATCTGTGGTGGGGAAAGAAGTGCAGCACTTGTTACATTCAAAGAAGATAAATAAATAAATAATTATGAAAAACAAAGGGGGACTAAAAAGGATGGTGCAATCATCAACTTTCAACGAAAAGACAAAATATGAACAAATGGGGAATAGAAAGGGCAGTGCAAAGAACAGAGATATCTATCATCATACAAAGTGAGATACTAATACAACAATAAGGAAGTGCCCCCATATAGTGTAAAATGAACTCCGTTAAATCAATATGCCTCCATATGACAACTGTTCCACAAATTGAATCTCTGCAAATTATTATCCAAAGTTAAGACAACCATTCAGCCAACATCACAACAAATCATCACTCAAATTGACCATATATAGTCAGCCTATATCACCACAAATCCTCAGATAATTCAAGTATTAAAACAATCATTATATAGACATCATTATGCTTTTGTTATGAAACCATTTTTGTATAAACAGCTATCAAGTTAAAAAGAGACTATAAAAACAGTAATAACGCATTAAAAGTATTAAATTCAGATGGTAAGTATATTTTTTTCCCTTCTTAATCCCAAGATTTGTATAGTCAGAGTGAAAGTACATATACATCTAGAAATGTTACAACCAAGTTCTTATGGATTACTTTCTATTGCTTTCAACATTTTTAATTCAGTTAATATAATTATCCTGATAGGTGTAAAACTTTAGCTGCTGACAAATTTACAATAAGGAATGTGATATCCCTTTCAGACCTTTAGATATTGGGAAGATGCAAAGTTGAAGAGAACCCCAAAAACTCTGCCACAATCCACACACTGTTCCTCAAGGGGCCGCTTGTGGCGGACACCTGCACAACTGATGCGGTACAAAAAAAAGGTGTGCTCGTTTTTTTGGCCTCGTCTCTAGTTCATGGGATATGAGCCATCAGAATCAGGCATATTAAGCATTTACATGTCTTAGAAAACTCTAATGAAATGGCATTCTATTTGTTCATTATTATCTCACCCCTTTCAAAAATCATCAATTAGACCTATTAGTTGAGTTTCACATGACCAGTATTTCCTAAAGCCATTTTGGTATGGAGTGAGGACATGTTTATGTAAGTTCTTCTTCTTCTTCCTCGTTCTCTTATCCAGTGCTTTTTTGTTTAAAAAAATAGGTGCTGGTACTCAATGATGGACTGCCTAACTTTTAACTACTAATAAATTAATAATAAACGTTAAAATACAAGAAAAGTAAAAAAATTTGAAAAATGTGTGTACTGGTGCATACCATCACAAAAAAAGCACTGCTCTTGTCTAAGTGATTTATGATGTTACATATATTATGTGATCTAGTATTTTACAAATGATGCTGGTCTGTAGTCTCAGATTTTGTTTCTCTCTTTAAAATTAGCTTATTCCCAGCCCCTCTGTACCCTAACCCTTATTTGAGGAATCAAGTAGCTGCTATGAAATCAGGTCCAGATGCTTTATTTGGTTTCATGTTAACCAATAATTTTTGGGATTCCTTTTACTTTTATATCAATAGCCCCTATGTTTTCGACTTGGTTTATATTAAGCAACATAAAATTTTCTACTGGGGCTGAGAATGCTGATGCAAAGTATTTATTTATACAATATTGGCTTTAATTTCATTATCCAAATGTGTTAAGTTATCGTCACCTTTTAATGGAGCTACTCTATTTTCTATTTTCTTAGTTTTAATTTACAATCATAGGCTTGTATTGCTATCCTTAGATATTTCTTTGTTTCTGTATTCACTCTGCAGCTGTCTGCTTACTTTTTGAGTTAGGTGTTTAATTTTAATATACTTTTTATAAACTCTTTCTGCCTTAGCTTTTTTTAATTTTCTATATAGGTTTTCCTTCTGTTTACAAAGCTTCTTTAATCTATTATTAACCCAGCATTTATTTATTTTGTTTCCTGTGTATTTAGTTGGTACATGATTTTCTATAATGTTTTTAAGACTGGTTGGTTAATATATTTTTCTGATAAGAATTGTTTGTTGAAATTTTAATGCAGTTTGTAGTTGTGTTAGGTTGCATTTATTCCAGAGTAAGATTTTTCTTTTGGGTTTTGTATTGGCTACTGCTTTTACCTGACTGTGTGTTTTAATGATATCATGGTCTGATAGTCCAGTGGTAATATCCTAATCTACTACTAATCCAGGTCTGTTTGTTAAGAAGAGATCTAATGTGTTGTTTAATCTAGTTGTTTTTTTAATGATTTGGTCTAATTATAAGTAGTGTATTGTTTCTATAAATAGCTCATTTATTTCCTTAAAGCTTTGGTATAGGTCTATGATTAGTGTTTTATAATTTATATATAAGGTAAATTGAAGTCACCCATAATCCAAAATGCATTTTTATTTTTTCCTTTAAGTATAGGTAATTGAATGTTATCTATACTTAAACTATACTCTTAACTAGAATTAGGTGGTCTGCAGATATTGCTTATTATTAGGAATGTTGTGGTATTAATTTCACGAAATGTTGATTCAATATTTTTTTAGTTTGATAATTTTTCTGCAATTAAGTGTTTTTTTATTGCTCAAAGAGATCCTCCATGACTATGTCCTATTTTTTGTAAAAATTTCGCTATTGAAAATTTCTGAGTTTTGAATTGTAGGATTTAGCCAAGTTTCTATCTAGACTACAGATTTGGAGGATTTAGCCAAGTTTCTGTCTAGACTACAGATTTGGTGGGTTACCACTAATCTGATGATTAAAATAGTAAATTGTAAAATATAATTAAAACACACCAAATATATTTCTACAAACATGGCTGCCACAGAAGTCAATATAAAAAAAATAGTTTTAACTTACGGTTTAATCCAATGTCATGGAAAGTCAAAATAGGTTGTTTGGTTCTATCACCTTGAATAGCCACAAGTAAGTTTCCATAAGGTGTTTCAATATTTTCTTCCTGTCATGTAAATGTTGTTGTCAGTGTATAACCATGACATTCACAAACTACTTAATGTACACTTTTATATTCTATAGATATAGCACTAACCTGCATCAAACAGGTGTGAGCAAAGGATCTTGGTTTGGGATCTATTGTCTCAATACTGGTCAGTTCAATTTCAGTTCTTTTCTCCATTGTTAACTGTTCTTAGACCTAATAGTAGACAGAGAAACATAATCTAGATTCTAGCAAGCTAGAGTAGTCTACATAACAAAATTAAGTCAATAATACAAAGAGAAGATATAATAGACTAGATCTATTAATTATCTAGTAGATCTAGAACATTGAATAGATTTATTCTAGAATAGAGTTATTAAATATAGATCTAGACCTATTTATTGAATTTATACGGTGATGGGGAAACTCAACCCGCAGGCCAACCCTGAAAGATTTAATCTGGCCTGCCATATTTTGTAATAATAATTAAAACTAAAAAAATTTCACTGACTACGTAAGAATACACATTTTTAATATCAGATGAAAACATTGGAGTAATTTTGCAAATATTAATTTGTATGATTCACTCAAAGTTGTTCCATTATTTTCATGAGTAACCTAAATTAAATTTTGGTGTGCATTTTAGGGCTTCCCTGAGTCCAGCATACTCTAATGGCTACCTGATATTAGTTGGAGAAAGTAAAACGGCTGTTGGATGTTAGGCTGGGCCACAGAAATAGATGACCTTTGCATTATCTGCCCTACAGATTGCAAAATATAAGAGGGGTACTTTTTTTTCAAAATTGTATTGAAACAGTAGTAAAACATTTCAATTAATAAATGTCAAATGTACAGTTCATCTTAAATGTGAACCTTATATGAGTGGATGTGGAAGTACTCCCCCCCCCCCCCCTATATTTAAAAAATAAACCGCTTTTTCATTTAAAATGAAACCTTAGCTGTTTATAAGAACTATAATATATGAGGGCATTTTACTACCAAACATAACACTCTTTACGCATACATGATTGATAACAAAAGAAAACAAAAAGGCTTGAGTCCCAGAAAAGACTCATTAGGCCAGCAAATTTCTTTTTTAATTTGATATTCCTCAGAAAAGTACTATCCATCCCCATGTGCGCCTTTGAGGTGAGTCCAAAAAATGTCAGAAAAAAGTTGAAACAAATTTTTGACTAAAAAAAAGGGGTGTGTCACCGGATATTGTAACATCGCTACTACTACTAGATCTAGATCTATCATAGGGAGGTGGAATAAAAAATGTATCTTTGAAAAAATAATTTTTGTTACTAGATCTATAGTAGATTCTTATATCTGAACACTGACTTTCGTGAACTTGGTCAAATTTGTATTTTATTTTTTTATTTGGTGAAGGTTTAACGTACAAAAAAACTGAAAGCAGATTCTTATTCTTCAACTAAAGGACAATAAAAATAGCTGTGTTCCTTTGTATTACCACCCATAGTTTATAGTTATAGTTTATTTAAATACCTATATAATCTATGTGTAGAAAAAGACAGAAATAAATTTATATAAATTATAAATCTATAAATTAATTATTAGAAGTTAATAAACATGATATTTCCAACTAGGCTACATGTATTTTCTCTCTTTCTTTTAATTCCCATCCAAGGACCCTCTACTTGTTTTCATAATTTGGATGTTTGTTTTGTGACACATTAACACCCCCTCCGTCCCATAGATGCTTATAATTCTTTTCATGACTTTCTCCCCCTTCCCTCCACTGCCTGTTTGATAGTTTGTGACATTACACGCTTAGTGTATACCTCTCCTCACCGCCGGGCTTCTGGCATGATCACCTGCAGTGGGCATGGTTTCTGGCTTCAAATTAGCAGTCCGCACTTAGATAGATATAGATATCTCGATCTAGGTCATGTTTATTCATTGAAAAAATCATAGATTTATTAATCCCAATAATATTTCTTATTACGATTTTGCTGTGTTCAAGGAAGGAGAATGAGCTGAATTCCTTATTATTCGTTGGACACCCCCTTTTAAAATTTTATTTAACAGCTAATGGTATACATGTGATTGGAATGTCTTTCCAAAGATGTTTGGAAGCTTATTTTGATATGCCCATCAGCCTATGATCAAACAGGCTCATAATATAGCCTTCATCCCTTATAGTTATATGGGTATGAATTGCCGCTGGAGGTTAAAACAACAGCTTTACATACACTCACACATATACATGATTACCGAAAATCTAAAAAACTGCCATCTGCTTTGGAAAAGCGGAACAAAATAACCAGAACTTATCTAAAATTGGACATGCGCAGTCCCGAATTGTCGATTAATGCTCCAACTCCAAACATAAAAACGAATTACAAACCAAAAAAGCGACATGTTCAAGGAAGGAGAATATGATGAAGTGTTCAAAATATAAGAGCCTCCTCTGCTGGCATTACATCAAGACATCATTAAAATGCTTTAATTTTAACAGAACTTTCCAATTGTGTATTATTGTATAAATTATCAATTATGACTGTACCATCATGATCATGTAATGTTTAACAGTTATCTAGATCTAGAAAGTTATGATTTTTTTTTGTGACATTTTGACCTAACACTGAGACTATCAGTATCACTATCAGTATCAGACTATAATCTATAACTATAAACTATAATCAGTATCACTCAGTCGACTCAGAGAGTCAGACTATCATGATCTATGATTATGATTCATTATCTAGAAAGAAGAATCTAGACCTAGACCAGTAGATCATAGACATAGACCTAGATGTAGATCTATCTTAGTATCTAAATTAGTTATTAGTATCTTTTTTTCTTTATCTTACTGAAGTTATTCTTAGTCTTAGTAGTCTTAGTAGAGTCTTAGTCTTGACTCTTGTCAGACTTGTCTTAAAACTCTTATCTAGAAAATTCTAGACCTAGAAGTCTAGGTCTAGTATTCATACCAAAAAAAATTTTTACCTAATTCTAGATTTACACTAAACTTATATCTAGTTCTCGATATATCTAGATGTTGTTCGGATACTTCCGTGTTAGTGTTGATTTGTATAGTAGATTCTTGTGCTATAGATTTAATATGTGCGTGAATTATGAAAGTGATTTTGTTGACCTTTATGACCAATGGTAAGTATAAAAAGCTTGTATCTATTGGCATTTTGCTTGGCAAAATAACCAATCAAAATGCTTTTAACATCTCAAAGAAATGTTAAAAATAGAGTATTATCACATTTTTAGCAGAACAAAACAAAAGATTTATATTTTGTTTGGACAATAACATTAATAGAATCTATATTGATCTTTATTATATAATTCTGTTTTACATTTAGTTATATTATAATTAGATTTACGAATTTGCTAATTAATTATAATTTTCACAAAAAATAAATGAGTAACCTATCATAAGCAAACATCCTACAAAATCATTCAAACCAAACATCTCGTATTTTGTCTCAGCCCTTTTATTTCGTTGTTTTGAACGAAACCACTGCGCATGTCCAATTTGAGAAAGACTATGTTCCTGTTTTGTTTTCTCCGTGACCAAGACGAAACTTCACAGGTCGTAAAATAACAGGTGCAGGCTAATGACTATAGTATTACTTAGGCACACAAACATTAGATTCTGTTCAACTATATCTAAATTTACAATTACATGGCCTCCTGTCGCGAAACGACTATGGATCATCTCATAGAAATGAGATGAAAGCTATGGTCGGAACGATGTCGCCCACAAAGAGCCCCCCCCCTCCTTTTTATTTTTCTATCCAAATCCAAGTTCCAACACCCCAAAGTCCAAAGCAACGGCAAGTGCCGACACTGTTTATGAATAGATCTAGCAGGCTCTGCCATGTTGTAGCTGTGTGCTGCAATCTGCCTAAGGGTCCAAATTTTTCCCCAGGGAGGACTCTCAAAGCCATTTCATATTTGGTTATAGTTATAGACAATATACGTAATATAGATCTAGGCCTAGCTGCTGGGCAGCATATAATAAATAGGTCTAGATCTATATATCTAGATCTAGGTTTGAATTCAGAGTTTTAATTCTAGATGGGTAGCCAACCTTGGCTAACTGGCCCCTTAAATGTTTAGGCACCAGTTACTCGCCTTTGCCACTCCTCCTGTTCCTGATAACAGTTCCTCAGAGCCACAACCGTAGGCCAGGAAAGGGGCTGGTTGTCAGAGGCTATTTAAGTCGCATGCGATTCGAAGTATAGTATGGGTATTGGAGTGTTTATTTCAATTACCACTTCCAGCAATGACAACATTACGGAACGATGTAGAGCTATACTAATTTATATGGTATGCGCTTTAGACCGTAATCACGATGTTCGAACCCCTTCTGCTTCCATCTGGATCCGCCTCTTCCCATTTACGTCCTGCTGGAGGTTGGGCCGGATGTAATTTTCTTTCCTGTAAGTTGTGTAAAGAACTTACGAAACTTGTAACAATAACAGTTCTGGTTTACTGTTTCTAAAAAAAAAAAACTATGGGGTGTTTGGTGAAAAAATAAATATCTAGATTGTTAGACCCTCGACACATCTATAGATCTAGCTATCTAGTATGTAATAAAAATAATTCTAAATACCCTAATATAATATCTAGAAGCTAGAATCACGAATGTCCAAAATTCTTCCAATGTATATCCTTGAAATTGAAATATTGTTTATTTGTTTGTTGTGGTTTGTTTGTGATAGGCAAACTTTATCAGAGCGGGCCACAAAGTTTATATGGGCGAAAACAATTTTTTTTTAAAATAATATCGATGTAATATAGAAATAGGCCTAATGAACAGAGCTGGCAGTGTTTTGAAAATTGTTCATCATTTGGTTTAAATTAGGACGTAGTTATTCTTGAGGTGTTTATCCGTCAGTCTATTTCTCACAGGCTACAGCTTTTTCTTAGTCTCATAAATGGGCTGCCTGGTCGTGCGTTATGCGCGCTGGACTGTCGTTCGCACTTGTCGATGGTCCCGGGTTCATACCCTGCGCGCTGCCATCTCCCGTCGTCCTGCGAGGGGTTTCGACTGGAAACTAGATTAAATTCAACTCTGAAGGCACATCCGAAACATGTAAAACATTTGACAAATACAGCTGCTCACTATAAATGTGAATATGCAAAGATTGCAAACTTTCTATGAGTGGGATTAGATCATCGGCCTTTCTTTTCTCTCGTCATTAATTAGGAGTGTAGAAGGAGTGTATTCAGGTTTAGTAGTGAAATGTCTGGATACATTACTGACGTTTGAAACTTATAAACGATTTCATTGTTAATGAGACCTTTTTTTTTTATTAGAAAAAAAGTACTCCCACTACCACTCAACTTAAAAAAAACAACAACACAAGATTAATTACTTCTACGCGTTTTTCTATGCGACATTGTAGAGATAACACATGAAATAATGAGGGGGGGGAAATGCAAACTCGACAGTCACCGAAATTTTGTTGACTGTAATTTTGCGAAGTTGAACTCAGCAGATGCAACCAGAGGTGAACCGTTAAGATTAAAATTCGCAGTATTACTCCAATGTTTCAACTCGCGATTTGTACATTGTGAGTGAAATTCTTATTTCAAAACATGTGTCGGGCAGGATTTAACATTCCTAGGGTTAAAAGATACCAGACGTCCGCCTAAAAGAGGCCATGTCCTCCTTTTGGTGTTTGTTTTTTGTCCGTCTGGCAGACATTCCCCCAAAGTATGAAAATGTCCGGCTTTTATTCTGATGTTTACTTTCTCATCATGATCTGTCTTAGCTGTAGGGGTGCTGTTTGCATTTTTTTGTCTTCAAATACTGGTAGTGCTAATATGAATGTAGATGATCCAGTATTACTTTAAAATTCACATAGAAATGAATGAATGAATGAATATAAATAAATCTAGCTTTATCCACTCCTATCTCTTGCCCCCATCTTTTTTTTTTTTTTTTAATGAAAAGCTTTTATACTTTAGTTTTATTTGCATCTATTTTCTTTTTTTTTTTATTTATTGAGACTTGTAATCTAATTGTAGGTTATCCAATAGTTTCTTAAAATTTAGATAGAAATTGATGAAGTTAGCATATAACTAAAACTAATTTTCTCTCTCCCCCCCCCCTTTTTTTTTCCCCTTTTATTTTAAAGAGCGTTTATAATTCAGCCGAGAGAATGTCTACAGTTAAAAAGAACCCCGGCCACAGATGCCGTAAACGCAAAGTTCACGACCCCCAGCTTATAATAGATGCCATTCAGGAAGTAAAGTCAGGACGACTGTCTATCAGAAAAGCTGCCAAACAGTTTCAAATTCCAGCGTCAACGCTTTTTAACAAACTTACGTGTAAATCTTTGCCTGAAGCCTCGAAGATGCTTTTGACGATGAAAGAGGAAGCCCAGCTGGCGAAATGGCTTGTGGACTTGTCTCAACTCGGAGTTGTCAAGACCAGCGAAGAGGTTAGGCTAGCAGCCCGTGACATAATGGCTCAAAGAAATGCCTCATCGAAAAGCCGCAATCAGTTGCCCTCCTACACGTGGCTCGCCGGATTCTACGGCCGGCATCCGGAGCTGGCTCTTGGAATAGAAAGGGGGATGATCACGCCTCAAGAACTCAGTCAATGGTTCTCAGATTTTAAAGCAGCAGTCGATGGAAATGATGTTAGTATTTGGAACTGTCCTGAAAGAATTTTCGGTGCTAATGAGCTGGTATTTACATTTAATGCCAAAAACAGAACCATCGGTGCATGCAGAAGATCTAAGCACGTTTACAAGATGTCCTCGAAAAGCAAAGCTCGTGTGACGGTGCTGGCGTGTGCTAGTGCAGGGGGGCATTATATCCCACCCTTGTTAATTTACCCATATAAACGAATGCCTTCCAAGAATCGCTTAGAGCACTTTCCAGAAGCCTCTCTTCAAGTTTCTGAAAATGGGTGCATTAATGCTACAATATTTAACACATGGATCCACGATAGTTTCATACCTGCGACTCAAGATCTTCCCAAACCAGTCGTCCTCCTGGTGGACGGGCACACGAGCCGCACCTCCCTCATTGAAACATCGCAGCTGTGTGCTCGGAACCAAATCATTTTATATCGGCTCCTACCCCATGGGAGTCACCTTATTCAACCATTGGACCACGCCTTCTTTGGGGCCATAAAGCCAGCATGGTCCGAAGCCATGAGAACGCATAAATCATTGACTGGAGAAGACATGAAGTTGGAGTCCTTCGCACTTATTTTCAATCCAGTGTGGAAACTAGTAGCTAATCCTGACATAGCTGCAGAAAGCTTTTCAACTGTGGGAATATATCCCTTTAACCCAGAAAAAATAATTAAGTCAGGGAAAATTGACCCAAGCAGCGTATATCATGCCACTGATTCTGATAGCCCAGATCCCAAAGATGCCTCATCCTTGACCATATCACCCAAGGCACTCACATCACCAGCAGCCTTGCCATCAATCAATCCACTAGAAGGCCTTACATCTGTGATAACATCCACATCTCTCGATTCGAATGAAGCATCCTCACCCATCTCACTTCTCATAGAAGCCTCCTTGGTAAATGTTGCACCCAAGAGTCGTGCACTTCCAGAGACATCAGCAGGGAACATCACATCTGAGACCCCTGCCCTCCCTGAAGCATCTTCATTGAACACCCTATCTATGGGCCCTGGCACATCGTGGAGCATCCCAGCAGAGAGCACCAACCTACGCGAACCATCCTCTTCATTATCCTCACCATCTCAAGCTCACACTTCAAATAAAACATCTACCACTAGCATGCAATTTCAGACCCCAACAACATCGAATGCATCCACCCCGAAAGAAATGACGAGCCAGCGGTTGAAAGCCCTTAAAGATTTATGTTTCTTTGTAGCAGACGAAATTTCACGCCAACAACTTGTAAAGTTTTTAACCAAATTATCTGACTCTCAAGCTGAAGATTTTTCGTATCCAAAAGATGAAAGCCAGTTTCACAAATTTGAAGAATTATCTCATGCCCTCCTAGATCTTTGCCACCAAGACCCACCAACCAAAGCAAAAATTACTGAAGATGATATATTTAAAATAGGCCTTCCATCATTCAAGGTGAAAATAAATACTAGTTCCACGCCCACTTTACCGAGTCTAGTCAACGGCGAAGAATGTATAGAAGAATGTATAGAAGCACCTGTACTTAGGAGAACATTAAAAGACAAAGATGACATAGAAAAGGAAAAAATGTGCAAAAAACTGCAAAAGGAAGAGAAGAGAAAGAAAAAGGAAGAAGAAAAGGAACAGAAAAGGTTGCTTCGGGAGACCAAAAAACTGGAGAGGCAAAAAAAGAAAGAGAAACAACCCAAGAAGAAGCTAAAGCTGAGGCCAGAGTCAGAAGACATTGACAGTGACGAGGACCCTGTCCTGGCTGTACGAATGGAAGCTGAAATGACTGCTTGCGATGACTATAGAACAGACTCTGAAGATGACCTGCCGAACGATCTCTGCAAAGGGTGTAACAAGAGGGACGGGACTCCTATGATCCAGTGTCAAATTTGTGATACCAGGTGGCACACGAGTTGCGCCAAAACTGTACGAGGGTTGAGCCCAGAGCAGCTGAAAGAGGTTTGTTACGTTTGCTTTAAGTGTTGCCCTCGCTCGTAAGTTCACTTTGAGTTGAGTGCTAAGACATTTCTCACTGTTGACTCACCTTGAATTGAGTTCTAAGACATTTCTCACTGTTGACTCACTTTGAAAAGACATTTCTTACAGCTGACTCACATAGAATTGAGTTCTAAGACATTTCTTACTGTTGACTCACCTTGAGTTGAGTTATAAGACACTTCTCACTGCTGACTCACTTTGAATTGAGTTCTAAGACATTTCTCACTGTTGACTCACCTTGAATTGAGTTATAAGACACTTCTCACTGCTGACTCACCTTGAGTTAAGCTCTAAAACATTTCTTACCGCTGACTCACTTTGAATTGAGTTCTAAGACATTTCTTACCGCTGACTCACTTTGAATTGAGTTATAAGACACTTCTTACAGCTGACTCACTTTGAATTGAGTTATAAGACACTTCTTACAGCTGACTCACTTTGAATTGAGTTATAAGACACTTCTTACAGCTGACTCACTTTGAATTGAGTTATAAGACACTTCTTACAGCTGACTCACTTTGAATTGAGTTATAAGACACTTCTCACTGCTGACTCACCTTGAATTGAGTTATAAGACACTTCTCACTGCTGACTCACCTTGAATTGAGTTATAAGACACTTCTCACTGTTGACTCACCTTGAATTGAGTTATAAGACACTTCTCACTGTTGACTCACCTTGAATTGAGTTATAAGACACTTCTCACTGTTGACTCACCTTGAATTGAGTTCTAAGACATTTCTCACTGTTGACTCACCTTGAATTGAGTTATAAGACACTTCTCACTGCTGACTCACCTTGAGTTGAGTTATAAGACATTTCTCACTGCTGACTCACTTTGAGTTAAGCTCTAAGACATTTCTTACCGCTGACTCACTTTGAATTGAGTTCTAAGACATTTCTCACTGCTGACTCACTTTGAGTTAAGCTCTAAGACATTTCTTACCGCTGACTCACTTTGAATTGAGTTCTAAGACATTTCTTACCGTATAACCACATAGACTGTTTATAAACTTGTTTGTGTATAACCACATAGACTGTTTATAAACTTGTTTGTGTATAACCACATAGACTGTTTATAAACTTGTTTGTGTATAACCACATAGACTGTTTATAAACTTGTTTGTGTATAACCAAACATTATGTTTAAACATAAGGGTACATTGTATTGTGAATTGAAGTTGTATCTTGTTTAGAGCTTCTATCTCAGGTATATGGAATTTGACATTCATACACTAGTCTGTAGGCTATATGTGTATAATAGGACATTTTCATTTCGAACGGATAACTAGAAAGTTATGATCAATTGAAAATGTATGTTGTATTTTGTATAAAAATATGTTCTACAGGTTCTGTAAAGTCCTGATTATTATTGTTCTAAAAAATGTGTTAAATTAAAGTTCATATGCGAATGTAAATAAAAGTTTAGATCTAGCTTGTATCTATGAATTCAACTTGTTTATAATTAAATGTTGTTGTCGGTGGCGTAGCGCTAAGGAAGTACACTGCGCCCGCACCCATGACCAATTCAGGGTCCACAATTTTAGTAATTTATATACTTTACAAAAAAAAAAAAACGAATATAATATTCACTGATTGATGGGAATAGAGTTATATTTTGTCATTGTGTAAACATTCTCATTTCAAACTTGTTTTCGAAATATAAATGAGTGTTATGGCCAAATCATGTATTTGTTAATTTGAGAGACAACCGATGGTCGATTATTACGAGATCAGGGCTGGAAATAGACGTAATATGACCATAAGCTATTTGAACTATGGCGCCCCTTGTAATCAACATAAGTCAATTTTTCCTTTGTTGTGTCTACAAATTGATTGAATGAAAATATCCCTGAGACAGATTTTTTGGAGGCCTAAACCTAAGCCCTGTTGACTTTAGGTAAATCCAGCGCTATACAGAATATTATGCAGCTTGTTACTTGTAATTAAGGCTAAACAGGGTCTACATGTTAGAATTAGGAACTGACGAAGAAGGACGTTTTGGCGACGCCATATATATATATATATATATATATATATATATACTTCTATAGTCAGGACATGGAGATTTTTTAACACTACAAAAAAAGTCGTGAAAATGTTTTAGAAAGTTGGATCAAGGCGTTGTTTTGTAAAGTAGTTTAAAGAAGTAAAGTTGTTGTTTTTTTCAACCCTAACCTATGTAACATATAAATTAGTCTTTAGATCTAGAATTCTAGATCATAGACTTATGTATAATATATAAGCCTATGGTGTAAACTTTTTGTTGTCGTAAGATTTTGAATTATAATTTGTAATACAATTATATTGTCACTTCTTGACAAAGTTATCTCCACTTCTAACCTGTTCATATAAAGCAGTGATGCCCAAATTACGGCCCGCGGGCCAGAACCGGCCCGCGATGTGGTTCCAGCCGGCCCACCGAAACGTCGGCACAAATTGTAGAAAATACTCCCCCTCCCCTCCACCAAATCACTTTTTCTCTGATGGATTAGTACAATGACCTTTAACAATTGTGCGTGGATGAGTTAATGAAATGGGATTCAGAATGTAGAGTCTACCAGGAAAAGTGAACAGATCTTTTTTGAGGAACATGATAATAAGCTAATATATTTGTTTTATTAAGAAAGTATGGCTGTTTAAAAAAACAATTTATAAACGGCATTCTAAAAAAATATGACGCATTTATGGTTTGAGACGCAAATAAAAGATTGTTAAACTTTGCCTAGAGATTAGAGGATCGATGGGAATATTAACCCAAAAGAGACAAGAAAATAAGTTGGGGGTAAAGCTTGTTACAATGTTGCATACGTTTTAAGTAGAGAAATGAAGCCATTTTCTGACGCCTAAAAAAACAACAAATTTTAAATATCTCATTAATTAATGTAAGTACTAGTCCCACCGGTTGCTAATCAAATTCTTTCAGATTTATTTCATTTAATTTTTCGTACCTTTTGTTTATGTGGCCCGCGACACGAGTGTCGGAAAATAAAAAGGCCCGCAGGTCCAGTTAGGTTGAGCATCACTGATATAAAGGATGAGGATGGGGTATATATATATACTAGCTGATACCCATGCTACGCTAGGGTTAAAATAGTTGGTATATATTTTATAAATAAAGTTGGAATAAATGTTAATTTTGCTCGGAACACTATGTTTACTATATCTATCGATATATCGGTACTAATAAGGCTTGTCTTCGAGTCCGAAGATAATGAGGAGTGCAGTATTTCCCGTGGCTACGCTATAGAGCCATCTATTCCTTTTACTTTTTTTAAAAACATATCACGTGATCTTGGTTTTGTCTGATTCACGCCAATGAACGTGTATGAGTATATGTATAATTTTCGTCAGGATTTCTACTAGAATCTAGATATAACACTACAAAGTGATGTTAGGATGTCAGCCATACGTAAGATAAGTAAGACTAGAATGACTACGAAGAAATTGAAACTGTAATAATAAATGGCTCTAAATCAACACCAATAACAGTAAACTCAGGTGTACGGTACCTCAATGAACAGTCTTAGGTCCACTACTATTTTTAATTTACATAAATGATTTACCAAATTGTATTAGTTCAGGAACAAAAGTCAGATTATTTGCAGACCATGGCATAATATATAGAACAATAAAAACAACACAAGATACAGAAATTTTACAAAGAGAATTAGATGAATTACAGAAATGGAAATCAAATTGGAGCATGTCTTTCCGTCCAGAAAAATGTCAGTTATTAAGAGTAACAAATAAAAACAAACTAAAACAAATTAATTCCACTTATCTTATTCATGGTAAACCAGTAACACAGACTAAAAACGCAAAATACCTAGGTGTTATAATAAATGAAAAACTGTCATGGAATCCCCATATTAATGAAACTATTTAAAAAATCAAACAAAGCATTTGGGTTTATTAAAAGAAATTTATATAAATCAAATAAGAACATATATCTAAAATTTTATTTAACCTTGGTTATGCCAATAATAGAATATGCATCCTCTGTTTGGGACCCCTCAACTGAAGAAAACATTAAGAAACTGGAACAGACACAAAATAGAGCAGTGAGATTCAAACAAACGAATATTCACATTTGACTAGAGTAACACCTTTAGTAAAATCACTAAATTTAGAAAGCCTTCAGTAGAGAAGACTCAAAAGTAAAGTAGCAATTATACATAAAACACTGAACCATAATCTTCAAATACAAAAACAAAATTTAATAAAATACTAAGAAAAACACAAAGATAGAGGTACACTCTTTGTTCCATATGCTAGGACAAATTTGAACAAATGCTCTTTCTTCCCTAGTGCTATTAGAGCATGGAATTGGTTGCCTGAGCCAGCAGAGAAAACCAGTGACTGGGCTGAATTTAGGTCATTGGTTAATATGCATGACTAGATGCATGACGTGTAGGACGTAATCATCTTCTTTTTCGAAGTAACGTCTGTATCATACAAGAAAAGAGTATAAATAATTAAATACCATAATAAAATGGACTAATACAAATTGTATCGTTGTACATACAGTTTGCATAATTATTTTATAATCTCTCAAAATCTTTTTTTTTAATTATGATTGATTGACCTAAGATCTACTGTTTCATCTTTGGTATTGTAGACCTGATCTTAATAGTCAGAAATGCAGGGAATAAAGGGAGGTAATGCTGAGCAGGTAACATTTTACTACAATTGTATGGGTTGTGTCCCTTGCACCATCTCACCGCTGCGCAAGAAACTTGTCTACCAAGCTAGAATCAAAAGCAATGTTAAGTCAAGAAGTGCTTAGTTTCCTGTTAGCATTCTAGTGATAAATATTGTGCACATAATTATTCCTTAGGTGGAAGAGAAGGTTGTTTGTATATATATATCGTTTATAGGACCTTTACTACGTGTGAATGGGACTGTTTATATGAAGGGAATTGATCTGATAGTGTGAAGGAAATTGAACTGTTAGTGTGAAGGGAACTGAACTGTTAGTGTGAAGGGAACTGAACTGTTAGTGTGAAGGGAACTGAACTGTTAGTGTGAAGGGAATTGAACTGTTAGTGTGAATGGAATTGAACTGATAGTGTGAAGAAGATGGGTCTGATAGGGTGAAGTGTGTCTTCGGGTAATAATTATTGCTCATCCTCTCTCTCTCTTTGTCTCTCTTTTTTTGTCTCTCTTGCTTTCTCTCTCTTTATCTCTCTTACGGTACTCTCTTTCTTTTGCTCTCTCTCTCTTTCGTTCTCTCTTTCTCTTTATTTCTCTCTTCTTTCTTCTTCTTCGTTCTTCTGGGCTCCAACATAGATGAGGTTTCGAGTCAATGTGTTATGCGCCAGGAGGCCCATTGACTCCGACTTCAGCCTGCTTTTCTTTCTGGGTGTGCTCCCATAGCCTTTGATCATCCAAGATCATCTGCAAGGCAGCAGGTGTTTGATTTCGGAGTTTTCTCTCCTAGATGAACTGCTATCCCTAGCTAACGAGTTTCATCTACCCGGGTTTAGAGTTAGAGCGCCCTATATGCCTACTCGCTTTTTGCAATCATTTCCCTGGATTTCTGAGATGTTTTTAGTAAATATTCCAACCACTGGAATACTTCACTTCATCCTCCATGACTGCAAACCATATGATCCGTGGCTGTTTATTTGGTATTCATAGCCAACGCTTATATCTAAGGGTTTTTCCCCTATCGGCCACCTAGGAAGTGCTTGGTAGAATATGGTAGTTCCCACAAGTCTCTCTCTTTCTCTCTCTCTCTGAAGATGGTGGCTCACCCAAGTCTCTCTCTCTCTCTCTCTCTGAAGATGGTAGCTCACCAAAGTCTCTCTCTCTCTCTCTCTCTCTCTCTCTCTGAAGATGGTAGCTCGTCTAAGTCTCACTCTCTCTCTCTCTCTGAAGATGGTAGCTTACCCAAGTCTCTCTCTCTGAAGATGGTAGCTCCCCCAAGTCTCTCTCTCTGAAGATGGTAGCTCCCCCAAGTCTCTCTCTGAAGATGGTAACTACTCCAAGTCTTTCTCTGAAGATGAAACTCCCCCAAGTCTCTCTGATCATGGTAGCTCAGACAAGTCTCTCTCTCTGAAGATGGTAGCTCACCCAAGTCTCTCTCTTTCTGAAGATGGTAGCTCCCCCAAGTCTCTCTCTCTGAAGATGGTAGCTCAACCAAGTCTCTCTCTCTCTCTCTGAAGATGGTAGCTCACCCAAGTCTCTCTCTCTGAAGATGGTAGCTCCCCCAAGTCTCTCTCTGAAGATGGTAGCTCCCCCAAGTCTCTCTCTGAAGATGGTAGCTTCCCCAAGTCTCTCTAATGGTGGTAGCTCAGCCAAGTCTCTCTCTCTCTCTCTCTCTCTCTGAAGAGTGTAGCTCCCCCAAGTCTCTCTCTCTGAAGATGGTAGCTCCCCCAAGTCTCTCTCTCTCTCTGAAGATGGTAGCTCCCCCAAGTCTCTCTCTCTCTCTGAAGATGGTAGCTCACCCAAGTCTCTCTCACTCTCTCTGAAGATGGTAGCTCCCCCAAGTCTCTCTCTGAAGATGGTAGCTTCCCCAAGTCTCTCTAATGGTGGTAGCTCAGCCAAGTCTCTCTCTCTCTCTCTCTCTGAAGATTGTAGCTCCCCCAAGTCTCTCTCTCTGAAGATGGTAGCTCCCCCAAGTCTCTCTCTCTCTCTCTGAAGATGGTAGCTCCCCCAAGTCTCTCTCTCTCTCTGAAGATGGTAGCTCACCCAAGTCTCTCTCACTCTCTCTGAAGATGGTAGCTCCCCCAAGTCTCTCTCTGAAGATGGTAGCTCCCCCCAAGTCTCTCTCTCTGAAGATGGTAGCTCCCCCAAGTCTCTCTTTAAAGATGGTAGCTCCCCCAAATCTCTCCCCCAAGTCTCTCTCTGAAGATGGTAGCTCACCCAAGTCTCTCTCTCTCTCTCTCTGAAGATGGAAGCTCCCCCAAGTCTCTCTGATCATGGTAGCTCCCCCAAGTCTCTCTCTGAAGATGGTAGTTCTCCCAAGTCTCTCTCTCTCTGAAGATGGTAGCTCACCCAAGAATGATGGTGATTTCTGAAGAAAGTTGATGGTAAATAAAGAGTAGAAGAAACTGCGAACTGAAAGAGAGATATATAGATAGACTGAAAGAGAGATATAAAGATAGACTGAAAGAGAAAGGCAGAGACAGGAAGGATGAAGAAAGAAAGAAAGAGAGAAACGGAGATTTGATGAAAGTAAACTCAGAGGAAAGAAGAGTAAATGAAAGAGAATACTGTGTGGCATCGAGTGTTGATCCAATAACAAATATTCTATTGATCACACAGATCGATATTCTAGCCCCAAGCCCATTCCTTCACCTGTGCACCTCTGGTCGACCTGGAAGAAGTAACCTAGTGAGAAGGGGAGGGGTGATACGATGTCAGAAGTCGCTATGATCACGTGTCATGTGTGGCAGGGGGAAAAAAGAACGATGCAGGCATCAACAGGTTCTAGGTCTCTTCACCTTCACGTCTGCTATCAATACGCTTTACCAATGTCACACAAAAGAATATATTTAGATTCCTATATTCTAGATCTATCACCCACAGAGTAGATAGAGTCAAGATGGTAGTTTTGAGTGTTACCTGTTTGTAGATGTCTTAAACAAGGAAAGAGTACATTGTTTGTATATTAGTTTCAGTTGACCTCACCTTAACCTATCCCTTAGTCTTTTGGACCGTTGGGCCACCACACAAGATCTGTTGACCGTCTTCTCCATTCCTCACTATCTTTTGCATTTGATGGAATCTCTTTCATTGACAGGCCCGTCCATTCTTTTATGTTGTCTTCCCATCGCTTCTCATTCTGCCTCTTCTTCTTTTTTTCCTGGTACTGTTCCATGAAGGATGGTCTTTGCGAGCTCTTAGAACCTTGTGATATGACCATAGAGTTTTAGTTTGCGTTTTTCTACAGTAGCTAGCAGGTCATCGTCAGGTCCAATCGCTGTATTCATCGTGTTTCTAATCTCTTCGTTTGTGATGCAGTATTTGAATGTGATACCTAGGATCCTTTTGTAGCATCTCAACTCCATGCTAGGACTCTCCTCTCTAGTTTTGCAGTCAGCGTCCAAGGTTCGCAAGCATAAATACAATGTGGCCCTGGACAAATGCCCATCAGTCTGATTTTAGTGTCGGATGCCTTTGTCTTTCCAGTTTGTTTTGAGTTCCTTCTCTTAAATTCTCTCTCTCCGAGCCTCATTTATAACGCTACATTGCCACGTCTAGTCACTCCAAACAAATACCATCATCATCATCTTTCCTTTACGTTCCTCATGGAACATAGAGCCTACTGAATGGGGAAAAAAAATCTAATCCTAATCTATTGAAAGGAAACTTTGTCTCCTGTGAAGTTGACCTTGTAACAAGTTGAATTTTGGAGCTTTGTCCTTTCCATTCGCGACATCATCAGTTCAAATTTTCTACACCTTCTCTATCAGATACTATCCTTGTTCTCAAAACAGTTTCCCTTCTCTCTTCCAGCTAATTTGGCCTGAATCTTACGGAGACTGTGGCTGGGGGAATAATGGACGATGGATAAAAAGGTAAATGTGGCTGTCCATTTAAAACAATAATAATTTAATTTTAGAGCGCTGATTAAACATAATGTGGGTTCAAGGCGCTGTGATAACATTACAAACATAAACACGAGAGTTAAAATGACAAACTAATCTAAAATTGAACAGATAGATCTTAATGTTCTTCTTGAATGTATTGAAGCATGTTGTCTGTCTGAAATGAATGAGGAGTGAGTTCCGAACCTTTGGTCCTTGCATTTAAAAAGCCTGCAAACCGTTCCTGTCTAGGGAGAAACGTGGCATCACTAGAAGCGTTGAGTCATGGAGCGAAGTGTTCTCTGAGGGACATATGGAGTCAGGGCCGGTCTTAGGCCACTGCAGCCCGCACTTTCATAGGCCCCGCGCGATGCGAATTCTAAGTGTAAATTATTTAATTAAACCATTTTAATTTATAATTAAAGGGTTCCTGGAATTTTCCTGAAATTATAAAATATAAGAAAAAGTCATGAAAATCTCCTGAAATTATCAAAATCCTCTGAAAACTGATGCAAATTTCAATAAAACAGACAAATACAAAATTGTCATTTCGGGATGTCATTCAATATGGAAAACGCCAATCCTACTCGCAATTTAAAAAAAAAAAACGAAACGGCTATGTCAGCTTTTATTTAATAAAAATATAAAAATAAGGCGAATTTAAACCAAAACAAAAAGTTCAAATACTAAATTTACTTGAATAGTCACTGGCATACAAATAGAAATCTAAATCTATCTCGATCTCTTCAAAAAAAAAAAAAAAAAGCGATATTTTGCTAGTCGATAGTAAATCTAAAAGGCAGATCTGAATGTTTATCGACTTTTTGTTGGGAAACTACTATCTTCTGTAGATGGCTCGTAAAGTTAATTTGACAGCGATTTTGTACTTAGTAAACTATAAATAAAATGCAAAGACGAATTTATTTTCTAATACAAAATCTTAATTTTCACTTATTAACCTTATTAAACGCAAATTAGGCCCCGCGAAATCCGTTTCGCATAGGGCCCCGCAACCTGTAGGACCGGCCCTGTATGGAGTGATCAGTTCACTAAGCTACAAGGGCATTTCTTTATTATAGATGCACTGATGACAAAGTGTGGCCACCTTGTAGTTGATTCTCGCATTCACATGAAGCCGATGGATTGTGTGCAACAGAGTAATTGCAGATTCTCGTCTTGTTTTTCCTCGTATGCAGCAACCTCAAGACATATGAATGTTGGTGAACTAGAATTACTAGATACATATAGTC
The DNA here is from genome assembly GCF_947242115.1 of Biomphalaria glabrata. NCBI lineage: Eukaryota > Metazoa > Mollusca > Gastropoda > Planorbidae > Biomphalaria > Biomphalaria glabrata. Next base: position 9,212,818 of record NC_074717.1, on the reverse strand, counting down.
CAGTGGCGTAGCTAGTGTGGGGGGAGGAGGGGGGAATTGAAAATCCCCCCCCCCGGGCCCCCATTTGAGGGGGGCCACAAATGAGTGTTTTTTACATTAAAAAATTAATATTATGCAAAATGCAAGGCCCCCCCCCCGTGCCCCCGAACGATGGAAAATTCCTAGCTACACCCCTGATATAGTCCAACTGCAGTTGCTATCACCAAGTAGTTTTGTACCAGCTAGTCCATATCCCTTATTACATTATTTTTTTAAATTTATTTTTGTCTTTAATTTTCGATAATTTCTTCCCGTATGTTGAGATTTTATGACCAGCTGTCTCTCGCTACAATCAAGTCACATGCACCGCTACAGAAACTGTAGATTTGATCTACATTAATTAATGCAGACAATGCGCCGTTGTCGTACAGAGATCGATCTCTTTTTCTTTTGTCATCGGTGGATTTTCTTTCATTTTTGCAAAACTCTGTCTGTCTGTCTGTCTGTCTATCGGGTACAAATTATTGTTCCCACTTCTCATTCTCGGATCAACTTAGGACTTTGCACAATTATTCATTGTACCTCACAAGACGTGAAACAATAAAAAAAAACAAAAAACAGTTAGTTAATAAATTATTGGTGATTAATTATTTTGTTTGCTATTGAAAGAAGGGGAATAACTGCTACTTAATGAGAGATGTGGATGTATATATGTATTTAATCCCCTCATTACGTTTTGACCCCATTTTTCTTCTCGCTTCCCATGCTTGGAGAAAGTTGAAATTTTGCATAATTATTCATAGTCGATAACAATTTACGAATCAATCCAAAAAAATAACCAGTTAGTTAATCAGTTAGTACTAATTAATTAATTTTATTTAATATGGCAGAAAGGGATCTAAACCCTACCATTTTCAGATGTATGGCAGTAATTAGCGGTTCTTTCCCTTATATAAGGTTTATTTTTTTTTTAAGTAATTTTTTTGGCTTGTTTCAATACACGTAGGAGTCTGTACAGTGAAATGATCGGGTCTTCAGTTTCACACACATAGGGGCATCAATACATCGTTACATTCATATGAAAATCTGCATTGATCTTATGTACGATTTTAAATTTCCGATAATCAATCAATACTTCCCTGTAGTGGGAGATTTCTTTTGATAGAATCATTTGTCGAAATATGAATATAATTAAAGACACTTTTTTTTTAAAGATCTACAACGAAGGGGGGTTGAAGGGGGTTGATGACGTCAGAGCATACAGATGTCGGCGTTATGAGCTTGAACCACACACACACCCTTGCCCCAAAAGTTATCTTCAAGGAAGTCGTCTATGAAAGAGGGTGTTGATAACACGTCATTGCTCCGAGTATCGATCTGGGGAATTGATTTACTGATGGGCCCGATAGCTGTGTAGCTGTGAAGGAAACAAGTGTATGTGTGTGTGTGTGGAGGGGGGCCGGGTTACAGGAGAGAAAGATATTAAGGATACGTTTTTATAAAAAAAAATAATAACCTTGTGACTTTGGGGAGGCAAGAGCAATAACCCAACTCTGAGAAGTGGCATTTTAAAAACCAGAATGACAACAAAAAAACTTAAAATTAAAACAAATCTAACTTGTTCTAATATACACTGCAATAAGCAATGAAAACACGGGGGGGGGGGCGAGGAGAGTTTGATAATATGAACGGACAACAGATGTATATGACAATGAACAGTGAAAACACGAAGGCGAGATCGCGCAATCTGGACACCATATACCGTATGTTGACCTTCCCTTGTTGGACACAGAACGAGCTGTTTATACATTGTGAGTCATTTTTTCTAGAAACATGGCCTAACCACGGCAAGTGTTGACTACAGCTAGATCAATGTTGTTGCTACATGGCCTAACCACGGCAAGTGTCGACTACAGCTACATCAATGTTGTTGTTACATGGCCTAACCACGACAAGTGTCGACTACAGCTAGATTAATGTTGTTGTTACATGGCCTAACCACGACAAGTGTTGACTACAGCTAGATCAATGTTGTTGCTACATGGCCTAACCACGGCAAGTGTCGACTACAGCTAGATCAATGTTGTTGTTACATGGCCTAACCACGGCAAGTGTCGACTACAGCTAGATCAATGTTGTTGCTACATGGCCTAACCACGACAAGTGTTGACTACAGCTACATAACTTAATCTCGGAATTAGTTCATTGATTTTCCAGGCTGATTCAGGCAACCCTTTCCGTGCTCTAATGGCACTAGGGAAGAACGATTTGTCAGTTCTGTATACTTCTTAAATTACAGTGTTGAAAGGCAAACCTATCATCATTTATCATTATTTATAAGTGAGATGGTGTAAGCATAAATTCTTTGAAATGTTGGATTGGATGAAATAGTGACCAAACGGATGGCTTCCTGTCATGTGGCATACTCTTTGAACTGTCGTTTTTAGTTAGGACCCAGCTCACTGTCATCCCTGCCCATGTGGGCTTAGATATAATAATCCTCATTTATGAATTTCCTAAACTTACTGGGGTCCTGGGTTCGAATCTCGGTGAAGACTGGGACTTTGAATTTCGGAATTTTTAAGGGATTAACTGAGTCCACGCAACTAATGGGTACCTGACAATAGTTGGGGAAAAGTAAAGGCGGTTGGTCGTTGTGCTGGCCACATGACGCCTTGCTCGTTAACCGTTGACCAAAGAAACAGATGGCCTTAACATCATCTGCCCCATAGATCGCAAGGTATGAAAGAGGATTTTAATATTTAACAAATCGATACAGGGTATGTTTTATATTAACTTTTGTCTTTCCATTCGGCGGTACACATTAGTTAGTGATGAGAAAAAAAGTATATTATTGAACTAGAGAGGGGCTCGTTTGGATACATTGTTTATACTCTTTTTGTTACGACATAAACACGCCAACACGTAGGCTACGAGTACAGGTCTAGACCTAGCTCCACTGTGCATGATACACCCGATATCAAATAGAGGCCTATATGTTTAAAGGGGAAAAAAAATCGATCTCTGCGTCTCTTTCTCTCTTTTTTATCATGCAAATCTAATGGAGCAGGAGCCTAGAGATTTGAACTTTTGCCAACTTGAATCAACTGCTGATGTCAGAGGTCTGGAGATATCGATTTTATTTACACGTATCTCCTCACAAGAACTGACATTCAAAGAGGGGGGCGATAACTTATTGATAATTTTTTTTTCTTTTTTTACTATTGGAGTCTTTAAAAAAATTCGATCTTTCTAAGATCGATTTTTTTTTTTTTACATTTTTTTTTTTTTTTTGAGATTTGCGATCTGCAGTGGCGGTGAAGTTAAGTAACATGTCTGTGTCACGTGACGTAAGTATTGAAGATAAAACGTTCTGCGTCCTGGACTTGTGGCCTGGGCAGACGTTCAAATTATTAAGTCGTATGGTCTCCATGTCCAATACACCCTTACAGGCCATCTCTTTCGTGCGTTGTTTAAACAAAAACAGGGGCAGACTGGTTATATGGGCTTTCGGGCAGATGCGGGTTGGCCGGCCCATGGCTTTCTAAAGACAGAAAGGCCCATTAAAATGTATAATAGGCCCTATAATAGAAACGTTCGACGGATGTGCCTTACCTTTATATATGTAGAGATTACATATAGTGTACAACCCTATCATGTATAAATACAAATACATTTCGTCAACCAACATGCAATGGATTCAGTTTTCGACGCATTATAAACTTTACAGATTAAAATGGAGGCCAAACATATGGCACGCAATGAGTGGGCCCTGAATGTATTGTAATGCCAGGCCCGACTATGACACCCAGCCCGCCCTTGTTTGCAAGTTATGTAATACATATGATATAATAGTAGTAAGGGGATAAATTCCGATAAATAATTTGTTGTCAATGTGGAGGGGAAAAAAATTATTTTGATAAGTTAGTATTTTTTTCTAAATGCCCAAGTATTGTGACGATCTGTAAGAACAAAGACTGGACAGGAGAAGCAGAAACAACAGGAACTATGGCTCTAGCTGTGTGTAGGCAAATGACCCTAGGACACACAAGAAGCAGTTAGACAGACAGACGGACAGACAGACAGACAGGCAGAGAGACAGACAGATAGATAGATAGATAGATAGATAGATAGATAGATAGATAGATAGATAGATAGATAGATAGATAGATAGATAGATAGATAGATAGATAGATAGATAGATAGATAGATAGATAGATGGGTATCTGTCTCTACATTTTTATTTGTTTTTACTTGGGGTATGTGCTGCTACGTCGGTATTTTTGCTACGTCTTTATTCTTGGCTGCAAGTGTAAGATTCTCACACTGGCGGATCCAGGGAGGGCGATAGGGGCGATCGCCCACCCCACTCGGCGACACACACACACACCCCCAGACGAATTATAGTAAAGAAATCACACAATTTGTATACGAATTTATTAGTTATGTTAATAATATATACTAATTATTTATATTTTAACCTATTTTTAGATGTCGCTACATTTCTGGTTTCTTAGCCTATTCGGTGAGGTTGGGGGGACGATTGCTTCTACTTCATTATTAGAGTAACAATTGAGATGAGTTCTGAACACAGATATTATTTTCCTAGTCATCTTTTTCCAAACTTTACTCATACTGATATTTTTCTATTGTATAAAAAATTTTGAGACTATAACTCACAATATGTGCTTGAATCATAAAAATTTAGAATCTAATTTGTCCACCTTATTTCTCATCCCACTTCCGAAATTTTAGAGCTTTGAATTATAGTTCTGAAACAAAACAAAGTTACAAACATGTCTGTTGAACAAAATCTATCACTTAAAATGAGCTATTTTTTTAAATATAATTTTTTGAATATTTTTTTTTCGGCGGCGATCCTCAAAGTCTTAATCTAAATATATGGGGTATCTTATCTTTTCTAGGAACAAATCGGTTGTATTTGCAATGTAGTAAAGGCCTGTAAATTCATATTAGAATATTTTTAAAGTAAAACATTTTTCCAAAGGTCCTTTTTGAGCAGGATAAATAATGAGCTGTAGATGTCAGGAGAATGAAGAATGTGAAGAATGCAAGAAAACGATTTTGGCGTCGGGACTTACAGCGCTCCCCCAGACCCCCTAGCTGTCAAGAGAAAGGCCTCAACAAACTTTTTTTTTCTTTTTCCTCAAAGGTTGAGAACCAATCCCGTTTTTTTTTATTCTAATATATATATATATATATATATATACGTGCGTTTATGCTTAGAGTTAAGGTTTACTGGGCGTTAAGAGTTAGGGTTTGGAAAAAAATGTATCGCTACATGTGCATTCGCTGCTATGTGTTCTACACGTGACTGTATCGCTACATGTGTATTCGCTGCTATGTGTTCTACACGTGACTGTATCGCTACATGTGTATTTGCTGCTACGTGTTCTACACGTGACTGTATCGCTACATGTGTATTCGCTGCTACGGGTTCTACACGTGACTGTATCGCTACATGTGTATTCGCTGCTACGGGTTCTACACGTGACTGTATCGCTACATGTGTATTTGCTGCTACGTGTTCTACACGTGACTGTATCGCTACATGTGTATTTGCTGCTACGTGTTCTACACGTGACTGTATCGCTACATGTGTATTCGCTGCTACGGGTTCTACACGTGACTGTATCGCTACATGTGTATTCGCTGCTACGGGTTCTACACGTGACTGTATCGCTACATGTGCATTCGCTGCTACGTGTTCTACACGTGACTGTATCGCTACATGTGCATTCGCTGCTACGTGTTCTACACGTGACTGTATCGCTACATGTGCATTCGCTGCTACGTGTTCTACACGTGACTGTATCGCTACATGTGTATTCGCTGCTATGTGTTCTACACGTGACTGTATCGCTACATGTGTATTCGCTGCTATGTGTTCTACACGTGACTGTATCGCTACATGTGCATTCGCTGCTACGTGTTCTACACGTGACTGTATCGCTACATGTGCATTCGCTGCTACGTGTTCTACACGTGACTGTATCGCTACATGTGCATTCGCTGCTATGTGTTCTACACGTGACTGTATCGCTACATGTGTATTTGCTGCTATGTGTTCTACACGTGACTGTATCGCTACATGTGTATTTGCTGCTATGTGTTCTACACGTGACTGTATCGCTACATGTGTATTCGCTGCTATGTGTTCTACACGTGACTGTATCGCTACATGTGTATTCGCTGCTACGTTTTCTACACGTGACTGTATCGCTACATGTGTATTCGCTGCTATGTGTTCTACACGTGACTGTATCGCTACATGTGTATTCGCTGCTATGTGATCTACACGTGACTGTATCGCTACATGTGTATTCGCTGCTACGTGTTCTACACGTGACTGTATCGCTACATGTGTATTCGCTGCTACGTGTTCTACACGTGACTGTATCGCTACATGTGTATTCGCTGCTACGTGTTCTACACGTGACTGTATCGCTACATGTGTATTCGCTGCTATGTGATCTACACGTGACTGTATCGCTACATGTGTATTTGCTGCTACGTGTTCTACACGTGACTGTATCGCTACATGTGCATTCGCTGCTATGTGTTCTACACGTGACGGTATCGCTACATGTGTATTCGCTGCTACGTGTTCTACACGTGACTGTATCGCTACATCTGTATTCGCTGCTACGTGTTCTACACGTGACGGTATCGCTACATGTGTATTCGCTGCTATGTGTTCTACACGTGACTGTATCGCTACATGTGTATTCGCTGCTACGTGATCTACACGTGACGGTATCGCTACATGTGTATTCGCTGCTATGTGTTCTACACGTGACGGTATCGCTACATGTGTATTCGCTGCTATGTGTTCTACACGTGACTGTATCGCTACATGTGTATTCGCTGCTACGTGTTCTACACGTGACTGTATCGCTACATGTGTATTCGCTGATACGTGTTCTACACGTGACTGTATCGCTACATGTGTATTTGCTGCTACGTGTTCTACACGTGACTGTATCGCTACATGTGCATTCGCTGCTATGTGTTCTACACGTGACTGTATCGCTACATGTGTATTCGCTGCTACGTGTTCTACACGTGACTGTATCGCTACATCTGTATTCGCTGCTACGTGTTCTACACGTGACGGTATCGCTACATGTGTATTCGCTGCTACGTGTTCTACACGTGACTGTATCGCTACTTGTGTATTCGCTGCTACGTGATCTACACGTGACGGTATCGCTACATGTGTATTCGCTGCTACGTGTTCTACACGTGACTGTATCGCTACATGTGTATTCGCTGCTATGTGATCTACACGTGACTGTATCGCTACATGTGTATTTGCTGCTACGTGTTCTACACGTGACTGTATCGCTACATGTGCATTCGCTGCTATGTGTTCTACACGTGACTGTATCGCTACATGTGTATTCGCTGCTACGTGTTCTACACGTGACTGTATCGCTACATCTGTATTCGCTGCTACGTGTTCTACTCGTGACGGTATCGCTACATGTGTATTCGCTGCTACGTGTTCTACACGTGACTGTATCGCTACATGTGTATTCGCTGCTACGTGATCTACACGTGACGGTATCGCTACATGTGTATTCGCTGCTATGTGATCTACACGTGACGGTATCGCTACATGTGTATTCGCTGCTACGTGTTCTACACGTGACGGTATCGCTACATGTGTATTCGCTGCTATGTGTTCTACACTTGACTGTATCGCTACATGTGTATTCGCTGCTATGTGTTCTACACGTGACTGTATCGCTACATGTGTATTCGCTGCTATGTGTTCTACACGTGACTGTATCGCTACATGTGTATTCGCTGCTACGTGTTCTACACGTGACGGTATCGCTACATGTGTATTCGCTGCTACGTGTTCTACACGTGACTGTATCGCTACATGTGTATTCGCTGCTATGTGTTCTACACGTGACGGTATCGCTACATGTGTATTCGCTGCTATGTGATCTACACGTGACTGTATCGCTACATGTGTATTTGCTGCTACGTGTTCTACACGTGACTGTATCGCTACATGTGCATTCGCTGCTATGTGTTCTACACGTGACTGTATCGCTACATGTGTATTCGCTGCTACGTGTTCTACACGTGACTGTATCGCTACATCTGTATTCGCTGCTACGTGTTCTACACGTGACGGTATCGCTACATGTGTATTCGCTGCTACGTGTTCTACACGTGACTGTATCGCTACATGTGTATTCGCTGCTACGTGATCTACACGTGACGGTATCGCTACATGTGTATTCGCTGCTATGTGATCTACACGTGACGGTATCGCTACATGTGTATTCGCTGCTACGTGTTCTACACGTGACGGTATCGCTACATGTGTATTCGCTGCTATGTGTTCTACACTTGACTGTATCGCTACATGTGTATTCGCTGCTATGTGTTCTACACGTGACTGTATCGCTACATGTGTATTCGCTGCTATGTGTTCTACACGTGACTGTATCGCTACATGTGTATTCGCTGCTACGTGTTCTACACGTGACGGTATCGCTACATGTGTATTCGCTGCTACGTGTTCTACACGTGACTGTATCGCTACATGTGTATCTCTTGTGGAGAACAATGGAGTTTTAAAAAAAAGCAATATACATGAATGTAGAGATGATTTTTTTTTTACTTCCACGGGTCATACTGCCCTGACCCTGCGAGACGTCTTTACCTGACATCAGCCTTGAAGACACTGGAGGTAAAAAAAAAAAAGGCTACAGAAAATAAAACTATCATGGAAGGAAGATAAAGGATCATGTCGTCTGCTGTTTCCAGTTTTTACCGCCAAGTTTGTTTTTGGATTGGCGTCTGCTGTGTCTGCGGCAATGTAGTCTGGAGAGAAAAAAAAAGTCATCTGCAACAATGTCGACTGTAACATGTCTGTAGCAATGTCGACTGTAAAATTTTGTCTGCAGCAATGTCGAATGTAACATGCCTGTAGCAATGTCGACTGTAAAATTATGTGTGCAGCAATGTCGACTGTATCATGTCTGCAGCGATGTCGACTGTACAAGTTTCCCTTCAGCAATATCGACTATAACATGTTGTCTGCAGCAATATCGACTAAAACATGTTGTCTGCAGCAATATCGACTATAACATGTTGTCTGCAGCAATATCGACTATAACATGTTGTCTGCAGCAATATCGACTAAAACATGTTGTCTGCAGCAATATCGACTAAAACATGTTGTCTGCAGCAATGTCAACTGTAGCGTATTGTCTATAGCAATGTCGACTGTAAAATATTGCTTGGGGCAATATCGACGGTAGAGCTGGTCATTTGCAGAGATTTTAAGATTGTCGTCTGTGGCATTGTCAACCACAAAGATTGACGCTGACGCCTACAGCAATATCGATGCTAATTAATGTTGGTGACAAGATCAATATAATATGGCCCCTCTGTCTCGAAACACAATGGATTCGCTCCGATGAACTACTGATGTTGGAAGGCTCACCCTTACTACTTTAGTATCGGCCCATTCCTCCACCTTAGGCTACTTTATTTCACTTTATTTGACCTGCCCTTTTTAATAGATTGGATAGTGAACTATGGACATCAGGAGAATGCGCTGTAGCTAATAAGGATGCAAGAAAACGCTTGGCCTCAGGCCTAATATACACACACACATATATATATATATATATATATAGTGTGTGTGTGTGTGTTTCTACAAAGGATGATGGTTTACATGGGGTTAGGGTTTTCAAAAGTTGTTTGCATTGAAAAAATAATTCTTCTTCTAATTCAACAGGCCCATTTTTGGTGCCGGTCCAACGGGCTGTTGCCCATATAGCAGGTGTCCGCCCCTGACAGTGGTTAGGTTATCGTGGGGTCCAATCGCTGTTTTAATCTATTGTCTAGTCTCTTCTTTTGTGTCTTTTGTAACTCTGATACCGGAGATCTTTCTGTAGCATCTTAGTTTCATTGCTAGGATCGTCTGCTCGAGATCTGCAGTCAGCGTCCAAGATTAGCAACCGTAGAAGTGTTATAGCATGGTTAGGAATTTGTTTCATAGAAAGGGAAAGTTACAGGCAGACTTACAGACAATGACGCGACAATAAAAACTAGACTAGGATTTTAGAAAGAATGGCGAAATGTAAACAGAAAACTTCTGAAGACTTTAGAGAGAGGCAGCTTTTTATGGACGTAGAGATTTAGATTGACGACTTTCGACTGTTCCCTTCGTTATTATTAAACGTCTTGTTCGACATTCCCAATCAGCGTCGACTTACTTATATTGTTGGCCTTTCGCCTGTGTTATTGGGTTTCGTTATTTGAGAGTTACCTCCGTGTGATTAGATCTGTATAAGACACAGCGCGGAAGCACCTAACATAAGAATGTGGTCATGACCATAGGAGCACATTAATCTGATTTTAATTTCAAGGGCCATGCCTTAATCTTTCCAGGTTGTTTTGTGTTTTGTAAGTGCTGTTTTTAAAACAGAAACTACACATGTATTAACGATATATACAGCTTTGATATGTCTAGAAACAAAAGTATATTAATACGATGTGGAACACTGGAAGCAAAATACAACTCGCTACTAAAGTACACTAAACACGCGTACTTCTGACTCCGGTTTAAACTGGCTTTCATCAACCGTTTCACCCTAAGAAGGTGACCTTCGAAAAACTCCATGAAGGAGTCGGAGCGCAAAAGGCATCCCCAGTATCCTGTTAAGAAGGATTTCTCTCAACGGACATGTGTGGACCGGAAGCTTATCGCCCCAAGTCCTTTCGGAAGATCCACAATGGCAGCGACCATCAGTACCATTAAGTCGTGACACATATGTGCCCTTTGACCTATCCCCCCCCTCATTCCCGTTCGTTGTTCGCAATATGTAGATGACCAGATGATACGGGAACAAAAGCGGAACGATCGCTGACCACGAGGCACATATATAATAAAAGGTGGGAGTGGGGAGAGCAGTTTTCTCTGGTCAATGGTGCTTCCCCAACAGCAGATATATCTATATCCCCCTTACAAGGCACGGTGGCTGAGTGGGGGGCACGGTGGCTGGTGTCCTCGGTTCAAATCTCTTTGAAGACTGGGATTTAGAACTTTTGGATTTTTAGGGCGCGCCTGATTCCACTCATCTGTAATGGGTACCTGACTTTAGTTGGTGAAAGTAAAAACGGTTAATCGTTGTGCTGGCCACATGACACCCTGCTAGTTAACCGTGGCCGTAGAAACAATAAATTGCCTCAAAGATCGCAAGGTCTGGAATGGAAACTTTTCTTACGATACTGAATTTAAAAAAAAAAACAAGCCGGTATTTAGATTTGAAAAGAATGGATTGAAACTAAAGATTTTCGCTAGTCCACAAGACGTTCACCAAAAAGAATACTCTTAGTTCTTGGTATATACAAAAGGAATTCAAAAATCTTGTGTAGTTTTACATAAGTCACAGTGTTCTGAAAACGAAGGAGAATTGTAAACCATCGAGCATCGATGTGAGAATTCCAATCCGATATCTTGTCCGAGGAAGCGAAATTTGTTCGCATAGTTTATTTCGTCAAGTAGCCCAATATCGTTGACCTTTATTAGAGGAAGTTGTTTTTTTTTTTTGACAAATGAATTGTAGACTTGCGTACGGTAAAATAAATGCCGAACAAAATCAAAACAAAGACCTTCCTTTAGGGAACAGTACCAGAAAAAAAAAGAAGAAGAGGCAGACAGAGAAAGCGATGGGAGGACAACATAAAAGAATGGACGGGCCTGCCATTGAAAGAGGCTCTAAACAAAGCAAAAGATAAAGAGGAGTGGGGAAAGACGGTCGACGAATCTTGCGTGGTGCCCCAACGGTCCAACAGGATATGTAAAGGTAAAGGTAATAACATTGTCAAATGGGCCGCTCTCTCACAATCGTTGAAACATCCCCAAGTCTGACCAATCAGCCTCAGTTCCCAGACTTCTTGCGGAATTATTATAGTAAGGGCTTTTCTAGAACTTATTTTTACCACCTGTGTTTAAAATGATAATTTCTCTCATTTGTTATCCAGAGCTTAGGGGTTATGTTTTAAACAAGTAATTACACATGTTTTTTTTTTTAAATTTCTAAACAGGTTGGTTGGCTGTGTAAATAACCCTGTCTCTCTAATGTATGTACTACCTACATGAACAGCATCAAGAAGTCTTAGATCCCCTGTGGTTAAGAGATCTGACTAGTGTTACCTGAAATTAAATCTGACACACAACTCTGAGACACAGTGATCAGGACACGCAAGTCCATTCTTCCTGATGCATGTCTCGGCCCGCACCGCTGAGAACAATCGATCATCGATCGGCATCTGATCTGACACGTGATCCCCTTCACTTCCTAAAGTAGCCTATTGTAGGTTGTGTTTGTACACAAGTTTGACCTTTATCGTTGACCTCTAACCCCGTAAACTATATTTACATATTTACACGTCTCATCTGGAATGAAGAGGACTTAATCTAGTTCCTTCTGACTTAGTGACTCGCCCAGTCGGCCTATATATTACTTGGCGACTCGGCCTGTGTTATATTTTAGTGACTCGGCCTGTTATTACCTGGTAACTAGGCCAATGTTATCATAAGCTTGGTGGCTCGGCCAGTGTTAAAACTTAGTGACTCGGCCAATGTTAAAATAAATTGATGAGTCGGATCATTTGGTGATCTGGTTAACAAGGGTGTCATGAGGCCAGCACAACGACCAACCACCTTTACTTTTCCCCAACTAATGTCAGGTACCCATTGGAGGTGGATAGACTCCGAGGCGCCCAAGGATCCCGAAATTAAAAATCCGGTCCTGTGTTTATTATACACTTAGTGATCCGGATCGGCTCGTGTTATCCTAAACCAGAGAGAAACTAAACAAGAGAGAAACTAAACCAAAGAGAAACTAAACCAGAGAGAAACTAAACCAGAGAGAAACTAAACAAGAGAGAAACTAAACAAGAGAGAAACTAAACACGAGAAAAAACTAAACCAGAGAGAAACTAAACCAGACAGAAACTAAACCAGAGAGAAACTAAACAAGAGAGAAACTAAACAAGAGAGAAACTAAACCAGACAGAAACTAAACAAGAGAGAAACTAAACAAGAGAGAAACTAAACCAGAGAGAAACTAAACAAGAGAGAAACTAAACCAGAGAGAAACTAAACAAGAGAGAAACTAAACAAGAGAGAAACTAAACCAGAGAGAAACTAAACAAGAGAGAAAGTAAACCAGAGAGAAACTAAACCACACAGAAACTAAACCAGAGAGAAACTAAACAAGAGAGAAACTAAACAAGAGTGAAACAAAACAAGAGAGAAACTAAACCAGAGAGAAACTAAACCAGAGAGAAACTAAACCAGAGCGAAACTAAACCAGACAGAAAATAAACCAGAGAGAAACTAAACAAGAGAGAAACTAAACCAGAGAGAAACTAAACAAGAGAGAAACTAAACCAGAGAGAAACTAAACAAGAGAGAAACTAAACAAGAGAGAAACTAAACCAGAGAGAAACTAAACAAGAGAGAAACTAAACCAGAGAGAAACTAAACCAGAGAGAAACTAAATGAGAGAGAAACTAAACAAGAGAGAAACTAAACAAGAGAGAAACTAAACCAGAGAGAAACTAAACCAGACAGAAACTAAACCAGACAGAAACTAAACCAGAGAGAAACTAAACAAGAGAGAAACTAAACCAGAGAGAAACTAAACCAGACAGAAACTAAACCAGACAGAAACTAAACCAGATAGAAACTAAACCAGAGAGAAACTAAACCAGAGAGAAACTAAACAAGAGAGAAACTAAACCAGACAGAAACTAAACCAGACAGAAACTAAACCAGACAGAAACTAAACCAGAGAGAAACTAAACCAGAGAGAAACTAAACCAGACAGAAACTAAACCAGACAGAAACTAAACCAGAGAGAAACTAAACCAGAGAGAAACTAAACCAGAGAGAAACTAAACCAGAGAGAAACTAAATGTCAGGTTCTTGTATTCTTGTATTTATCAAATTATTATTATATATTTCCAATGCAAATATTTATTAATATTAAATATTATTTCAATTTGTATTATTGTTATTATTTTCTGAACTTATAATATTTTGGCTCAAGTTCAGCCTGACAAGCACATCATACACATATAGTTGTAGATAAACTAATAAACTAAGTGTATGATGTAAATAACAATAAAATTTATTCTTGTGATATATTTACAAATGACTGATTCATGATGACTGATAATAATAGTATGAAATATCAATATGTAATAATATGTAATCTACAATGATTCAGTTAGTCTCCTTAGATATAGAACATTCATATAATTATGAAACACATAGTATATTACCTTAACTATAATAAGTAGTTCAATGGATCACATAGTCCTTCAATCTCAAAAACAACAACTGGCAATATATGTAGATCTAGCCTCTAGATCAGGTACTGTCCACTGACGACAATTCCAAAAAGTACAAGTTCATAGTTGACACTACACCATCAGGTCTGACCACTGCAACCCGCAGTCTGGAATCTTGAACCTCAGACTCATGTACAAATCCACGTGCACACCAGACGACCAACTGAGAGAAAGACCTCAGTCCTGTAGACTGTAGACCTACAGTTGTACTCTCAATATAGAACTGAGACTGAATAAACAAGTCTTGACACTAAAACCCTATAGAAGATAAAAGAAAGGATTCTTCTAATCATCTATATCTAGTCTAATTATAGACTTACAAATACGAACGAATTCAAATAGAAAAACTATACAATGAAAAATAAAACTCACCCTAAACAGGGGTCAAGATAATCCAACAAGAAAATGTCCAAGGCAAATGCTAAGGCTATCCAATAACAAAAACCAAGGAGAAATTCCAGAGCTCTCAAAAAAACGTCTATCTGTATCAACGTACAAAACAATGGAGAGACTGTACTAGACGATAAATGACGCAAATCACACACACACTAAATTTACGTCACTAGAAGTTGTGACAAGCAACAAAAGCTCAGTCCTCTAGTCTACACAGAAAATATTAATAATGTAATGACGTCATCAATATAGTGATCAACGCCGCACTATCAATTAGAGAACTAATTCTACTATACAGTTACATAGATAACTGCGACATTCCCCCTCCTCAACGAACTGGCAATTTTGAAAAAAATTCCAGTTATCATAAAAACTGCAAGAAAATTCTCCAGAAAATCAACTTCACCAAGATCAATACTGCAAATACGTTTCCAAGAATTACAGAAAGAGACCTCAAACTCTCACTGAGAAAAAACAACTGAGAAATCCTCAACAACCAATAATCATTATGATTACCTCAACAATAAAAAATCTTCATTATACACTTCAATAGACAAAATAATGTTTGTCTCAAAAATTTACAGTTAAAGTTACAACTGTTTGCATGTTACATAGTTACATTATCAATTTTAATCAATATCAAAATTAATATAACATAAGTACATGATTGCTCAAATGAATCAAAAAATTATACAAGTCTTGAGCATACATCAGCAAAAACATTTAATTCTCCCTTCAAATGGACAGAATCAAAACAATAATCCTGAAGTGCTAAACACCATCTAGTTATTCTTTTGTTACAATAATTACTATTTGTTATGAATGACAATGCCTTGTTATCGGTCTGGAGATGAAACTTCACTCCTGCCAAATAACGATCTAGCTTTTTGATCGACCATACAATGGCCAGTCCTTCCCGCTCAAGGATAGAGTATTTCTGTTCACGTGGCAACAACTTGCGACTGACAAACTTCACTGGATGTAACACACCATCTCTCATCTGACTAAGTATACCTGAAATGCCTTTATCTGATGCATCTGTCTGCAAAAAGAATGGAAAAGAAGGATCAGGCAATCTTAGAATAGGATAATCACACAAATAAGTTTGTATTCTTTTCAGTGCCACAATACACTCATTACTCCAATCAATTCTCACAGATTTCCCTTTCTTCAATAACTCTGTGAATGGAAACACCAAGTCTGAATAACAAGGTATAAATTTAGAGTAATAGTTAACCAACCCAATTAATGACCTTACTTCCTTCTTGGTACTGGGTGGTTTAAACTCCAGGATCTTCTGAACATTTTTACTATCTGGTTTCACTTCTCCCCGACCTACATTATGTCCCAGAAATTTAATGTTAGTAAAGCCAACCTCTAATTTAGATGGTTTTAGAGTAAATCCATGACTTTTCAATACACCGAAAACATTCTGTACATCTCTAACATGAGTCTCCCAACTTTCGCTAAATATACAGATGTCATCAAAATAAAACAATACATTCTCAATATCTCTTAAAATACTCTTTAAAACTCTATTAAAATGGTTAGGGGCACCACTTAAACCAAATGGTAAGTAATGAAACATGTAGTGTTCCCCCAGAACTCTAAAAGCTGTGTACTCCTTACATTCTTCACTTATAGGTATTTGCCAATACCCTTTAGTTAAATCAACTAAAGTAAAATACTTAGCCCTGTAGAGTTTATTGAATAGCTCTTCTTGATCTGGTATTAATTCAGCTGGTATTTGTGTAACACTGTTTAACTTACGGTAGTCAATGCATGGACGTAGTGTACCATCACGTTTCTTAATAACCACAACAGGAGCGGCATATGATGAATCTGTGGGTCCTATGATACCCAACTTCAACATACTATCAATTTCCTCTTTTAATTTCTCCTTCATATTTATTGGTACCGTATATGGCTTTAATGCTATAGGCTTAGTGTCCAACAACTTAATCCTAAATTCTTCCACATCTGCTTTACCCGGTATGTCTGATATAATATCTTTGAATTCATCCAGCACCTTCATTATTTCACATCTCTGATTACAGTTTAAATCAAGGTTAACCTTTAATTGTGATAAAATGTCTTCATTCGTCTGCTTCTTATTATTGATTTCTAATGTCGGAATGCTTGGTAAAATATCTTCATTTGTCAAGTCTTCATCAAATTCCTCCTCATCATCCACAACAGACACCATATTAGCAGACAAAATACTGTTCTCATGTTCAATATTAATAACAGTTTCACTTGTATCATCTTTACTTCTGCTATGATATTTCATCAATCTATTGATATGGTAAAGTTTCAACTTATCTCCCTTCTTTACCAGAAAATTGAATCTTGATACCTTCCTTATAACTTTAAATGGTCCTTGCCAATATACAGATAATTTGTTTTCTCTTTGAGGTTTAAGTATCAATACACAATCACCTTCATCAATCTTGCGCAATGTAGAGTATCTATCATACTGAATTTTGTACTTTTGCTTTTTAACCTCACTATTTCTGTTGGCAATTGATGTCACATGAAATAACCTCTCCTTCAAATCCATTAAGTATGAGTAAACATTCCTGTATTCATCTTCCTCCTCTTTGTTTACAAATACTTGTTTCAGAATAGCCAATGGTCCTCTCATCTGTCTTCCATATACCATTTGAAATGGCGATATTCCTGTAGTTTCATTTGGGACCTCTCTATAAGCAAAAAGTGCAGCGCTAACCTTTCTATCCCAATCCTTTGGACTCTCTTGTGTAACCTTCCTTAGAAAACTTTTCAATGAAGAATTGAAACGTTCATTCATCCCATTCGACGAAGGGTGAAAAATAGTTGAGTGTACTATTTTAATATTGTAGAAGTTACACACTTCCTTGTATAAATCCGCAGTGAACTGACTTCCGTTATCACTTAGTACCTCGTGCGGTATACCAATTCTACTGAAGATTGTGTTTAATGCCTCAATCACAGTTTCTGTAGTAATATTTCTTAAAGGTATTGCCTCTGGCCATCTCGTAGCAATGTCAACAAGTGTTAAAATAAATCTGTTCTTGTTCTCGGTAACCTCCAACGGACCAACAATATCTATTGCCACTTTGTAAAATGGTGTTGTTACTATATTCATATTTCCAAGTTCAACTCTGTCACATCTTCGTGGCATTCTACACCGTTGACAAATATCACAACTCCTAATAAAGTCTTTAACATCTTTATCAACTCCTTGCCAAAAGAAATATTGGTATATTCTTGACTTTGTTTTCCTAACTGACAAATGACCTGCAAATATACTTTCATGTGCTGTTTTCAAAATTACTTCCATTTTTGACACTGGAACCACGAGTTGTTTCTCTTCCTGACCTAATTGACCTTTGAATACACGATACAATAATCTATCGAATACCTTGAATCGAACACTTCCATTTGTCTTATTATCCACACTCTTCTCCTTCTGTCGATTCCATAATTCTTGTAATGTAGGATCACTCACTTGTTCTCTCAAGAAATCTTCACATGATCCAAATAACTTATAACAATCTTGAATAACTTCTGAATGTTTCATAATATCAGCCTCATTCTCTTTTTGTTCCATTGCTCTTGTAACAGCAGCACCAATATGTTCATTATGTTGTTCATCTTGTACATTCCCTATTATTAGATCAGCTACTGGATTTTCAAAACAAGCTACAATATATTTCCCTGTGATATAGTCTGAATTGATGTCAACACATGCCAGTGGATATTCCTTAATAGTACCATCAATCAATTTTAATTTGTAGCTACCTGGAATTTTGTCTTTGCATTCAATTAAAGAACTTCTTACCCCAATAACACTAGATCCTGAATCACGCAATATAGACACTATTTTATTATTTAATAATCCTTCTTCAAAACGTAATTTCCCTACAGACTTTTTCCTCAATTTCTGATCAACAATAGACATAGTTTCTTTTCTACATGGAGTAAAATATTCTATTTCATCAGCCAGATTAGAATGACAACAACTTTGAATTTTACGTGAACAATTTAGTCATCTCTGCGTACCTGTGTTTTGCACTTTCTTTGACTTGTCTGTGTTTTTCTCCTTAGTATAATCAACACCTGAATAATTCCTTTTTTTATTTCCTCCACCATGGTTCACATCATTGTAAGCTCCTCTCCAATTCCCTCCATCCATTCTCCTTCCTCTAGTATCAAACTGCCTCCTGTAAGTTCCATATGACACATTCCTTGTGCCTGACACATGTCTTGGTCCATCCTTATTATATGTCACCTGCTTTGGTTTCACTCCGGCTCCACCCACATAACATTCCGTTGACCTGTGACCTACTTTTCCGCACCTAAAACAAGTTATGACTTTCCTGTCACTAGGATAATTCTGACTTGTGGCTTCAGCAGCTCCCATTACATACACATTTTCCTCTTTACATAATGATTTTGTTGAACTTGCAGTCTTAAAACTTTCAATTACTTGTAGCATGTCTTCTACATTATCACTTTTATTTAAGATAAGTTGACGATACACTTCTCCTGAAACACTCTCTAATAATCTGTCTGTCACAATCATATTTTTCATGCCTTCTATGGTCTCCTTTACCTCCGCCATCTTCATCCAATTGTCTAGTGCCCTTTTCAAATCGGCTACATATCCCCTGAAATCATTTTCTTTAGGTCTAATTTGGTGAAATTTCTTCCTACACGTTTCTCCATTTATATCAGCCTGTCTCATTAGCATAACCTTTACTTCATCATAATTTTCCTTCTTAAACAGATCATCTTGCAGCATAAAATTCTTGAGTTTCGACGTCAATTTGTACGATAACAACATAGCCCAACTTTTCTTATCAATACCACATCTTGTTGCCACCGTCTCAAATAGAGTCAAGAAACCAATCAAATCCTCATCTTCCTTCATATTCTGAAAACTCTTGTCCAACTTATCAATTATATGTCTATGTTTATCCTGGATCTTAGGTTCTCCTTCTTTGTTTTCAGATTTACTTTCTTTCTGCAACTCCTTCTCCACAATTTTCTCCTGAAGTCTAGCCAATTCCAATTCTTCCTGCCTCTTTTTAGCTTCCACTACTTCCCTTTCTTTCCATCGTTCATGCTCCTCCTTCTTTATGCGTTCCTCCTCCGCCCTTTGTTCCTTCACATAGTTCTGCAAGTCAGCTCCTGTAAAACCCAATGCCTGCCCATCCGCTATAAATTGTGAATTTATAGAAAACCTAGTCTCCATCCTTAGAATTTCCAAACAATATAAGTTTAACAGGTCAAATCGGAAAAATTAATTAGAGCACAAGATATACTATTAGCAACCAAAAAAAAAATACACTTAGCTATGCTTTCTCCTGCGAAGATAGAATCTGCCTCAGCACCAGGAAGATAGAGTATTGATGACAAGGTACAGCCAGATACACCAGGACAACTTGAGAATCCCAACAAACAGATCACAGCTCCAATTTAGGTCCACCAATCAGTTTAGCATGTAACAAAATTATATCTTATTAGTATAAATTAAAAAAAAAATATTATATATAAGATACAATGTTAGCAATAACAATATGATACACTGGCACCAATAAAGTCTCACACAAAAAATGTATACGATGCCTTTCCTGAGTAATAAGGTACAATCACATAGTACCGTTATGAATAGTAATGTGACACAAACAAGTGTCTAGAATCTGAAAATATACTCTTACAAGTACAGAAATTTATTTAGCAAATATTCAACTGTCAATAATATAACAAATTATGACTGAGATAATCCCTCAAATAACTCCTTTAACAGTTTAGACGAGCCCCCAAAATACTTGTCAGGTTCTTGTATTCTTGTATTTATCAAATTATTATTATATATTTCCAATGCAAATATTTATTAATATTAAATATTATTTCAATTTGTATTATTGTTATTATTTTCTGAACTTATAATATTTTGGCTCAAGTTCAGCCTGACAAGCACATCATACACATATAGTTGTAGATAAACTAATAAACTAAGTGTATGATGTAAATAACAATAAAATTTATTCTTGTGATATATTTACAAATGACTGATTCATGATGACTGATAATAATAGTATGAAATATCAATATGTAATAATATGTAATCTACAATGATTCAGTTAGTCTCCTTAGATATAGAACATTCATATAATTATGAAACACATAGTATATTACCTTAACTATAATAAGTAGTTCAATGGATCACATAGTCCTTCAATCTCAAAAACAACAACTGGTAATATATGTAGATCTAGCCTCTAGATCAGGTACTGTCCACTGACGACAATTCCAAAAAGTACAAGTTCATAGTTGACACTACACCATCAGGTCTGACCACTGCAACCCGCAGTCTGGAATCTTGAACCTCAGACTCATGTACAAATCCACGTGCACACCAGACGACCAACTGAGAGAAAGACCTCAGTCCTGTAGACTGTAGAAACTAAAAACAGAAACTAAACCAGAGAGAAACAAAACCAGACAGAAACTAAACAAGAGAGAAACTAAACCAGAGAGAAACTAAACAAAAGAGAAACTAAACAAGAGAGAAACTAAACCAGACAGAAACTAAACCAGAGAGAAACTAAACAAGAGAGAAACTAAACCAGAGAGAAACTAAACCAGAGAGAAACTAAACCAGAGAAAAACTATCTTTATTCTTAGCGTCACCTGACGAGTACCTTTCAATTCTCACCTACGCTATTTAAACCTCACTCGTTCTCTTTTCCCACTATGAAAATTAAAATAATTCCATTCTGATATTAAAAACTAGGAAATCATATTTTGTGCTAGATCTATTTGAGGATATGGTGGCTGAGTGGTCAAGCGCTTGGCTTCCAAACCGATTGGTATTGAGTTTGAATCTCAGTAAAAAAAAAATCACTTTCGGGATTTTTTTTTAAACGCCCCTGAGAGCACCCAACTTTAATGGGTACCTGACATTAGTCGGGAAAAGTAATAGCGGTTTATCGTAGTGCTTGCCACATGACACCCTCGTTAACCGGTGGCCACAGAAACAGATGACCTTTACATCATCTGCCCTATAGTTAGCAAGGTCTGAAAGGGGAACTTTAACTGTTGTTACGTCCATAAGCTCCACGACTAGGCCCGTACATCAGAAGATAGTCTACAGGAATCTCTGAATTGTACATTTCCATTCTCCAATGTTCTCATTTTCTAGGAAATATCTGATCGTAGTTACAGCTATAAGAAGCTCATGGTTACACTTCCTTTATGTCAGATGAATGTCAAATAATCAGAAGGCCCTAATCTAGGTATGGGGGGGGGGGGAGGGGAGGGGGTGACAAAGATCCAAAATATCTTGGTACTTTGTGCATCTATCGATCTTAATCCGGACCTTCTTTATCCGTAACGTTATAATCAATTAATAATATCTGGTTTCATTACCCTTTTCAAAACATTCATTTTAAAAACAAGCTCATTTTGGGAAACGTTGGATTTCGTACGATACAATGTTTGCAGTATAGATTGATTTTATTTATTTTTTTTTTAATAAGGTGTTAATTCTGATTTAATATAGAAGTAGATGCTGGTTTTATAAATCAACAAGGGGCGTGGTTGTTAAGTGATTAAACACTTAGCTTTTAAAACGAGGGTTAGCGGCTTCGAATTGCGATTAAGACAAGGGTTTTAAACGAGATTTTTCGTACGCCTTTTAGTGCACCCAACTCTAAAGGGTATCTGACATAGGCCTACGTCGGAAAAGTAACGGCAGTTGGTCGTTGTGTTATCTCCCTTGTTAACCGTCTGTCATAGACAACAGATGAGCTTAACATCATCTCCCCCTCATAGATCGCAGAGTGTACCTTGACATTTTTGGATTGTACTATACAAGTCTACACCGTTAGGCGCACATATTAACAGGCGACATAAGCCGGGAGGTTAACAGCCAGTAGTCTTTCTAATACTAATTTTTGTGATGTTACTTCTATCGACGTAGTAAGGAGACAGTCTGGCGATTAGTTTTGACCATCCTTGACAATTTCCTTTCATTCTCCTCTAGCTCATAGGTGTGGACGTCCTTATTATATGTATATGTTGACAGGGGTCAATTAGAGGCCCTAGGGGACGTCTATTTGGTGGCCCCAAATACAACAAAAATAAATGACAAACAACGAAATAATAAAATTATGCAATTGATTTAAAACCTATCTCAAATCTTACCCAATAATTAGCTGAAACTCATACGGAGCAATATTCGTATTATCCGGCAAAGGTTACGTAATCTTAATAAACATGTTAGTGCAGATGTTATAAACCTTTAACAAGCCAGACTCAAAGTGTCGACATTTTCACCAAAAAG
This sequence comes from Biomphalaria glabrata, assembly GCF_947242115.1. Classification (NCBI taxonomy): domain Eukaryota; kingdom Metazoa; phylum Mollusca; class Gastropoda; family Planorbidae; genus Biomphalaria; species Biomphalaria glabrata. The sequence continues at coordinate 9,189,690 of NC_074717.1, read as the reverse complement.
AAGCAACAAGGGTCTCCTGTGAACTCCCCACCTATAGGAGGCTGCCTAGTTTGCCTATGCCTGAGGCCGGCCCTGGTGTTGATAGACAGGCAAAGTAATAATACACATGTAATACAAATTCATCACAAAATTACAAAAAAACAACAACTCTGAAAGTATTTAAAACATCACAAAAATATTGCTTTAGAGCATGTGCTTGTGTGCCGCTCTCTCACAATATATATTTTCTGTAGCTGGAGAGACTATTGAAATAGTGCAAACTTTTAAATACCTTGGTACTATCTTAGACAATAAACTAAATTTTACTGCAAATACTGATTACCTGTCAGCAAAAAAGGGCAGCAAAGATTACGATTACTAAGAAAACTTTCCTCGTTTAATGTTAGCGAAAAGGCTGTGGCTGTTTTATTACGCTCACATCTGCAATATTTTAAGTATCACTGCCTGGTATGGCAATCTGAGCATTAAAAATAAAAATAAAACTTTATAGAATCCTAAATGCTGCTGGTGAAATCATTGGCAAAAAACAAACCCCATTTGGGAAGTTGTTTGAGACAAACATCTATAAAAAAGCTAACATCCTAGAAATAAAGAATCACCCTTCGTGTCAGGATTTTGTGATTTTACCATCACAAAAGAAATACAAGACACCGATAGCAAAGACAAACAGACACTCTTTTGTTCCCCTGGCAATCAAATCATTAAATAGTAACAATCTGGTATAAACTTTGTCACATGTAAATTATGAGTGAGTCTGGTGTGAATGTACACTTTGGTTTCGTATAGTTATATTGTTTTTTTGTTTGGTGTAATGCACAAATTGTAAGACAAATTTCAATAAAGATTATTATTATTATTATTATTATTGCTTATTGTGTATTGCTTATTGGATGATGTAATTTTGAACAGGATTGACAACATGTGCGCTGTATGATGGGCGGCTGATGAAACAGGAAACGGAAACACGTGTAAAAGAGGAGAACAAGTGGGTTATGGGTGAACGTGGGAAACTATTTGTAAAATCTTTAAACATCTTGTGATTCATTTTCCTGTTTTGTATTTCTTTTTTACAACGTGTATATATCAACTCACTCTGTCTGTCTGTCTGTCTGGTCAAAAGTTAGAGCATGTTTTTCTCCCATTTTCCGTTCTCGGATCAAGTGGAAATTTTCCATAATTATTCATAGTGGATTAACAATAGAGGAATCAATAAAAAAAAATCGACCAATTACTTAATCATTTAGCACTAATTAATTAATTTTATGTCATTTATCAGAAAGGGAGCCAAACCCTGTAATTTTCAGATAAATGGCAGTAATTAGCGGTTCTTTCTCTTAGATAAGCTTTGTTTTTAAAAAAGTATTCTCTTTTTATTGTTTGTTTTACACTGAAACTGAAAGTTTGTCGAAAACGCTTTTTTTTTGTTGTTTTGTATTTTACAAAGCTTATACCAACTCACTCTGTCTGTCTGTCTGTCTGTCTATCTGGCCAAAAGTTTGTACACGTTATTTCTTCGACCCCCAATCTCGGATCAAGCTGAAATTTTGCACAATTTTTTGTTTACATGACAACACAAGAATGGTTTTAAAAAATAAATAAAATAACCAATTAGTTGATTAACTGTTGGTAATAAATTACTTTGTCTGGAATCGCAAATAAGGGAAAGAAATAGTACTTGACTGTAGTTGTGGTATACGCTGAATTAATCCACTTCATATTATTATAATAGGCTGCCGTCTTAGGTTTAGTGAACACAAACATGAAATTGAGACAATAGATAACTATACAATCTTACATGTTTATAGACTGTTAGCGAGCAGAGTGGTTACAGCGTTGGCCCGAGATGGCTTTAGCCCACAAGTTCGAATTCAAGTTGTTCCCTTTTCTTTTTTTAACTAAATAAATACATTTAAAAAGCGATCACCCAGATACCCCGTGCTTTCTCCCCCTTTCCGACTGGTCCAGACAAGTGATAGGATCGCTAAAAGCATGAAATTGCGCTAAACAAAAACAATTGGTAACAAAAATATTTCTAAACACACACATTCATTATTTTTAGTCTACATCTTTTATAAGCTTAATTTCACGACTGATCCAAACTAATTGATCCACATTAATATAAGCTTTTTTTTTTAAGTATTTTTTTTTTTTTTACAAGCGATTTTTTTAAGGGACTGACACCTTTACCGAAAAGGCGGTTGGTCGTTGTGTTGGCCATATGATACTCGTTGGCCAAAGAAACAGATGACCTTAAATGGCCTTAACATCATCTTCCCATATAGATCGTAAGGTCTGAAAGGGGAACCTTTAACCAAAACAGAATTAAAACTGTCAGTCAAGATATTTTATTTCTCTTGCCCCCAGTTCAGTACTCGTGTCCATCCGACTTTCCTGAATTTGAGGTATCGACTCCGCCCGTTCTCCTTATATTTTCAACGTGAAAACATTCAAACGAGCAAAATCGAACCTGAAATGACAAACTTCGCATTTCACAGCGGGAGAATCTCGAGCTGGATAAATACCGCGCGATGTCGCGGCGATACAAGGTTAGCATTCGTGTGATAAACATAAGAGGGAAGGGAGGATATTTCACGCGGGGGGGGGGTCTGTGTGTGGAGGAGGAGGGGGAGACTAGGTGTCCCCACTTGACTTGTATTCATGCCAGCTAAGGTATCAATTTAAAAGTTCTGTTGATCGATTTAATACCACACAGGTGCGGGAAGATTGCTGAAGTCTTTGCTTGCTGACTGGCGGTCCGGGGACGTTTCTGAGAATACAGGAAAATAAAAGAAGTAATAGAGAGATATATAAATACTTGAACGTGTTACGGTACAGCGTTATGTAAGAAGTTTTGTTGGTATAGCGAAAACTATCTATCCTTTCTTTTTTTTTTTTTTTTTTTTTACGATTTAGAGGAATAAAAATGAGGGGGTGGTCATATGTGGGAGAATAAAAATTAGGGGGGTGGCCATATGTGGGAGAATAGCGTCTTGTAGGTTCTGGAAAGCGATCCATTCATGCTAGTCTTGAGCGAGACTTCTTGTTTTAGAGTGTAGACGTTTGTTCTGGAAGAGAGGTGATTAGTAAAGAGCGTACGCGGCAAAATGGGTGGCCCTGACTTCTGCTGGACGTGTGCCAAGAGATGGTTAAAGTAGGACAGGCCCAGGTGAGGAAAGCGGCTGCTTACTTTATATGTGGGTAAAAAATTCTGTAAGTCTGATCTACTAGGTCCTGGGAGGGGTTTAGGGAGGTGGCTGCTTACTTTATATGTGGGTAAAAGATTCTGTAAGTCTGATCTACTAGGTCCTGGGAGGGGTTTAGGGAGGGAGGGTATAAGAGAACATGTGGAGGAAGTCAAAATGTTAATTGTTGGAGAGTTGACCTAAGTAGGCAATAGTCGACACTACGCTCAATGATGTTGTAAAGTAGAACTGTGTTACGTGTTACGAAGCGCCTCTCTCTCTCTCTCCCTCCCTCCCTCCCTCTCTCTAACTTCCCTCTCTTTCTTTCCCTATTTCCTTTTCTCTTCCTTTCTGTCGCTCTACTTCTCTCTTTTATCTATTTCTTCTTTTTTTTCTTTTCACCTTTTTTTTTCTCTTCTCTATATGTTCTCTCTCTTTCTCCCCCATTCACGTTCTTTCTATACCTCTCTGTATCTTTTTATCGCCCTTTCTCTTTCACGCTTTCTTCTCTCTATATATATATTCGACTCTCTTTTTCTCTTTATATTCCACTCTCTTGTCTCTCTTTCTCTCTATATCCCACATTTCTTTCTCGCTCTCTATCTCTCTTCCCCAGTGTTTCGATTCTCCTCTTTCCCTCTCTCTTTTTAACGCTGCCTCAATCTCTCTCTCTCTCTCTCTCACACACACACACACACTATACCCTCTTCTCTAGCCACTTCGAAGGAACTCCAACTCTAAAAAGGTCACATGGTATAAAACTCTAACATCGGTTCTCTATGTCATAGGTAGAATCTATTGGTTACGTCTGCGTCTAGCAAGGGAATCAATAAATCAATGCATGAAATTTATGCCGTCGCCTGTCAGGAAGATACTTTGTGGCTTCTTAATGGCTTCATTGCAATCACGCATTTTTGTTGTGTTTTTTTTCCCAAGAGAGATAAACAAGGAAAGTCGACTTCAGGATAACTCTTTGCTGTAAACACAACTTTCTGGATAATTCTATTAATCTTTCATCATTTGTTGCTGTTTTCAAAACTCGTATTGTAATTTTGGCTGTCCCTTTTCTTTAGGATTGTCATCGGTATTCTGAAAGGAGAAAACCAAAATTAGAATTAAATTATGAGATATAAGTAATGTTAAACATTTAAGACGGTATTGCTATCGAAGATGTGAAAATTAAAGTGCCTCTCTTAGCTATCCTCAATATACAGCCAAGCAGATAGACGAACGCTAGTACCGGTACTATGTGTTTATAAAGCCTCTATCAACTCACTCTGTCGGTCTGTCTGTCTGGTAAAAAGTTTGAACTTGTTATTTCTCCCACACCTATCTTCGCATCAATTTGAAACTGTACACAATTATTTATTGGTGTAGACAATACATGAATCAATACAAAAATTAAACAGTTAGTCAACTTATTACTGGTTATTAATTATTTTGTTTTATACCATCATGGGAAATTAATTCACAGGTATGGTTAAAAATCTAGGGTTTCGTCCCCTTAAATAAGTGTACACGCTATTTCTACCACATCCATTTTCAGAATCAAGTTGAAACTTTTAAAAATAATTTAGTGTACCTCACAAAACATTAATCAATTAAGAAATTAACCAATTAGTCATTAAAAGAGATTGTATCAAAAGCAAAAGACAAAGAGGAATGGTGAAAGACTGTCTACAGATCCTGTGTGGTGCCACAATGGTCCTACAGGTAAACAGGATAGGGGAAGGTGAATGTAAATCAATTAGTCAATTAATTATTGGTAATTAATTATTTTGTTTGATATCGAAACAAGGGAAATAGCTTCTACAGTCTGGAGTGATATAGGTGGAATGGAGATCTTGTTCGCCTATGCTGGCCTTAGAGTTCCAAGTGCGATGCACAACTCTACATGACCATTTCAGATGGAGTGATATAGTTGTAATTGCGGAGTTCTTCCCCTTAGATTAGCCTTTTTTTTTTCTTTTTTTTTATTTAACTATAAACCACAAAGCAAGAGGCCCAAAGGGCAGATGATGTCACAGAAATATAGGTCATAGAAACAGAGGTCACAGAAATATAGGTCGTAGAAACAGAGGTCACAGAAATATAGGTCATAGAAACAGAGGTCACAGAAACATGGATCACAGAAACAAGGCCACGCACAAAAGTTATAGACACAGAGCACTAAAAGAGACGTCACAGCTACATCACAACCAAGGTCACAGAATAAGATCACAACAGAGGTCACACAAAAAACAAAGTTCACAAAAAAAACAGAGGTCACACTAACAATTAAATTCATTAAGAAAAACAGAGGTCACACAAAAAAACAGAGGTCACAAAAAAAACAGAGGTCACAGAAAAACAGAGGTCACAAAAAAAAAACAGAGGTGAAATAGATGAAATGAATAAGATGAACTGTTACAACAAGTACACATTACGCTTGAAGATTTTGGCATGGGCAAAGTCATGACATTGTTTGTTAAAGTAATTAAGCGATAAATTTAGGGAAAAAAATTTGTGTTACTGTTAGGGAAGAAATATGGAGGGCTACCTGGTCGTGTGGTATGTTCTCTGGACTGTCCTTCAGTGGTCTCGACGGTCCCGGATCCGAACCCAGTCTGCCGCCTTCACCCGTCGTCCTGCGAGAGGGGTTGTGGAAGGGGGCTAGGAAGTACTTATCTTCAAATCTGAAGGAATACCTGCTATGGAGTGTGTGTATGTGTTTTTATGTGTTTCTATGGTGACGGTCACACCGGTGGTAAGATTTGTTCCAAAGGATGACGTCAGAGGTCTTAGTTAGGACAGACGACTTCAGAACGTGAGACTGAACGGAAGTGGTATTGTAGTGAGTTACATTTTTTGTTTAAAATACCATTTTATAGTATTACTAAAGTCAACTACATTTATTTTCATTGTATCTCAAGTTGATTTTGTCTGTATTATAATCAAAGGTATATTTTGTTTCGTTCACAAAGATGTTCTTCAAACTACTTCAAGTTTTATAAGTGAAGATATAATATCCTTATAGCGGTTTAGTTGTCTACCAGCAGCCTGGTGCTATAAGTCAACACCGCCAACAACAACAACCAAAAAAATTGTATAAAGAAAGATGTGTGTGCAGTGACGTAGCTAGGGTGGGGGGGGGAGGACTAGAAACTCCCCCGGACTCACACTTGCTGGCGCCCCCAAATTAATGTTCGATATTGTTTTTTTACATTAAATATTAAATATTATGCAAAATGCAGGGGCCCCAAAGATGTCAAGCCCCCCCCCCCACCCAGCCCCCAAATGATGGCTAATTCCTAGCTACGCCACTGTGTGTATGTGATACAGTCAAGAATAAGAAAGACCGCAATATGTTCGACAACGTAGAGATTTGAAAGCTGTAATTTTTTTGAGTTGTAGCAATGTTTCCTAGTTACGTCGACGCTGTATTGTTTCACGTATTGGACTGAAGCGAATCTAGCATGATAATGACGCCACATTTCATTCAAATGTAGCCGCCATGGAAAATGTAGCTACACGTCGTCATCGGTGGCAGCTCATGGCAGTTAGTCCATCTACATTATTATTGTCTTCATGCAGAAATAGAAGAAAAAAACTTGAACATCATACTTTTTAACAAACAAAAAACAAAACAAGGAAATTAATCAAAAACAAAACAACACAACAAAGCTGATATTAAGAAAATTTTCTATCAATTAGTTTGGATCAGTCATGACTAAAAATTTTTTTAAAAATATTTTAAAAAAGCATTTATATAAAAAAATTCGAATTCATGGCTCAGGCTTCCTCAAGCCAACATTTTAACCACTCTGCTAGTGAAGTTCTCATGAACATAGAAGAGCTATGCATTGTTTCTATAGTCTCATTGCATCTCATGTCTGCGTTCACTTAGACTCAGACGACCTATAAAGGGGACAAATTCAGCTTACACCACTACTTCATTCAAGTACTATTTCTTTCCCTTGTTTGAGATAACAAACAAAATATTTAATTACCAATAGCTAATTAACTTTTTTTTTTATTTTTTTTTATACTTGTGTTGTCAGCTAAAGAAATAACTGTGCAAATTTTCAGATTGATCCCATATTGGGTGTCGGAGAAATAACGTGTACAATCATTTTACCAGACAGACAGACAGATAGACAGCCAGACATGATGAGACGATATATATATTATTTTTTTTAAAGCAACAGTGCTTTTCATTGTAATAGAAATTTCCACTGTGTAATAGGGGCGACTTCTGTCCACCAAGGCCTGAACCTATGGCTACAAAGACTCCTTTGTTCTTTCCATGGTCAGACTGTATCTGCGCTACTCGTGGACTAGGGAAGGTGAAAAAACAAAAGATCAAGAACTCTGTGTGGAGTCACTCAACAAACTTCTCGGTGTATTTTTATGTCTGTTCTATTGATTTGTGTTGTTGTTTTTTCTTATTGAAAAAAAAAAAAAAAAAAAAAAAAGAAATGGGACCTCGTAATCACAAGACATATTCAATAAGGATCAATAATGCAATCTTAGTCTTAAACGAACTGACCACCTCCAGACCTCGGTTTAATTCTCCACCCCACCCCCATTTTTTTTTTTTTTTTTTTTTTTTTGCATACTGTCATGTCCTGACGAATAAAAATTGGTATAAGTGACCGAATGTAATAATCTACATTAATAAATGAAGAGATTGGACTAGACCACTGACTGACAGATTTACTATCATAATAAAGTTAACGATAGAAAAAAATGTATTGGTAAAGGGGTTTGTCTGCATCAATTGCGTCAAAATATGTAGGTCTCACCGCACTCATCTATAAAACTGTATCTTCGGAACCGAAGACAATGCTTTATCACTACTAGCTAATGATATAACATGCATGATTAGATGCATCACGCATAGGACGTAATCATCTTCTTTTTTGAAGTAACATCTGTATTTATGTATTTATTCATTTATTTCAAAAAAATATACACTCCCCCCCCCCTTTTCCGTTACCAGGCATTAAGATTAATGGAGTGGGTAATTTGTGTATATGTTTCATTGGTATTGGAAATTTCTGTTTTGATGCTAATGGACCTCATTCACCAATCATAAACAAACAACATTTAGCCACGTGATAATATTGATAAAACAACGAAAAATACGTATCACGTGACAGCCTGTGTGTACTTACCTTTTTACCTTTACCTATCCCTTAGTCTGTTGGACCGTTGGGGCACCAGGCAAGATTTGTCGACCGTCTTTCTCCATTCCTCCCTTTTTTTTTGCCTTGTTCAGAACCTCTCTCAATGGCAGGCCTGTCCATTCTTTAATGTTGTCCTCCCATCGCTTTTTCTGTCTGCCTCTTCTTCTTTCCCTGGCACTGTTCCCTGAAGAAAGGTCTTTGCGAGCCCCGTAGATCTTGTAATGTGGCCAAAGGTTTTAAGCTTTCGTTTTTTCACAATAGTAAGCAGGTCGTCATGAGCTCCGATCGCTACATGACTACATGACTGTGTGTACTACGCAATTTGTATAGAAGATATAGAGAATCACGTGGCTAAATGTTGTTTGTTTACGTTTGGCGAATGAGGTCCATTATCTGTCTGACCAGTGTTCGGTAATTGTGTTAATGTGTGGCATATATATTAAAGAGACAGATATAGACAGGTCTTCTTTTACCTTATAATTGTACAGACGTTCCTTGGCGTAAAGAGAGAATATAGTTACGTCATTTTTGTTTTACTCAGCCCTACAGATGTAGGCAAATATATTGTTATAAACCTGGTGGTGGCACAGAGAGGGGTAGTGGTATGTGTGTAGTCAACCGACGCAAATCGCCCCAGGCCAGCGCTAGACGAGCGGTCAACCGTGACGAGTTACGACGGTCAGCCGAGTCGAGTGTCAACAGGACGGTTCGGAAAGGATCGCCGTCGTGAACAGAGCTCATGAGCGTCACGAGAGTTGTAGTCATCTGACCACCTAGAAACGTCGAGCGGCGTTCTGTCCGGTTCGAGAAGGCCAGTAGGGACCCTATATAAGAGCGGAGGTGTTGCAGTCAAGACGGTGGAGAAAAGGGGCCTAATACAGCGAGGTTCAGAAAAGGGTTTCACGACAGAAGGTTCACTACAGCACAGTTCAACGGTGTGGTTCTGTACGGAGCATTACGAAGGTTAAGTGCGGAGTACTGTCAAGTACAGTTGAGACGACTGGCGTCTTGATCTTGGTCTGCGATCGAGTCCGACACAACGAGCCTAGTGTGTGAAGTCAGTCCTGAACTGTTGAACCCAGTGCAAGCCCGGAACGAGACGGAGGGGCCAGTGCAAGAGTTGATACGGCGGAACGGTGTTATCGGAGAGATATTTGTACAGTGTACGTGTTGCCAATTGTACAGTATTGGCTGTTATTTATTCAACTATTAAAGTGTTACGTTACTTTGGAGCCCTGAGTTGTCAAGTTCTTTAAGTTGGTGGTGTAAGGTGCAGTTTGCAGAGAGCCTTGATAGTAAGATTCGTAACAATATAATCCCGTATGTTAGGACAAATTCGTATAAGTGCTCCTTTATCCATAGTGCACTTAGATCATGGAATGTGTTGCCTGAATCAGGCAGGGAAACCAATGACAAAGCAGAGTTCAAAGTCACATTAAGATGCATAACTAGATTAACATGTAGATGCACTTATCTTTCTTTTAAATGAAACTATGTAATTAATAAGAATAATTATGCACTTTTCGATACCAGTTACGTCCAAATGGCAATATAGAGCTTATCCTATATTTCTCAATTAAATTGAGAAGCTGAAGAATAGTCAGAGCTTATCATTTATACTTTTTCTTTAGAGGGAGGGGACCTGTTTTATTATCGCATTCGTATCTACCACACCATATGGGTTTAGCTAGGTAAAGGAATCAAGATGGATGAGTGAGCATTACATGGCCTAAAATTGCTTTACATGTTTCGGATGTTCCTTGAAGATTATTACACCATAGCCCAAATCTCCGCAAAGACGGTGTGGTATGACGGCGTGGTATGACATGGTTCGAACCCAGGATCAGTGCAGAGCGCATACCACACAATGTGTCAAATAAATATAACCCATAATTAGGCAAAGGGTGGGGGAAACTGATACTAGAATTCATGGTCAGATCTTTTAGTCTCTGCTAACTTGGAATATTAATAGTGATCACCTTCCAATATTACTGGCTTCCACTCTTTCTAAACAACAACAAGACCACTCTAAAAGAGCCACAAAAATGGTGCTATACTAAAACTAATTGGGAGGGATACAAGGCAGCTGTCGACACTGCTCTTGAAGAAAATCCATGTAGAGTCTAGCTCTGTCGACCTGGTGTACCGTCAAATACTAGCACCAACAATGGGCAAAGCTATAACATTTATTCTTCGGACTTACCCTTGTTAAAAAATTCAAGAGCTTTTGGACAGCTTAAATCAACAAGCTTGTTACGGGTCGGAAAATGGCACGCCAAAAAAAACAAAAACAATCCAAAACTCAGACAGAAATATAACAGACTCAGCCTACTAATCAAAACTCAGACAGAAATATAACAGACTCAGCCTACTAATCAAAACGGCAGTTAACATGGATATAAACGAGTACGTTGGGCCAACGCCTGTGCAAGGTTAGACCTAAGGGATGCTTCTAAGGTCTGGAGTCTTCTGAGCAATCTCGAAAATGCTGGGCAAAGGCGGCCTTAGCAGTGTGCGGGGCTCTGGGCGAGTGTCAAAGGTGGGCCCAGAACCGTAAGGATTGACTATATAATATATATATATATATAGTACCATGTCACGCTAAAGGGAACGTCTGTCTCATACGATGAAGGCCTTATTTGATACAAAACATACTACATGAATAACGTCATTTTAATTTAAATAGGAAACCTCAAAATTTGCGCTAAACTTTGAGTACGATTATTTTTTTTTTAATGTATGACTCGTCCTAATATAACTTGTTTGTATAATCGAAAAATATTGATTGTTCTGGGTTTTAGAAATGGTGTAAAAATATCTGCATAAAATAAATAAATGCACTACAGCCTGAATGAATAGTACATGAAAAGAACATATTTCCAATACAACTTCCAATGTAATTCTAACAATAATTAATACTTACTAATCTCTTTTTTTTTTAATATTTAGATCTAGATCTAGTTTGAGCTTTTCTTCTTTTACTATAATCAAAGACCTATGTAGTACATTGGAACAAGTCTCAGCCTGTACTTTAGCAGAAAAATAAATTGTAAAGGAGTTATCGCTCTTGTCACCCCCCTCCCTCCCCTAGGTCATGACGAAATTCAAAGATGCCAGCAGACGACGATGGCACTGCGCATGCTTTGATCGGTGATTTCTCTTCTGTAGCATCAAAACACTGGCCTCTCGCTCGCTGCCGATAATTCGATCAGACGACAGCGAGCGTGTGTGCGTGCGAGTGTGTGTTTTTTTTTATTTCCCTTTTTCTTTCTTCTTCTTCAATAGAAAAGAGAAGAAAAAAAAAAACGGATGTCGCGCCGAAAACAGCCCAGACCTCGGCCGTTAAAAGGTAAGAACTAATTTCAATTATCACAAACACAAAACAATGGTTGTAGGTCTAGATCTAAATAGTCTACTGCGTCAGGACCTCTCCGGCTAGTAGGCCTATATCCGGTTTAGTAGATCTACTAAGAAAGTAAACAACATATCATACAATTTTTGGTTCATTAGTGCTAAACTATTTAATGTGCCATTGTTGACACTCAACTAAGCACAACCCTTCGTCTCCGATTTTTTCCCCCTTCCTTTCACATTCTCTCCCCCCCCCCACACACACACACTTTTTTTTCCCAACAAACCTTCCGTCCCACCCCTCTCTATCCTGTCTGCTCGCCTCGCGTAATTTTTTTTTTCAAAGCGTCATGTAAAAGTGATTCCCTCCGACAATCGAACCGTTAGGCAGAGCGAAGTGGGCGGAGCCAAGATCGCCGATTGGTTGGTGCGATATCTGTCGGCTGCTTAACGGATTCGTTGATTTGGGGGTGAAAAAAAAAACGGGAGGGCGGGGGGTCCATTCTTTTTAACACTTAAAACTAAAAATTATTTTCTATCTTAAATTATATGGATTTTTTTTTTACAAAGACAGTATTTATATCTTTATCAATCAAGGCTCATTATTAAAGTTAGTTCAACTTACTTGATAAATAATAGCTTGAATTTCCATGAAATGAGTCGATATAATATCATATATCATACTCATATAAATAGATCAATTAGATCTAGGCTTAAATCTATACGGTATGCCTAATAACTGATGCCATGCCATAAGAAAAAATATAATTGAATGTATCACATACACCGTTTAATTACTTCAGCAATAATGAAAGTTTTATTCTACCTACCTATCTATCTATCTATCTATCTATCTATCTATCTATCTATCTATCTATCTATCTATCTATCTATCTATCTATCTATCTATCTATCTATCTATCTATCTATCTATCTATCTATCTGTCTGTCTGTCTGTCTGTCTGTCTGTCTGTCTATCTATTAATCTGTATGTGTCACACAACACATTTATACAAATAAGAACAAACACAGTAACAATGAAAAAAAACGTTATCTCAATTTAAGCAGACGACACAACAGTTTGCTCAACAGTTTGGGCGGGAAACTAGTAAATGTCTATACTGCCATTGATACTAACTGTTGATACTGAAGTATCATTTGGACTTGACCAACTGCTTGTCTCAGCATTGAACATCATATAGATAAAGTGGAAGAAAAAAAATGTCTTTTGATGAATAGCCAAAGGATTTGCATACACAGTATATGTAGTAACCTTATGTAGGGTTAATTAAAATTGATGGCATTATTCTTTTCACTAAATTAATTCATTTTAAATATGACATATTTTACATTCTTAAATCACCTCTTCAGTTCGCAGTCTGCAACAGTGTGTGTGTGTGTGTCTGTGCGTGCGTGCGTGTGTGTTTGGGGGGGGGGGAACGTAGGGAACCTAGTTGTGGTGGCCGAATGTTAGTTCGCTTTTCGAATCTCGGTGAAGACTGGGATTATTTTTTTTTTAAATAGGATTTTTATGACGCCATTGACTCCACCCAGCTCTAATGGGTACCTGACTTTAGTTAGAAAGTAAATACAGTAAAGTAAATACAATTGGTTGTTGTGCTGGCCACATGACACCCTCGTCAACTGTCGGCCATCCTCTATCCCACAAATCGCAAGGCGATCTTTGAAATACAGATAAAAGCTACATGCTTGCCCAGCATTCTTGGAAGAACTTCTAGTTCTTGAGTTCTGAGAAATTTTTTTTATGTGTCCGGACAGCGGGGGTGGGTAGGGGTGCATTGGTAAGGGTGGGGGTGAACTGATCTGAATTAAAAGTTCCAGTAATAGTGCAGGGATAAATAGGGAAAAAACATATAGGAGGCAGCCGCCGCATTGCTAACTAGTATAGTTTGCCTTACGTTCCCTCAGAGGTGATGACGGCGAGCAGGGTTCGAACCCGAGTCCAAATCGACTACCACACGACCTGGCAACCATTTTACAAACGAGTGGGGGGGGGGGAGGAAGACAAAACCATACGCCCTAAAAATTGTGCTCTAAGGGACAAGTAGTTAAAGAGGAAGTTTATAAATCAGTTGACAAAGAACAGATCCGAACCAGGCAGACACGTTTGTCAATAGTTTGTTGACATTCTACCAGAATGAAATCGCTCAACGCGTCTTTTGATTTGAGAGTCTATTTAACCCCAGCCAAAACATAATCGTAGCGACTTGGTTTTGAATCTGAGACAAGTGCATGGTTCAAATTGTAACGCAAACAATGCGATTCTGTAGTCGGAATTGGATTGGATTCGTCCAACTCTAAATATAAAATAAAGTACAAACTGCGCTAGTTCGCTGTTTACCTTTTGCAGTTCTATATACTCGCGAATTTTGATGTTACAATTTTTTTTTATTTCGGTAATATCGTGAAATTTTTTTTTTGGATATTCTTTCTACAACATTTTGTCCCAAATAACTTATAATATCAATGTTTGTTAATATCTCATTCACCTTCACTTATCCCCTAGTCTGTTGGACCGTTGGGGCCCCAAAAGAACTCTCAACCGTCTTTCTTCATTTCTCTCTGTCTTTTGTCTTGGATAGAATTTCATTCACCGACAGGCCTGTCCGTTCTTTGATGTTGTCACCCTATCGCTTTCCTTTTCTTCCTATTCTTTTTCTTCCTGGTACTGTTCCCTGAAGGAGGGTCTTTGCGAGCCCTGAGGACCTTGTGATGTGGCCAAGAGAAAGGACACGTATACTCCTTGGAGACCTTGTGATCTATAAGGCAGAGGACGTAAAGGTCATCTGTTTCTTTGGTCGGTGGTTAACCAGGATGTCATGTGACCGTCACAACGAGCGTCTGTGCTTCCTCAACGTATGACAGGCGCCCTTTAGATTTGGGTTCCACCCTGGGGCGTTCTAAAAAGAAAATCCCGAAGCTCAAGTCTTCACTGGGATTCAAACTCGAGACCTCTGGATAACGCCTTATAATTTTATCTATGTTGTTAACAACCTTATTTTCGGTACCTCTAGCTTTCTCTCTCTCTCTCCCACTGTCTCTCTCTCTCTCTCTCCTCTCTCTCTCTCTCTCCTCTTTCTCTCTCTCTCTCTCTTCTTTACATGACAGCTATTCATGTTTTGCCAGATCAGTATAACGGACATATCATTTCTTTCGTATGTTTGACTTTTATGGGGGAAAAAAATCAGGGAGGGTGACTTGGTTTGGGGGGCGGGAGGGTGTCACCTGTTAGATACAGAACCGAGTTTGCAATGAATACCTCAGTCCTCCAAGCAGCTAGATATTTCTAATTATTATGCACGGGGCCAAAAAAAAAACAACAACACAAGAATTTCAACCCGTAAAAAAATGTAGTGAAAAAAAAAAAAAGAGGTTGATGGCTTAACAAGATGAAAGAATGAATAAAAGGGACATTATAACATCGAACACAAAAAAAAAGACCCAAAGATGTAGAAATAACACAATGAACTCAGAAACCAAGACTTCTGGGAAGTTTTCTTCGCTTGTAGCCTAATGCAGATTGTCAAAAGAAACTCCAGCCCGCCCCAAATCGCACCTAACACCCTCAACTCCTTCGTTACCGCCCCCAGACCTGAGCCAGTTTTTCCCACAAATCCCCCCCCCCCTTTTTCTTTTTTTTTCCTTTCCCCCGAAAACCAAAATTGTAAAAAAAAAAAAATCATCTTTGAGAAACAAATGCTAGCAATAGGTTTGAAGTTAAACAGTTGAATAGAGGCAGAAAAGAGAAGTCTGTTGAAATCTAGCCATCACACCCAAGTGAAAGATATATTAAAAAGTGATTAAAATTATGAATGAAACTATTATTTGTACAACGGGTACAGAGAATTGGCAGAACATTTTTTTTTATGTTAGTGTTTGGAAGCGGACAAGATGTTCTGAAGTGACTCTCTAGACGTCCTGCCTTCTCGCTCCGCCTCTCTAGTTCCCATCTATCTCACCTACCTCTTCATCTTCTGTCTCTCCGCACTTGCTTTCTCTCTCTCTCTCTCTCTCTCTCTCTCACACACACAGACACTTTCTCTAAGGTTATCTCTCTCGTTACCTCTCGTTTTCTTTCTCTCTCTCTTTCTCTCTTTCCTTTCTTTTTTTTGTCTCTATCTTTCTCTCTCTCCTCGCTCTCTTTCTCTCTCTTTCATCTCTCTCTCTCGCTACCTCTAACTTTCTTTCTCTCTCTCGCTACCTCTAACTTTCTTTCTCTCTCTCGCTACCTCTAACTTTCTTTCTCTCTCTCGCTACCTCTAACTTTCTTTCTCTCTCTTTCATCTCTCTCTCTCGCTACCTCTAATTTTGTTTTCTCTCTCTCGCTACCTCTAACTTTCTTTCTCTCTTTTTCATCTCTCTCTCGCTACCTCTAACTTTCTTTCTCTCTCTCGCTACCTCTAACTTTCTTTTTCGCTCTTTCATCTCTCTCTCTCCCTCGCTACCTCTAACTTTCTTTCTCTCTCTTTCATCTCTCTCTCTCCCTCGCTACCTCTAATTTTGTTTTCTCTCTCTCGCTACCTCTAACTTTCTTTCTCTCTCTTTCATCTCTCTCTCTCCCTCGCTACCTCTAATTTTGTTTTCTCTCTCTCGCTACCTCTAACTTTCTTTCTCTCTTTTTCATCTCTCTCTCTCGCTACCTCTAACTTTCTTTCTCTCTCTCGCTACCTCTAACTTTCTTTCTCTCTCTCGCTACCTCTAACTTTCTTTCTCTCTCTCGCTACCTCTAACTTTCTTTCTCTCTCTCGCTACCTCTAACTTTCTTTCTCTCTCTCGCTACCTCTAACTTTCTTTCTCTCTCTCGCTACCTCTAACTTTCTTTCTCTCTCTTTCATCTCTCTCTCTAACCTACCCCCTCTCTCTCTTCCGCTGTCTCTTTCTCTCTCTTTTTTCCAGCGGTCTCTCCCTCCCTCTCTCTCTCTCCTCTATCATGGTCTCTAACTTTCTCTACTCTCTCCATTATCTCTTTCTCCTTCTCTTTCGTTAAAAAAAACACTCTTTCTCGCGTCTTGAGAGGAGTGTATGAGACCAACAAGGTTTTCCCACACCTTTGGATTCAGTTTCTCCATCACCCACTTGGATGTTACAGAATGTCGTCCATCCTAGTCCAGTCATTCTTTTCATTTTTCTTTAATGACCACCAAAGTTTCGGCCACGATGAAGAAAGTGAGAACATGTCACAGGATTTTTTATTTTTATTTTAAGGGAGCCACACCGTTGTCATTGGCAACACCCCCTTTTTGTTGTTGTTTTTTTTTTTTAATAAATATTTTTTATGTTGTTATTTTAGTTTGTAATAATGAAAATATAGCAAAAAGAGACAGGCAGACAGAGACACAGAGACATATCCGACTGCAGCAACATGAACACTGCAGCGGTCCAGGCGTGGACAGAATTGGAAGAGTGACAAAAAATCTTAAAATTACAAAAAAAAAATGTTATTCTCCCCTTCCTCCTATTAATATATTAATTAGCGAGGGATTGTGGCGTGCAGGGTTCAAACCCGGGACCATTGAGACAACAGCCCAGAGCGCATAGCGAATGACCAGGCAAACATTTGTCGTCGTGGGGGGGGGGCGATGTTCTAACAGGCACTTCGTCCTCCGAAATGAACTAAAAACAAGTCAAAGGTCAAAGGGTGTTGCTTTCTAAAAAGAAACATAAATAGAATCTTACATTTTACTTCCTATGATAGATTTTTACTGAAAATTGTAGCAGTGACATTTTGAAACTCGAAGATAAAAACGAAACAATGTCAAGGACGTCGTACTGTAAAAAAAAAAAAAATCACTGTTGTCAACTAAAGACGACATACTTTGTGATACAAATTGGATCTTGTGTTGCTAAGAACACAAGCCATACCCTATACCATATACCAGACACCATATACCATATACCTTTTAAAATACTTACACCTAACTTATCAACAGATATTATGTATACCAAAAAAAAAATGCAACAATAACTAGTTATTTAAAGGTTATCCTCCATCCGCTGACTCAATCTCCAATAGATGGCGAATGTTGCTCACTCTGGTACACATTGTGTACAAGTTCATACAACACGCTATTTCTCCTACTTCCCATTTCAAGTTGAAACTTGACACAATTATTCACTGTACCTAACAAAACGTGGATCAATCAATACATTGACCGAATTAATTAATTAATTAATTTTGTTTGATATTGAAAAATGGAAATAAATCTTACAGTATTGAGATATATGAGTGTACATGTGAAGCTATTTCCCGTATGTAAGCTATGTTTTTTAAAAGTATTTTTATATTTCGCTTATTTATTTTTAATTAAAATCTTATAACATACAGGACGCAATTATCTTCGACCAAATCGCTTTTAATACAATAATGACTTAATTGACACTTTATTCACATCTGTGAAATGCTAGTTCAAGGTCATCCTGGCACTCTGTACTTACCTCTTCATCGATTATCGCATTAACTTAATATCTCTTGCCCCCCCCCCCCCGCACCTATTTTTTTGTCAACCTCAACTAGTATCAACCCGAAACAGCTTTGGGCAAGAAATGTATCCCAGAACAATGACTACAGCACAGGTGATATACAACACCGCCTCTCCAAACCTGTCCCCCCCCCCCACCATGTACCCTCTGCTCCGTCGCCCCCCCCCCCCGGCCGCCTCCACTCGATGGTATGTCGTGTCTCACGCTTGATTTAGTTCCGTCTTTCATCATTTCTTAATTACCGACAGATGTACTTTATAACCGTGGCCCTTATAAACACACACACACACACACACATGCACAACACACACACACCGAGTCTCGCACGCACTGGCACGCTGGCTTCTTCACGCACATTTTTATTTCTTCTTATTATTAAAATTAGCCCCCCCCCCCCAACCCAAAGCTTTTTATTTTTCTTTATCCCAATAAAAATACTCCATCTAGATCTATAAAAAAAAATATCTTTTGTCAATAATCAGAGCCCATTGTGTTGGAAGCGTAGAGACGTTGGACTTATTGGGGTCAATACACTATTTCCCAAGCATCTCGCTTATAGCTATAACAAACGGCCCCTTTGTTGGCGCCTCATAAGATGAAAATAAATAACAGGGGGAGGGAAAAAAATGACTAACCTAATGTGTTGCGTGGCGCCCCTGCCCCCCCCCTCCCTTCCCATCACCTGAATAGCCTACTCCTACTCCTCCCCCCCTTCCAGTATATACCCACACACCAAAGTCATAAACTGCTACCCTACCCCTCTGTAGAGCTGCACTTCAAACTCGTATTGGATCTAACCTTGTTTCCGAGATGATATTACGATAGAGGGGCTATAAAAATACTGATATTGTCTGCCCAGAGCTTCCAGAGCTTGATATTTCAGTCTAGATCTTGGTGTTTTGATCTCTTAATGGGAAAAACCTGGTGTGGCGGCTCGAACAGCCCGCAGTCGGGTCAATCAATAATCTGAAGATTTTAGCAAATGTTTCACTGTGATTGTTATAACTATATTCCCATCTCGCGAAACTAGACCTATATAAGTCTATCTATTTATAGTCTTTGAGATCTTTTGTGCATATGATTTAAAAGGTTATATCTGTTTCTAACGATGGTGTCATGTGGCCAGCACAACGACCAACCATTTTACTTTCCCCAACTAATGTCAGTACCTTTCGCACATATACACACACTCACATACATAGTCATGCTAAGGCACAAATAGAAACACACACATACATAGTCACGCCAAGACACAAATACACACACACATATACACAGTCATGCCAAGGCATAAATACAAGAACGCCTAGTTTCACTAAGACAAGAGTTTGGAGTTTATCTGATACATGTATTGAGATCTTGGTAATAGCGTGTGTGTGTTTGTATTACATAAATGGAGATATTGTGTGTGTTTGTGTATTCCATAATTTCCATAAAAAGAGAAATAATTGTACAATTAAATCTGTTTAATCCGGCCACCGGTTTATCTGACCAGCCCCTTAGTCGGACCGAGTCTTAAAGTACCGAAACAAATTATATTCTACAGTCGAATCCGGTCCGTAAGACCAGCGAATTATTTGGACCACAAAAATCGTATCCCGTTGTGGTCCGATTGCCCTGATTCGGCTGGATAAGAATGCTTTTAGAGAAATCAGAAACAAAATGGTTCAGTTATTGTTTCGAATTTAAAACTTTTTTAAAAAGATTATCTGCGCGTCGGCAAGGGTTTGAGGTGTTTAATAAAAAAATGCTTATCTTAAGACCGTCATTTCGTTGAATGATTACGTCCTGCGTCAACGCCATTTAGTTTGTATCCCACCATGCCTCGGTAACCTAGCAACGCGATAGCAAGGCTGGTGGGAAAAAAGGATGCGGAAATTACAGCTCAAAGTACACGCAGCGAGGTTTGGAAGTAAGGTTTTCGAAAAAGAAGGTCACAAAGGTCACAATGGTAGGGACAGACGGGGGTTACGATTGTTTTTGTCCGTCAACCACAGAAAGTCCTGCTAACCACAGAAAGTCCTGCTAACCACAGAAAGTCCTGCTAACCACAGAAAGTCCTGCTAACCACAGAAAGTCCTGCTAACCACAGAAAGTCCTGCTAACCACAGAAAGTCCTGCTGAATATTTTGGACATCACAGATGTTTAGTGTAGACATTTCTGACACAATATTGACATTCTGTATGACGTCCTGTAGACATTCATGACGCCTTGTAGACATTTCTGACATTCTGTAGACATTTCGGACATACTGTGCACATTTCTGATGTCATGTAGATATTTCTGACGTCATGTAGACATTTCTGACGTCATGTTCATATTTCTAACGTCCTTGTAGATATTATGGACGTTCGCACTTCCCACGTCCTGTATAAATTTTGGACGGCCTGTAGGTACATTTTTGACGTCTTGTATACATCATGGACACCCTGTGCCCATCAAGGACACCCTGTGCCCATCAAGGACATCATGTGCCCATCAAGGACACCATGTGCCCATCAAGGACACCATGTGCTTATCAAGGACACCATGTGCTTATCAAGGACATCCAATGTACATTCCCATTGTCCCTGCCTAAACTTCCTTCAGCACGCCAGCTTTCGATCTCTGGGCTATCTATACAAAATTCTAAATGTCATGTAACCCTACCAAGTAGGCTTATCCATCCTTTTCAATAGATCTAAAACTGAAGGGAAATGTCTGCGCTGTTACGGAAGATGGTGGGGGAGTTCCAGCAGTCTAAAACGGACTGAAAATATATACAATGCAAAAGTGTATGGAAAAAAAAATCGGTGATAATACTTTCGGTTTTATATGCCTAGTAGGGATTTACTGGATTGTATCAATGCGCCCTCTATTTCGTCTGATGCACACATTTGAACACGCTGTCTAACGCGTTCTTTGATTGGTCAAACTTGTCAGTTACTCGAGCCCACGTGTTGACATCCTTGACATTCGCTATTTACTTTTTCCAGATGTGAAACGAGAAAACTGGCTGACATAAATTTACGCACAATTAAAGTAGTACCTCCCTCCCCCCCCCTCTCTCTCTCTCTCTTTTCTCTCTCTCTCTCTCTCTTTCTCTTTGTGTCTCTTTCTCTTTCAGTTGCTGTATTGTTGTTTCTCTCCCTCCCTCTCTCTCTCTCTCTCCCTCTCTCTTTCTCACTCTCTCTCTCTGTCTGTCTCAAGGCCTTAATGTAAACTGTTTTTCTCTTTCCATCCAAATCATTCCCTCATCTTCTACTAATATAGTCTTTAAAGCATTGACTGATAAGTAACTAGGCCTATATAACCCGAGTCCTTATTAATAAGCAGTGCCGGACTTAGGCCACTGCAACCTATGCGGTCGTAGTGGGCTCCTCACTTTCATAGGCCCCGAGCTCATTAAAACATTATAACTTACACATAATTACAGGTTTTGCGCAGCTTCTAGATTTTCCAGGAGCTAGTGGAAATCTCATGCAATTGCAAAATAGACCAAAAAGTTATGGAAATCTCCTGAAATTAAAAATCTCCTGAAAACTCATACAAATCTCTTGAAAACTCATACAAATCTCTTGAAAACTCATACAAATCTCCTGAAAACTCATACAAATCTCTTGAAAACTCATACAAATCTCTTGAAAACTCATACAAATCTCCTGAAAACTCATACAAATCTCTTGAAAACTCATACAAATCTCTTGAAAACTCATACAAATCTCCTGAAAACTCATACAAATCTCTTGAAAACTCATACAAATCTCCTGAAAACTCATACAAATCTCTTGAAAACTCATACAAATCTCTTGAAAACTCATACAAATCTCTTGAAAACTCATACAAATCTCTTGAAAAATAGACAAAATTGTCATTTTTGGGTGCCAATCCTACGCGCGATTAAAAAAAACGGCACTGCCAGCTTTCATTTAATAAAAATTTATTGTAAAGACGAATGTATTTTCCAATACGAAATCATTAATGTTGACATTATAATTATCCCTACCCAGATTAGGCCGCGCGCAATCCGTTTCGCATAGGGCCCCGCAATCGCTAGGACCCTAACCCTGTTAATAAGTTTCACACATTTCAACTAACGAAAACCAGTAAAGAACAAAATAAAAAGCAACGAACAACATCAAAGAACTATCAACAAACAAAAATACGAAGAACAACATTAATCAATAAACAAAACAAAACAAAACTTGTTTGTATAATAATGTCTCCAAAAGCAAGTTTCGCGCTATTTGTTTTTTATTATTCAGTAGAAAATTACAATGCCAAAAATACACAAGACAAAACTTCCATGTTTTCTCAACAATTAAGGCTAACATCGCTCAGGAATTGTTCAAACTTGACGGTCACCAGAGGCTGTCCACTGTAGACACAAGTACGTACATGAACGAAGTCTTTCATATTGGGATTCTTTCGGAAGGATCTGTCTTTAGTTTCTATGGAAGCCCACAGGTGCCAAGAAACATAATTCTCCATGTTTTTGTTAGTGCGTTTACTAGCTGACAAGCATGAATTCTTATTGTAACTGTTTTTATGTACAAAACCAAGACTGTGATTTGAATATTCCTGGTCCATTTTTTTAAAGAAACAATGTATTTCTCAGGTTGTATAACAGTAATAACGCAGAGGTAGATTTAAGTTAGAATGCTGTCGTAAGCCTGGTCCATTTTGTTTTTTAACTTGTCGCTCTAATTAAACGTTTATATTAGTTATATTATATATTTTTTTTAATTCGCTTCTAAAAGATTACATTGCAATAACAACAAAAAAAGACAAAACGAATTTCATGGTATCACAACAACAAATGTAAAACACTTTTTTTCAGAAATTGTTCATAGTTCTTGCGTTCATTTGCTTGTCCTATTTTTCCGCTCTAAACACGTGAAAGTCCGCAGACATCCCACATGGGCTTACAACCCACATGGGATTACATCTCACACGCAATGCACGATCAAAACAAAAGAAAAATTTAGTATGGTTGGAAATTAATTTGTTTAAAAAATTATTACATTTATGTTACAATTTCTGTTCCAAAAAAAAACTCCAAAAAATCTGCATATCTAAGTAAGCAATAATATGTAAATTATGATAGAAATACAGACTGAAATAAACTAAGGCCGGATACCTGAACTTCAAAAGAGAAAGATTAGGACATGCATCAGACTCTGGCCCCAAAACCCTCCTATTGAAGAAAAACTATACGGAGAACTGCCTGATCTGCGAACCACTCCGCGTTTCATCTCAGATATAGGATTAGTGATCTGAACTCTCCGACATGTAAAATGAGAACGAAGAAGAAGTACCATTACATAGACCCTAGGTTACAAACATGTAAAGACAGAAAACTACCCGTTTCCAAGCCACTTGTATTGTTTTAATGTAAGGAGGGGCTCATTTTATTATCAATCCTGAGAAGAAATGAAGCAGCTGACCCTACACTCTGAACTCATCCCTCGTGTTAACGAATGCTGCTAAATGTAAGCCTATTTCAGCACTGTATGGCTCCAGTCATATGTCTTGATCAACTGAAATAGCTATTGCCAATTATAAGTTATACCGACAAGATCAACGTCTAATCTTTCGACTCAGGACCGGACACAACAGAATGAGACAACATATGTACCGGAAGCTCAAATTGGAACCAGTGAAATCTGCCCACGTGGAGTGTCACCAGAGAATGCTGACCATGTCCTTCAAAACTGTTCAAAACTGTTCTCTTTACCATGAGGCCCGTACAAGACACTGGCCCCAAAACACCCCAATAGACAGAAAACTATATGGAGAGCTTCCTGATTTGGAAACCACTGTGCAGTTCATCTCATGTATTGGTCTAGTTATATGAACACTCCAACATAACAATGAGAACGAGGAAGAAGAAGAACTAGCTATTGACCTATTTTTTAAATTAATTTTTTTTTCTTATATCTATCTTCTTCATCGCTAAATAAATATATCAGTCATGTCTAAGAGTCTGTAAGCACGCACACACACAAGCTCTGACTCCTGCCTCTCGCGAAATATTCGCAGTAAGATTTAATTTGCCCGTGAGTGGTCATGAATAGTTAGATTCCCTCCTCTGAGGATGTGACAGAAAGTACTGGCAAGGAGAAAGGCGGGTACACTATCTAGATGCAGTGAAGCTTTAAAAAAACCTGGACTCAAACCAAAACCAAATCTACCTGTTAATGTATTCCAATACAGGACTCGACTTGCCCTCGATCGAATATCGAGATAGATTGGCGATACACAAAGAAAAATCAAAAGAAATGGGGGCGGGGGGCGTAGCGGCGGAGGATAAGACTTACTTGACATACGATTCTTTTGTCTGACTGCTAGCCCCAGACTAAATTACAGCTCCGCTAAGTCCCGAGCCTGCTGCAACATGCCAAAAATAGCCCCGGATGACTGGTCTGGGTGCGCGGCATTATTTCGGATGATGTTTTCTCGATCTGTATAAGATAGAGGCATAGAATAAGAATTGTGGGGAAAAAAAATGTTGTTGTTTTTTTGGTGGGGGGGGGGGGATATTGGGGAAAGTAAAAAAAGAAAAGATCTTTTGAAGATAACTTGTGATAGTTACCCAGGGCTCCACGTGTAAGATTGAATCACAATGTCACGTGGTATTTGGGTAAAAGCCTCGACGGGACAATTGTAAAGACTTCGGAGTTTTGCTGATAAGCCTTTAAAAAAAAAAAAGGACATTTTCTTGTAGTTTCTTCCTGCACGCTCCACTTTCTTGGCTTCTGAACAAAACAAAACACAAAACGAGGCTACTCGTGCAAGCCTCGTTTAGAATGAACATTAGAATAAGTAATTGGTTAGAAAAGAAAATGATTCTCCTGAATTCCACGAGGCGAGATTGAGTTTCATTGTGTGCTACAAGAGGTGGAACTGCTACCGAGGCATTCGGAATAGAGAAGGAAAGCATGCATTCATTTTGGTCTGGAATGTAGAGTTGAAATTAAATCTACATCTCTATCCTTCTCTGTCTAATTCTGTTTCATTTTCTGTCTCTATCTCTTTCTATCTTATTTTCTGTCTACATCTCTTTTTCTCTGTTTCTTTTTTTTTTTATGCCTCTATCTCTTTCACTCTGTTTCTTTTTCTGTCTGCATTTCTGTCTCTATGTTTCTTTTTCTGTTTTTATCTCTCATTCTATCTCTCTACCCACCTGTCTGTTTCTCTGTCTCTCTCTTTCTCTCTGCCTGTTGTTTCTTTTTTTTCTGTCTTTGTATCTCTTACTCTCATAATTTCTTTCTGTCTCTGTACTCTCATTCTCTTGACATTATTCTCTGTCTGTCTCCCTCTCTCTCTTTGTATCTCTCTCTTTGTATCTCTCTCTTTGTATCTCTCTCTCCTAACGAGTTCCTCTTTGACAAGAAGGCCCACTATGTATCGGTTATCTTATTCATTACTTCGCTTATTGTCTTTAGATGCAAACAAACTCCCTAGGTCAGGGTTGGAAAGGTGGGGGGTAGGGAGACTCAGCTTGGCACCATCACGTGACCACGTTATACCAGGTGTCCCCGGGTCAACGTGTCTCTAGAAACGCACGTAAAACCCTCGAGCAATACCTGTATCCACCCTCCAGACGTACCTTCACTACCCCACCCTCCTTCCAACCTCCAAGCTCCAGCCAGTCTCCCCACCCACCCCACCCCCTTTTATTATTCTTCTACCCGCCCCACTTCATCGCAAACACTACAGTGTCACGGAGGGAGGGGGAGATTTAACGCTGGAGGATAATCCCCCGTTGGAGTAGTTACGTCCCTTTTGGTCATAAGTTAGATCCCTTTACATCCAGAGCAGGAGAGGGTCTAAAAAAAAGGGGAGGGGGGACGGTGCGCCGATAATAACGGGTTAGGATAAAGATGTTTAAAAGGCAAGAGACGATTAAAGGGAGGAGGGGGAGGAATGGGGGGGGGGGGGTCACGTCTCTCCGTAGTGGAAAATTGAGGGCTTCATTGCTCAGTTTAAAACTCATTCCATAGGAACGCGACTGTTGAACTGTGTGTGGAGTTGGTCTCAGGGGGAGAGCAGTCACGATTTACAGCGGTGATAGATATTTAGAGTTGCGGTACTTTTATGTGGCCATGGGAACCGTTGCTCATTTTCATTTTTCAATATGAAATTTTGATTTTTTTCCCCCTCTATAACGCGGGGGGTGAGGCGGTACAAATATTAAGTTGAATCCTCGCGGAGAAGGGGTGTGAAGTGGTGGAACGTTTTAAACTGGGGAGATGTAAAATAACCGGGGGGGGGGGGAGTTGGGGGGATACAACAGAGTAGTTAAAAATAATCCTCCTCAGTTATAATTGAGGACTTTGAACATAAGATGGACAATATTGCACGCCAAGAGCCTCGCCCTTTCCTCTATTTCACCACTAAGGTTATGATGCTGTTCTGTTGCTGGAGTTACTTGACCTTTGAACTACTGACTCATTTTCAAATAAAATGTCACAATGAATCCCATTTTTTTGTTCCTGGACATAATTTCGTATAAAGAGACTCCACTTAGAGATGCCACACTATGCACAGGTGTAGCCGAGGTGTGGGTTTTGTTGTTTTTTTGTGTGCTCTGAAATGTGTTCAAAGTCAGGGTCGGCTTTAGCAGTACGCGGGCCCTGGGGGAGTGTTCTATGCTGGGGCCTAACCCTAACTTTATCACAAAATATCATGTCTTTCTTAGTTATTTGTATAGATGACGGGGAAAAACTTCAACCTAATCGAGTACCAAGTCCTTGTTTAGAGACGTTGTCCACAACACTATACTTCAGTCTCTATCGTACCTGTAAAGTACTTCACAATACGTGGCAGCGTCTTATTTGTATGAAAGGCTGATGGTGGCCAAAGAATTTCCACAGTGCAAGACCCCCTCAATGGTGAAGCCTTGGGTGGTCCCCTCTGTTGGCCATCCCCTTAGGCCGCCCCTGAGTCCAGGTACTATTATTGCAGCTACTAGCTACAGCAGACCGTAAGCACTAATAAAATATTGTGTAATAGCCTTTGCTCAAGTAGTAGTATAAACTGTGTATAATGGCTGTCTGACTTCGACTGATTACCCAGAAGATGTTTGAGTTTCTCGTACGAGTGTATTAGATGCGTTTAAAACTACTAAAACAACAATGCCTATCACAATAACAAGATGAAAGACTAAGTGCAGACCGTTAGATACTTGAATGCAGTTTAATACATAAAGGCCGCATCCGAGTCTCTGTCCGTAATAAGAGGTCACTTTGAAGTCCTAACACCAACTGACTAATACTAACATAAACAAGCTAAACCCCGATATCCATGATGTCACTAAATGTGGCATTGAAAGTCCGTCAACTATATGGTGCTTCTCAATACTAAGTGCTAACACTAGTTACATTAAAATGATGTGGCTAAGAATAATAAACGCGTGTTGTCTACATAACAGAGCGTCCCCCGTTGGTAAAGTCACTACCTTTAGAGGCAATGCAGAACATAGGATAACCATGTGACGAAGTAATGCTTGGAATATGGAAACACACAATTATAATTAAACAAGATGACCGAATCTAATCTGTTCTAATCTAATCTTATCTTATCTTATATTATCTTATCGAATCTATTCTAATCTAATAGAATCGAATCGAACCTGATCGGATCTAAAATAATCTAGTAGAAATAACGACCAGGCTGCCTCTGTGGGCCTGTCGTATTTAATTACGTCTTACTTCAGTGTTTCTCAAACTTTTCCAAGTTACATTCCCTAGACCAAAACAATCATGTTTTCACCCCCTTTAATAAGCTAGGGTGTCTTGTGTGGAGGGGGTGGGGGGTGGGAGGGGGGGTAAGCGCCATCAGATCACCCTTTTCTTATATATTGATTGTTTTTGCTGGCGTCTACAACCGAGACCAATCGTTATAGAAGGCCTGCAACGTCACAACCTGACGGCAGTTTAGACCAATAGCTCGTTGTCACGTGGTACAGACCTGTGACGTAGATTTATACACGCGGGAGGGGGGGGCGGGAGATTGGACCTGGTTGAAAAAAAATCCTTTTTTTTTTTTTGCATTTCTTAGTTGATTATTTGTTACAAAAAGTCATCAGCTTCAAAGCGCGGTAGCTGAGTGATGAAGCGCATGGCTTCCTAACCTGTGGTCATGGGTTCGAATCTCGGTTGAGACTTGGATTTTGAATTTCGTGATATTTAGGGGGCCTCTGAGTTCACCCAACTATAATGGATACCTGACTTATTTGGGGAAAGTAATAGCGTATGGTCGTTGTACTGGCCGCATGACACCTTGCTCGTTAGCCGTTGGACAAAGAAACAGATCAATAAAAAACAAAACAACTAGTTAATTAATCATTGATAGTTAATTATTTTGTTCGGTATCTAACAAGGGAAAGAAACTGTACTTGATATAAGTTATACGTTTAATTAGTCCCCTCTGTACTTACTTAGGTAATCTCTTACAAGTTTGAAACTAACAATAGATAGCTATGAAATCTAAATTCATAAGAATTTCGCTGGCACAGTGGTTAGTGTGTTGGCTCGAGGTTGGTTTGAGCCCTCGAGCTGAGATTCAAGTCGTAAAACTTTTTTTTTTTAAATTAAATACGTTTCAAAAGACATCATGGCAATGTTCACCCAGATACCTCCTTTACCCCTCCCCTTACCCAACTGGTCTAGACAAGTGATAGAATCATAGCGTATTGAAAAAGCTAAACGCATGGAATTGCGAAACAAAAACAATTGGTAAAAATATTTTTTATCGCACAGATTTATTATTGTTAGTCTAGATCTATTACAAACTTAATTACAGGACTGATTCAAACTAATCGATACAATTACAATGAATATAAGATTTGTTTGAAAATGACTGCTTTTTAAAAATTATTTTCCTTGTTGTTTGTTACTTGTTTTTCCGTTAAAAAAATATTACTGTCTACACGTTATTCTTGAGTGAAAAACTCTCTAAAAATTTGTAAAAAGTTAAATCTTTTGTCATTGCCAACTACAAAACAAAACAAAACAAAAAAAAAAAGTCACAGGGTGTAACTAATGGAAATGTAACCGGAACCTGGACAGGTCTCATTCTCCGCGGGAACAGAAGAAACTACAATGAAACAGAAAATAATTCAGGATGTGGAATGTTATTGTAAAATTTAAAAATACTCCAGGTTCTGGTTGAGTGAACGAGGAAAAAGTAGGGAAGATTGTGTTTTAGTTTACCTAACGATAAGTTGAGAGTTGACACTTGGAGCACAAGAAGGTCAAGACGACATTGTAACCAGGAAAAAAATAATCAACAATCATGATCTGAATATGCAAACAATCATGATGTAAATATGCAAATAAATGTGATCTAAATATTAAAATGTTAACAACGTCATTTTTCCAATTGAGCTGCAGAGGTGTAGGCCCTAGATCAGTGGTTCCCAAACTTTTTCCATAACGGAACACTTGGCACATTCAGATTATTTAGCGGATCACTTTTTTTTTAGAGAGATTAATTAATGTGGTGGCCTACTGGTTCATCATTCCAATATTCGTCTAACACATATTCAGGCCGTCCAGGACACTAGGATTCCGCAGAACACAGTTTGGGTAACACTGCCCTAGACAAAGCCTCTGTATGGGCTAATGCAAAGGATGTCTATAGGATGTCTACGTCTCTTCACTACTGTGGCAACGCCTTGAATGTCCTACGTGTCAGGGATGAGACTACGCCTTGTCTATGTATAGAATTGTTCTTAATCACATTAAGGTGTCGAATAAGTTACGAGCCTTGGTGACAGGCATGGGCGGCTTCAATTACAAATTAGGAGATTCGATGATAAGTTGAGGGCTTCATAGACACTTTCAATGTTTTAATTTTGGATGTTCCTTCAGAGTTGAAGATAATTTACTTCCTTGTCAATCCCCCCCCCTCAAACCCCACCGTAGAACGATGGGGTTGGCAGCTAGCAGCGGGACCATCGAGAAGCCCGAACGACAGCCCAGCGCAAATACATCACGACCAGACAGCCACCCTTGTTAAGTCTTTAGGTTTTATTGTAAAGTTAAGGAACTTGTTACTGTTCAATCTTTCATACATGATCAACGTATGCAACCTTGTGTTTGCAGTTATTAAATTAAGACAAGCTTAGGATTGAACCATATTTTTTTTAAAGCCAACAAAACTTGTATATAGTCTCCTGTCATTTCTGGATGTGGCCCCGTCTGGGGCACAGGCCTCAAACCAGTTTCCTCCTGGCGTCTCTATTCTGGGCGAGTATCTCCAACTGTCTCCACGCCTTGCCCATCAGCTTGGCGTTTATGCATCCAAATCTCGACGCCATGTATTTCTGGGCTCGTCTCGTCTATCTCTTTCCTTGGGTGTTGAGCATGCGATGTTGGACGCAGGCTTGCGAAGGATGTGGCCTATCCAGCGTCTCTGAAGAATATCTTCTTTAATTGGCTGCAGCTTTGTTCTTTGCCACAATTACTCTTTTGGTATTCTTTTCTGCCCAGTGGGTTATTAGAATCTTGTGCATATTAATTCAAAAATATAGATTTATTTTTTTTTAGTAATGTTTTTTTTTGTTTTTGTTTTTAGATACGCTTCTAATTGATTTGTTATATTGCATTATATTTATATTTGAAACATCACAGAAGACTCAAGTGGAATTAACAGGAATATATAAGGGTGGATAACTTCTCTTCTCTCACTATTTTTAACAAAGGAAAATCCCCAAAGGGAGTCTACTTACTTCCCTCCGTTTGACCTAGATACCGCCATTAAGCCCAGATCTCGCAAGACGGAACCTATCATTACCCTTCGTGGCTGAGGTCTGGAACAGTTCGAGCCTCGAGTAGCAGTGGTAACGTTCTCTAACGGGCCTCATTGTTCAGTTTATAGAAATAAAAACCCCGTTAGAAACTAAAGCAGGCGTAATAGTGAAACATGGCGAAAAGTGTGTGTGGGGGGGGGGGGGAGGGCTTCTAGTAGAGTTGTTGTCATGTTTAGGCCCACTGGGCTGACCTTTTGCTTTTTTTTTTAAAGGGGAATTATCCAACACATAAAAAAAAAAAAAATAGATGCAGAGATTTCAAAGGAAAATATTTCTCGATTAATGTTGATACTTTAATGGGTCATTATGCACATTTAGTGATATTTAGTGACAATGAAAATGGCCTTTTATGACACCATATTATTTCATTTACCACTCACTAACATGACTTTGTTTTGTTTAATAAATGGGGAACATATTAAATGATGTGGAGTGAGAAAACAAAAAGAGGGGAAGTGGTGGGGAGGGGAAGGTAGCCAAGTTCAAAGGTTATCGTCTATTTTTTTTCATCTTGACGTCTGCTAAATGAACGGAATTTCCGCTAAAGTCCTTTGTATGCTTTTCAGTTTGGATACAGTCTTATTAATCCTCGATGATCTGTGGGAGCCGACTGGTGCACTTAAACCGTAGTTAGACTGTTATCACGACTCTCTCTCTCTTTCTCTCTCTCTCTCTTTCTTTTTCTCTCTCTCTCTTTCTCTCTCTCTCTATTTCTCTCTCTCTTTCTCTCTCTCTCTTTCTTTTTCTCTCTCTCTTTCTCTCTCTCTCTCTTTCTCTCTCTCTTTCTTTTTCTCTCTCTCTTTCTCTCTCTCTTTCTCTCTCTCTTTCTTTTTCTCTCTCTCTTTCTCTCTCTCTCTTTCTCTCTCTCTTTCTTTTTCTCTCTCTCTTTCTCTCTCTTTCTTTTTCTCTCAATCTTTCTCTCTCTCTATTTCTCTTTCTCTCTCTCTCTTCCTTGCTCTCTCTCTCATTTTATCTCTCTCTTTCTCTCTCTCTCTCATTCTCCCCCTTTCTCCATTTTCCCAAAGGAAATATATTCCCATAGATTGAGACTGGAAAGGGGGAGTGTGGAGATTTTGTATTCTGTTATAAAAAAAAATAAAATAAAGTTCCCCTTTCAGACCTTGTAGTCCATAGGGCAGATGATGCAAAGGTCATCTGTGGCCTACGGTCAACGAGGGTCTCATGTGTCCAGCACAACGACCAACGACCTTTACTCTTCCCCAACCGTCAGGTACCCATTAGAGCTGGGTGGACGCCCAAAGATCCCGAAATCAAAAATCCCAGTCTTCACCTTGATTTGAACCCGGGGCCCCCGGTTTGGAAGTCGAGCGCTTTACCACTCAGCCACCTTGCCCCTTGTATTCTATTATGCTTAAGAAGTATTAAATCTAGTGTGCTGGTGATTGTGTTTGTGCCTTCCCTTAAAGCTACAGTTTAAATAACAAGATCATTGGATTCAGCTTTTATTGATTATTAACACGAGGACGAAATGCACCCACTACCTGCCATATTAAATAACAGTTGCATTTATTTATAGCTCGGAGGCATAGCTCAAAGGGAGAGAATAAGAGCCCCAAAACGTCAAAAAAAAAAAAAAAAAGACGAATTTATTGTAATTATTTATTACACAAATAAGAACAGTGCAATAGAATGTTGACTTTTTTTTTCTGTTTGAAAAAAAAAATCGTCCGTAGGATTAAATATATTTTTTAATTCACATCATCAGGGAGTTAAGTGAAGTTTTTAAACAAAATTTTTATTTACATTTGTCACATAAAGCTGCTAGCCATTACAGTTCATTTGGAATTATACAAATACAGATCATAGATATTCACAATTTTTGAATAATCTAGCTCTTGCTAGATTCAATCCCTTCAGAATGTACTTCTACATTACGAATCATCAATTCAGTGTAAGTCTAGTAATCAGTTATAGTAGGCCATTTCCCCAACACTAATTCTTGGATCAAGCTGAAACCTCGCACAATTATATGTTGGCGAAGAACATACTTGAATCAATAAAAAAAAAAAAAAGAAAACCAATTAATCGTTTAATGATAACTGGCTGTTTATTAGTTTGATACCAACAAGGGAACTCCATCAGTATTCACAGAAATGGTTAACTATGTCGAGCTTTGTTCGCTCAAATAATTGTACATGTTATTTCTCCCACACCAATTTTCGGATCAAGTTGGAACTTTAAAAAATTATTAATTGCACCAAAAAAAAATATATAGATATAGCTGTAAGTACGGACTTCTTCCCCTTGGATACGTTTTTTTTTTAAAAAGTAGTTTTAATATTTTACTTGTTTCTAAGATTGTCTCAAGGAACTTTGTTTAACACATTGGCCATGAATATCACGTGACATCCCCACCCCCTCTCATTCCTTCCTTCGTGGATGAAGATGAGTACAATCCCAACGTTCTATCAAAACAAAGGTGAGCACAATCGCAACATTCTTTGAACACAGAGGTGAGCACAATCCTAACATTCTTTGAACACAAAGATGAGCACAATCCCAACGTTCTATCAACACAAAGGTTAGCACAATCCCAACATTCTTTGAACACAAAGATGAGAACAATCCCAACATTCTTTGAACACAAAGGTGAACACAATCCCAACATTCTTTGAACACAAAGATGAGCACAATCCCAACGTTTTTTGAACACAAAGATGAGCACAATCTGTGACTGTAAGTTAACCAACACACGTTTCTTGAAGGTCCAAAGAGGCTTATATAGTTCGTCCACCCTGACCAATTTCTTCATCAAGGAGACTGAGGTCCTTACACTGCAATTTTCTGCCTCCTCTCATGTGATTGAGAACTAAGCTTTGTGAGGCCGGAATGTTCAGCTTCTCACTAGACTCGGTATTTCAGCTGTAGCTTGTGCCAGGTGCCTGGATTTTCTCTTGAGACTTTAGAAGCATTTCTTGCGCCAAATTCCCTTTTCCCGTCATCGGATTTTTTTGTTTTCCATGACTTCCGTATCCATGACTTCCGTATCCATGCTTAAAACGCTTCCATTCTTCGTTTATCCATTATTTGAATTGTTAAACACACTGGCTGTCTGTGTCGGCTCTATTGACACTTGCTTCTGACAGGCAATGTAAAAAACATAGGTCTTAAATCTGAATGGGGCGCTTTACTCCTATTCCTTACCCTGTGTGAATATATTTTTAATTGATAAACCAAATTAAACGATTAATTGAGTACACATTGATACCTTGTTCGTTGCTTCTCATTGACCATCTCCCTTTGAGTCACGAACGAAATAGACAAAACGAAGACATCACTATTACATTGTTTTATTCTGTACACCATTACACCAAAAAAAACAACAACCTATATATATATATATATATATATATATATATATATATATATATATATATATATATATATATATATATATATAGTTATCTGCAATCGATTAAAATAGATTAAAAAGTTTCATTTTTTACATTTAAAGGAGTGAGAGTATCGATGGGGAGTTATGGGATATATTTAAAAATTGACGTCATCGGTACATTTCCGTTAGGTGGAAAGTTTCTGTTTCGATGCTGGATGTTGGCAAAAACCTTTTAATAACATAATTGTTGGTCACTGACATATATTTATAGCCAGGAGTAGAATTTTAAAAAAAAAAGCTAGATGAAACATTAACTATTTTTCAAACATGCAATTGTCTAACTTAAAAATATTAAACTTGGTTGGAGTGTTGACAACAAAAGTGTCCACAAAAAATGCATATATAAATACATAAAAAGGTCAAACAAAAAATTTAACGTCAAGTTTCATATAGCTTGCACGGCGTAGGGACTTTGAGTGATGACCTAACTAGACCTCGTTTTGGGAATAATGATAAATGAACTTTGAGTAATGAAATACATTTTAATAAGTCTGCAATGGTCGGTGTCGAAGCTCAGGTCACGAGAAATAAGGTGGTCCTTTTTATGTTGGTGAATATAGAGTTATGTTATTGTCTTAGGATGTGAGATATGCACAAAGAGAGCAAGGGAATTTCCACTGTGCTCAAGAGACCTAGTCTTAACTTTTACAATAATTACGAATTTGGCAGATCATGAGACGCTGCTGTTCCCAAACCTAACAGCTCAGTGAATGATAGGAAGACTGCTGTGTGGGCGGCAGCTTTCCATGCATAGATGATTCCCAGCCTTTCATTCTTATTGGAGGCTCGTAGCTGAGTG
The DNA here is from genome assembly GCF_947242115.1 of Biomphalaria glabrata. Classification (NCBI taxonomy): domain Eukaryota; kingdom Metazoa; phylum Mollusca; class Gastropoda; family Planorbidae; genus Biomphalaria; species Biomphalaria glabrata. The sequence continues at coordinate 9,154,474 of NC_074717.1, read as the reverse complement.
GTAAAACGCTTGACTTTCTAACCGGGGTCCCGGGTTCTAATCCTAGTGAAGACCGAGGTTTTTAATCTCGGAATCGTTGGATGCCTCTGAGTCCACCCTGCTCTAATGGGTACCTGACATTAGTTGGGGGAAGTAAAGGCGGTTGGTCGTTGTGCTGGCCACGTGACACCCTCGTTAACCGTGGGTCACAGAAACAGATGACCTTTACATCATCTGCCCTATAGACCACAAGGTCTGAACGTTTCTTAATTTCATGCAAATTAAACAAACCATAGATGCATAAATATAAGCTCAAATAGCTTCGTTTAAAAAAAAAAAGGCATTTTAACTCTCAAAGCTAGGAAAATAAGTTTGAGAACCCTTGTTACATGATTATCACACTCTGTCACATTTAAAGTCGCAAAGAGTTCAATCTAAACGTCACCGAGAGAGTGAGTCATTGGGAAATCTGGAGAATGTTAAAAAAAACAGTTTGAAATAATAATCAGTTCAGAGTCACTGACATGAATCACTCACAAGGGTGTCAAAAGATAATTATAGCTTAGAGGATGGACATTAGCAACTTCAAGCGATGCGCCCCCCCCCCCCCCCCGCTTCTATTTCTAGTCTCCTTCCCCCCTCCCCTCCCACAGGCATCCTTCGAAATTTCCCAGTGTCTTCTGGTTATATCAAAGGGTGATGTTATTATTGATATCGTTACGAGGATCTTATGAGAACAAGACATGGGGAGGGGGAGCGCCAGGCACTCTTGTGTAGACTGAGTATGCTGAATGAGAGGCATTATGGGAAGTTCTTCTGTGTGTGATTGTCATGAGAGACTAGGTCTCTTGAAAATAGAAGCTCCCATCCTCCTGTCTGAAAATAAAGCAATCTATCATAAAAGGTTCCAAGCTCGTGCTATGCGTTACACCTGTTATTTTCCAGAGGGCCCATATCCTAAGACACTTAGGCTACAGGCGAGATCCAAGGTAGAGCACTCAGCGGAGAACCTCATTTTCCTTCTATGTAGCACATTGTCTGTGGGAGTGTCCTATATGAAAAGGTCCCACTGTACAAATCGATGAGTTTTTTAATAGTTTTAATATTACTTGTTAAATTGACTTCCTTAATTATAATAGGACATCAGACCTGGGCATGATTGACTGGTGTTAAAATGATTACTCTCCACCTTCACCTATCTGGTCTGTTTAACCGTTGGGTCACCACACATGATTTATCGACATTCTTTCTCCATTAAATATTAATAATTACTATTACTAAATAAACGTTGTGTATATTATGACAAGGCCTTTTTTGGGGGGGGGGGGGGTTTAGAGTGCGGAAACGCTGACGACCGCTGTTTGTGCTATTATACAATTTCTTTTTTTCCGAGGCGGCTTTTCTGTCGCTCACAAAGTCTGTGTATGTACATGGTCAACGTGACATTTGACGAAGCTGTCTAGATCTGGCTCAGATCCGCCGCCTCTGCCTTGTTGATGGCGCCAACCTTATGTGACAACATTCAATATGACATATTGCATAAGTCTATGGCCAGCACTCTTGTTAGCCCTAACTTTAACCTTCACATTGGAGAAAGAAACAGAATCTAGTAGAGCTAGAGGGGGGGGGGGGTCCACTCTTATCTCATACACATAGGGAGGGGAGGTAATGGTGCGAAAAATCAAAATGAATTTAGGGACCAGGAATTAAGATGGAGTAAATTTTTAAGGGCGGGGTGAACCACTTCCACCCCCCCCCCCCCTTTCGTTTTTTTTTCTGTTTTCTGAAAGGATTTCGGTTACGGAAAGTCCAAAGTAAAAAAAAAAATTTAAAAAGGGGGGGGGGGAGGAGGAGGCGTTTGTTTCCGCCGCCCCGATTGTTCCCATGTTGCCAGGTCAGACGGAGCGCCCCGTTATTAGACTTTGGTATTGTTTACATTTCTCGTAAGTAGATGGCAAACCTATTGACGATGTTCCTCTGTTGCCATGGAGACGCTATATATTAAACAAAGACATCTTACGAGAACCCCCCCCCCCCGTCCCCTCTTCTACCTCTTTTTTTCTCTCTCCCCTCCTCTTTTTTTTTTTTCATTTCTTTAAGTATACTCCCAGTGTCCTAACCTACTCGCTATCAGAACTCAGCGTTACAGGAGAAGAGACAAGATAAAAACAATGCTAACTTGTGACCAATACAATGCTTAATTGTTTTGAACTTTTCATACCACAGTGGCGTAGCTAAGGATTTGGGACCCGGGGGGGGGGGGCTTGACCTCTATAGGGGCACCTGCCTTTTGACACTCAACATCATGACATGAGATGGTGTAATATTTGATATAAAAACACATTTCGGATACTCAAGTGGGGGTCTGAGAGATTTTTAAATTTGAACCCCTCTCCCACCCTAGTTCACTATGTGTGATATCCTTTAAAAAAAATGTCCATATCTCTTGGAGTCTCTGAAAATATTCTTATCTCCCTCTGACTCCCATGTCACATTCTTATCTCCCATGACTACTCCCCCTCTACGCCCAGTCTCCACTTTTGAACTAATAACGATCTTAAAACAACAAACAAAGGTGATTGTGTTTTGTTTTGTTTTTTTCACTTCATTGATTGAAGAGAGAGAAAAACAATTTTTAATTATAGGGGAGAAAAAATGATAAAAAGAAGAAACACACGCACACACACACACGCACACCCATGCATGTATCTATGAATGCATACAATGACAATTTAGAGAGAGAGAGAGAGAGAGAGAGAGAGAGAGAGAGAGACGGAGTGAGAGTCACAAAACTTCTGGGATGACAATAGTGCTACCATTGGTCATGCTGGCAGTGTTGACATGAAGAACTACAAATGTCAAAGTTGTGACAGGTGGCATGATGTACCCTGGCTCTGACAACAAAGGTTACAGGAGTAAGATCACAGAAGACTACAGAAAATAAAAGGGGGATGGGGGGAGATTTCCGAGATACAAATGACAGAACGACGTTGCTTCCTTGAAGACCATTTCGAGAACGGAGATGGTCGCGGGGTGAAAGTTTTCCCTAGAATATCTCAGTAGCTCTTCTCTTTATTTGGTCACTTTCTTGTTAGTTTCTGTGAGCTCACGTTGGGCGCCACTAGTTCAGATCCTCTAGGAGTAAACTGTGACGTTGTATTTTATAAGCACTTTAATCTTATTATAAAGTTCATTGTCCGGCTTCGTTCTCACTGACGTCACTTCCATTCCATACATGCATTCGCACCACTCTGCATTCACACCACTCTGCATTCGCACCACTATTCATTCACACCATTCTGCATTTGCACCATTATTCATTCGTACCATTCTGCATTTGCACCACTATTCATTCGCACCATTCTGCATTTGCACCACTATTCATTCGTACCATTCTGCATCGCAACACTCTACATTCGCACCACTATTCATTCGCACCATTCTGCATCGCACCACTCTACATTCGCACCACTATTCATTCGCACCATTCTGCATCGCAACACTCTACATTCGCACCACTATTCATTCGCACCATTCTGCATCGCACCACTCTACATTCGCACCACTATTCATTCGTACCATTCTGCATCGCAACACTCTACATTCGCACCACTATTCATTCGCACCATTCTGCATCGCACCACTCTACATTCGCACCATTCTGCATCGCACCACTCTACATTCGCACCATTCTGCATCGCAACACTCTACATTCGCACCACTATTCATTCGCACCATTCTGCATCGCACCACTCTACATTCGCACCATTCTGCATCGCAACACTCTACATTCGCACCACTATTCATTCGCACCATTCTGCATCGCACCACTCTACATTCGCACCACTATTCATTCGCACCATTCTGCATCGCAACACTCTACATTCGCACCACTATTCATTCGCATCATTCTGCATCGCACCACTCTACATTCGCACCACTATTCATTCGTACCATTCTGCATCGCACCACTCTACATTCGCACCACTATTCATTCGCACCATTCTGCATCGCAACACTCTACATTCGCACCACTATTGATTCGCACCATTCTGCATCGCACCACTCTACATTCGCACCATTCTGCATCGCACCACTCTACATTCGCACCATTCTGCATCGCACCACTCTACATTCGCACCATTCTGCATTCGCACCACTCAGCACTCCAGCTGTAACACTGACCTATCATGTCTGTGTCCTGCAGTGCTCTTTTAATATGGTGGTTGTCTCAACAGTCTGAGATCGTAACTTTCAGCGCTCCGAAAGGCCGCAAAAAAAAAAAAAACTTGCTGGAAGACAAACTGTATGTAGAGCTGTCTGGTCTGGGAACCATTGCGCATTTCGTCTCAGACACCCGGCTCATGTTAAGTTAATAACGTCGTCCCCTAGAACGTTTTCTGGGAACCTCACGACAAGTTTTGCCATGGCGCTCTTTCTGTCAGGTCTGCTACCATGACCTCCATCATAACCAGGCTCCCACACATTGAAAGGGAACATTTGAGTTGTGTTTTACTCCCAACCGCTTAGCATCTAAAACTGCTAGAGAGGACTACTCTCTTAGCCACCACTAGAGACGTTCGTGGTGTTTCTAGCGGGCACAGCGGAGAGGAAATGATTAGAAGAGATCTTTGTTTTGTCCTAAACGATCACGTGGTACTGGGATGGCCGCCATTTTTTAAATGCAGGCGTGACTTTACTACATAAGTACAAGGTGTCTTGTTTACAGTGAGTCTATTCAAATGTCAACAAACAACGAAAACCAATTGCTTCAATTTAGAATGTTTTTGACCTAACAGCTGTAATTATTAATTTCGATATTGTTAAATTCGATGTACTCTCCTGATAAATGAAAATATAAGGCTTATTTTAGAGTCCGAAGTTTAAGGAGTGCAGTATTTTACATGGCTACGCAGTCCAAGCCGTGACCTATATATTTTGCTACAATCAACGCAGACTAATCGTTGTCGGTCTGAGGTCGATTTAACTCACACACGTGAATTCCGCTGCCTTTATAAGAAATCTTTCATCCGTCTCTTTCGAAAGCAATTTGCTGCCAGGTGTCCCCTATAACTGTACTCATACATCCCAGTGGCACTACAGCTCTTGGAGGGCCCTGACCTGCTTCAACACATCTTTCCATTCGTCCATCCCAGTGGTACTACAGCTCATAGAGGACCCTGACCTGCTTCAACACATCTTTCCATTCATCCATCCCAGTGGTACTACAGCTCATAGAGGACCCTGACCTGCTTCAACACATCTTTCCATTCGTCCATCCCAGTGATACTACAGCTCATAGAGGACCCTCTGCTTCAACACATCTTTCCATTCATCCATCCCAGTGGCACTACAGCTCATAGAGAGCCATGGCCAGCTTCAGCACATCTTTCCATTCCGATCTATCCTGTGCTTTTCGCACTTCAAACCCGAACTCTTAGCTGTTGTAGATCTGCCTGTACATCAGCAATGTCTATACTCAAGTGATACTAGAAATCTATACAATAGGATTGCTATGTTGTTGTTTTCTTTATGAATGTATGAATGTCTTAAGGTCTACACATTGCACTTCAGTTACAAAGGGGAAATCGCAATGTCGTAAAAGTGTCAGCCGAATTCAACAATCCAAATGTTGAACAGTACATCGGGACAAGTCTCTCTTGAGCATGTGTATGTGTGTGTTGAGTGTGTATGTGTACCTAATAAACATGTATGTGTGTCTTTGCTCTTCTTTTGTTTTTATTTTATTTGAACATCTGGCTAGAAGTTCCCACATACACTTTATGTTTACAATACCTCTATTCAAGTCAGAACTTCACGGAGGAACTTGGGTGGGTGGAACCTGGTTGAGCACGGATACCAAACGGCTCTAACGATTGTCGTCAACATTTTATAGTTAATGTATCTCTTGGGGAAAACAATTACAGCCTCGTTTCGACTTGTATTATTTTTCAAGGTATACAAATAAATATATTTAATTTTTTTGTAACTAGGTCTCTATTTGCATCCAATGTCGGGTTTGAAAGGACTCGAGCGTTCTTGAAAGGACTCGAGCGTTCGGGAATTTCCGAATGTAAGGCATTATTGATTCATGTGTTTAGCAAATTAAAGAATACTTTTACGCCCCGTCTGCTAATGTATTTCATGTTTCGATGACGAAGAAAGGCTCTTTTTCAATCTAATCTATTTTCTTATCTATTCCAATATTATCTAAATTAATAGTTGCGGCTAGAAAGATCATTTTGACGTTCTGCTCAGAAGCGTAGCTATGGAGGGGGAGAATTTGAAAATTCCTTAGGGCCCCTACTTGAGGGTGTCCCCTAAATGAGTGGGGGTTTCTTACATTAAATATTACGCAAAATGCAGGACCCCCCTCCGCCCAAGAGGTCAAGCCTCCTCCTCCGCACCCCCAAATGATGGCAAATTCTTTGCTACGCCACTGGTTTAGCTCTATAAGTTTCACTTGTCATTAATCATCGGACTCGAGGACAAGCTTTTTTATAAATTGTATATTGGCGGTATTGTATTTTTTTAAAGTACTTTTTTATGCTTTTCTTTTTATTGACTCTTTTCTACTCACATTTCTAATTCAAATTTGACAGTTTATTTGCCACTAAGTGAAAACTCTGGTTTGGCCGTTCTAATATTTCAAAAGATCCCAGTCTTCATCAGAGAATTAAGTTTGGCTTAATTTATTTAGTTTTATTTATTTGGCTTTGTACACAGCTTCAGCTGGGAGTCCCCGCACTCTAGATGAATGTTTCTTTGCATTCAGTAAGGTCCTGAATAAATCAATAGACGTACTTGAATTTTTTTTTGGAGACGCGTTGGCTGAGAGGTAAAGCGCTTGGCTTCCGAACCGGGGTCCCGGGTTCGAATCGCGGTGAAGACTGGGATTTTTGGGCGCCTCTTGAGTCCCAGCTCTAATGGGTACCCGACACTAGTTGGGGAAACGTTAATTAAGGCGGTTTGTAGCCACATGCTTGACATATGACACCCTCGTTAACCGTGGGCCACAGAAACAGATGGCCCTATAAATCGCAAAGCCTGAATCTTATATAATAGAGGCGTTACTTCAAAAAAGAAGATGATTATGTCCTACGCGTCATGCATCTAGTCATGCATATTAACCAATGACTTAAATTCTGCCAAGTCACTGGTTTTCCTGGCTAGCTCAGGCAACCCATTCCATGCTCTAATAGCACTAGGGAAGAAGGAGTATTTGTACAAATTTGTCCTAGCATATGGGACGAGAAATGTGCCTTTATCTTTGTGCCTGAATGAGCAGCTTTACTTCTTTTTTTTTTATTCTTTACATGAATATTATGTGCACCGTCTAAAGTAGAAATCATAAACTGCCCTGTTAATAGAAGACCTCATCTCATCGCAATAATGAAGCACTACAAGAAATGAATAACATGAGAAATTAAACACAACCATGAGGTGTGGTGCCCCAGCGGTTTGACAACCAAAGGGATAGATGTAGATATTAAGCATTAAGTTACAAGAATACGTTTGATTTAGATGTCTTGGGGGCTACACTACAGGGCCCCTATTAACAACACGGTGCAGGGTGCGGAAAGGTGTTTTTTTTTCTTTTCTACAGCCTCTAATATGATGATGTGCGTGAACGTGAACCGTGGAAGGGGGGAGTGGTGGGGGGGGGGGGGCTAGATTGGGATTGGGGGGTGGGGTGGAGTGAACTATGTCCCACCTAAGCAAAGTTGACTTTTCGGATATGTTGTCCAGTCACTCCCCCCGGTGTGACCACCCTTGACGCCCTGAAGCATTGTTCCCTGTTTACACTTGTCAATTTCTCTTGAGTGGCTCTACGGAGAACATTGGAATACAAAAATAAAGCGCCAGAACGTAGAGGAGGTGGGGGGGGGGGGGATAGAAGCGGTCAGATATGAAATGGGACAGCTCGACAACCCATGTTGGTTGATAGACTGCAACTTGGTTCAGAAAACTTTCTTTCCCCCCCCCCCCACCCCCACCCCTCCCGATCTACGTCACACCCTTTTTTTTCATGTCAGGGGTGATAATCAACTCTAATAAAAAGTTATGCCCCTTTGTGTGCTGATGTGTTTGTAGATGGAGGCTCCCCCCCCCCTTTTCGTGTGTCCAGTGATACAATACCCGCTACAATATTAACATAAAGGGGGCAAAATAGTGACTTGTCACCAGCTCACCTGGATTTGTGACAACCTGTGTGACAATTTGATAGCTAACCTGAAAAGAGTTTTTTTTTTTCAGACTCTTTAAGAGATTCGTTTATTAGTATATACGAGTGTTATAAAAGAGGGGCGTTTATCTAATTGCCCGCCACCTGAATGTTGACGCCCCCATTTAGTTGTTTCTTTGAAATACCTCTGACAGATATCACTTCTCGTCAAGTCACAGTTTGGAGACACTGGTACTTTAAGAATAAAAACGCATTTTGAAAACCTTAAGGGCCATGAAACTGTTGACATGAGTTGAAAGTCCGTTAAGGGTTAGAGCTAACGCCAGTTCCTTGAAACCATGTGGCCACTGGTCACTTCTTTATCTTTCAGTGGTCCAGATTGAATCCATACTCTTCGCCCCTACCCCCAGGCTTTTGTCTGAAGGTTCCCCGATGGTCAAGACTATTATGGGTTTTAGTACCGATGACCACTTTCGCAGACCAAAACTACACTAAACAAAACAAGTTTTCAAAAATATCAGATCTACTATCTTGTTCTTCCTCTGTTGCCCGAGCTTCTTAATTTCCATGTAAAAGTGCAGCAATCTGGATCAATCTCCTTTACATTGATCTGTTAAGTCATTTTTTTAACAGTTTGATATTTAATAGCCTAGTCTATGGTCATTTGTGGATTGTGCGTGTGTGTGTGTATTGGAGATTTTCAGGATCAATTAAAGATTGTCAAGGACGTCAAATTGAACTTCATTTCTGCCTACTAAATAAAATAGAGTTGAGCTTGGAATTGTAACATTATCTCAATAAAATAGAGTTGAGCTTAGAATAGCAACATTATCTCAATAAAATAGAGTTGAGCTTAGAATTGTAACATTATCTCAATGCGTGACTGTTGATCTTCGTATCAAATCTCCTTTAGTACCGCTAGTGAGTTATTTGTATTTAAATACGTTGCAAGTCACAGAGTGAAAGTCTTAATGCTTCCTTTACATTGAACTTATTTTGTTCTTCAAACGTAGAGAGCTTAGAACATTTGATTTCACAGCCCTAAAATGTGCACATAACTTCTCAGATACCTTCTAAAAAAAAAAAACCAGACATTTCCTTATTTTGTTCACCGGATACACCGAAAAAAGCGAGCTATTTATAGATTTTTTTCCCAACAGGTATGAATATCTCCAATATAAAAGTATAGTTTCCTTTTCAGACCTTGTGGTCTATAGGGCAGATGATGTAAAAGTCATAGGTTTCTGAGGCCCACGGTTAACGAGGGTGTCATGTGGCCAGAACAACGACCAACCGCCTTTACGTTTCCCCCAACTAATGCCAGGTACACAATGGAGCTTCTAAATGTATTTATTAATGTCAATGCATCTAAAAGAATGTAATGTTCCGTGAGGAAGAGAGTACTTGTAAATTTATATTATTTCTCTTATTTGTCTTATATTTCATAAATTTATATTTCTGAAATGTGGAGGTCCTTGTTTAAGGTGAAACTCAAAGAGGCCACACTGTCCTAAATCTGGCACTGAGTCAATGAATTCAATACATTAAAGGTAAAAAAAAACGCGATTGCTATTTAATGCGATTCATGTTCTCCTCTGTTGGTCTTATAGTTATTATCGATACGCCATTATTGCTCTGTTCATTCCCCACCTATGGTACATACCTCGGCTGCTGGTGTGGATAACATATACCTCCCCCCCCCCCCCCCCCGGCTCTCCATAGAGCGTACCACCATTGCCCCCCCCCCCCCTCGTCCTTCGAAAATGTTGGAAATCCATCGAATGCACTACACTTTCTGGTGTGTGTGTGTGTGTGTAAGTGTGGTTCTTGAAAGGGAAAGTTTTTGAAAAAAAAAAGATAAATAGACCGTGATGGCAGCTAGAAGAGAACTGTGGGCGTGGATTCAGCAGCTAGGTCACGTGAACACATTCAGGCTACCGTTGTTGTAACTAGTCTTACCATCTCGCGCACCATCTCTCTTTTTTTTCCCCCTCCATATTAAAGCCCCCTCCCCCTCTCCCATTCACTCTTTCCACCCAACGGTCTCTCCAATGCAATATCAGTTAGGGCCCTTAATATCGCCCGGCTCCGATTAGTTCGCGGGATTCAAATAGAGGATTGAGGTACGAACACACACATCCACACATCTACACACCCACACAGGTTTGAAGTAAAAGTGTATTTACTTTTCCCACATTATCGACTCAAGAGCGCCCCCCCCCCTTTTTTTTTTCTCTCATCTCACCCCCCCCCCCCCCCGGCCTTTGCGGGGATTTCTCCCATCTGAGTGTTTTGTTTTTTCACCCCTGGCGGCTGATCTTTTAATCCATCATACTTCACACACTTGTCCGTCTTTCCATCTCTTCTTCCTTCTCTCATTCCATTCTCGCACTATCTTTCTTTCTCCTTTTCTGTCCCTTTCTCCTCTGTCTTTCACTTTTTTTCTTCCTATTTTATTCTGTCTTTCTCGCTAATATCTCACTTCCACTTTCTCTCGCTCTCTATCTGTCTCTGTGTCTCTCTCTCTCTTTCTTTCTCTCTGCCTCTCTCTCTCGTTCTCTGTTATGAGTTTCTTTCGCTTCATATTCCTCAAGCCCATGTGGTGCCTTTTCAACATCAACTCTCTAAATCTCATACATTGTCTTATCACGTCAAGATCCAGAGCCCCAATGTGTTCCACATAGTACATACTGAGGATGTTGTAAGGCAGTGGGTACTAGCTCATGGCAGGTCTGGTCGGTAACGAGCAAGCTGATCCGCCTGCCTTTACCTGACACACCGCTCTCCCTTGGAAGTGTTTGAGCTTTTGTCTGTGACAGCTAGCAGATTCTTTGGTTAGATAGCTGGGACAATTCAGTAAAGGGCAGAGACGCATAGATGCAGAGGAATCAACCAATACGAAAAGAAGCGTGGTAGCAGCTCAATCGAGAGGAACAGGCCGTCCTATCCCAGTTCAGAGTTTGAAATTGCCCAGTAGGCGCGTACTTTAGGCAGTTCTAAGAGAATTGCGACACACGAGACCAACACTGCAAAGAGGACGATGAAACAGTAAACCACATTGTCGCGGATGGCTGCCTGGTCGTGCGGTTTGCACGCTGGACTGTCGTTCAGATTTATCGATGGTCCCGGGTTCAAACCCTGCCCGCTCCCATCCCCCGTCGTCCTGCGGGAGGTTTGGACTAGGAAGTAATTATCTTCAACTCTGAAGGAACATCCGAAACATGTAAAACATTAAAACACATAAATGTCGCGTCTTGGATGAAAGGGGACAAGGATATCAACATGTCCAAGCTCCGGCTACTCCTTCTATTGGAACAAGAAAATCTTACAACACAATGGCGTGGCATCCATTGCGCGAAGGATGCGATGCATTGCGTTTAACCGAGGCCAAACTTTATAGCGATCGAGACCAATCCTGACAGAAGGCCATAACGCTGACTGGAAACGTCACAACCTGTGGTTAGTTGAGACCAATAGTTCGTACAGTTCTGTGAGACGTGGCGAGCAGCCATTGGTTTACGCTGCCCACATGTTGTGACGTTTGAAGTCAGTGTTCAGGACTTCTATCACGGTTGGTCTCGGTTCGAGCAGATGACCGAAGGATAAGAAAAAGTTAAAATAAAATACATGTACTATTTAAAGCTGGCTTTAAGCCTCTGCATTTATGTTCATGCTCTCTTGTACTCTCCCTCTCTTGTATCCTCTCTCTTTTGTATCCTCCCTCTCTCATTCCCTCTCAACTGTTTCCTCCTCCTCCTCCACCTTTCACTTCTCTTGGACGTTTTCTTCAAGCAAAAAAAACTAAGTCAACATTTCGAAGTGATTAATATCCCTGATATCTGGTGTGTGTGGTGTCTCTTGCCTCCGATAGGTCTCTTCTGTGTTGGCGTGGCTGCTGTCTGCGCATGCGCGTGTTTATTCGTTAAGTGATGCTGTTTGCGTTTACAAAGTGGCCCGATAACATTATACAATAGACGGGGACGCTTAAACATCTTCCTTTTCTCCCCCTCTATACTCCCTATTCTTCATGTCTGCACCACTAATCGCTAGACCACTTTTTTTTTTCCTAGGGAAAATTCTGAACAGAGTTTCCTCCTCTCCCCTATTTTGTCTTTAACACAATTGGAAGTTTTGAAAAGAAAAAAAAATGAAAAACTAGCGGCTGCTATAGGTAAAAGCTATTATTGTGTTTGTGATGTCTGTCCTTTTATTTGTGAATTTTAGCACAAAAACTAAACAGCTATTCAAAAGAATCTGTGCTCGAGAATAGTGCAACTCTGTCTTCTGGCCTGAAAAAGTAAACTTTTATTTTGAAAATTAAATGTAGATGTTTTATGCACAAAAATATAAACCATTTTAAAAACAAGGTTACACAATACATGCCCTGTTACTGCCTTAGTATCAAATGCAGCATGGATGGTAAGTATCCGTTTATACTATATTGTCATTCTCCGATGTTGATGTACAAAAACAGATTAATAAGGTTCTTCTGGTCCTGTCTACACGTCTCATCCGCAACGTGATGACTGAGAGATGTCCAAGAACATTTGCATCGACTAGCCCAGTTTTTAAGTATATAGTGTTGGACATAACAACATTAGAACAATGAAGATTCTCGCTGATCTGTCAACTAGTAAACCAAAACATTTAGCATTGTATTTCGTGGGATTTTTTTGGCTTCCAGGCTTCCATGGAAACTGGAGACGGCTGCCCTCAGAAGAATCCCTGGTTCATCGTTTGACATGTGAGGACATGTATAATACATGTGTTCGTACATGTGTCTACAACAGCGAACAATAGCCGGAAAATAGGACAACCAAATGAACTATGAACAATTTCTGAGGTACCATGTTACTTGTCTGTGGGAGACCATGAAATTTGTTTTTTTTTTTGTTTTTGACGATGTAAAACATTTTCAACTACTAAAAAAAAAATGTCATTCAATAGTTTCAAATGCAATCATCGAATTCTGAATACTGTATATAAGTGATGCCCAAAATGCGATCAGCGCTCCACATCCGGCCAGCGACGTGACTCAATCCAGCCTACCTAAACGCCAGCTCAAAGTGGAGAAAATCCTCCTCAATCCTCCCCCCCCCTTTTCCCAAAAACAAAAAATGAAAAAAAAAATCTTTCCCTACGATATTGGTACCAATAATATTTTGTTTGTAAAGAAACTGTGGCTCTTTTTAAAGACTATAACATTAAACAGTTTTATAACCAAACACATAAATAAGGTGGCATTCTTGGTTTGAGACGCTATTGTTAGATTACAGCCAGAGTGGAGGATAGATGAAAATATAAACCAGAAAGAGACAAGAAAATGAGTCGGCGGCTAGCTTTAGAGTTGCTTATTCATTATAAGTAGAGACATGAAGCCATTAGCATACGGCTAAGGCATAAAAAAGTGCTTGATAGCAATGATGGGAAAAAAATGTGTCATGAAAAGAAGAATTCTGTTGAAGCTGTCAACCTTTCTCATAACAATTACTATGCTAGTGATAGATGTTAGTAAATATCTCTATTCAAAACGAACAGACAAAACAGATTTCGAAATGTTTTCCATTGTGACGTGTCTACCGACATGTCTTATACCGCTCAAAATCCTGGTATTTATTCTCGGTACAAACAGCAGTTAGTAGCTAGGAGCGTGCATGGGATCACCATGGGCGAAGTCCTGTCAAAGAAGTTTCAACCATCACAGAGGATCTTCCTTGGAGAAATTAGTAGGGGAGTGACTACCGATGGTGACAGCGGTTGGGTTGACTGCAAGAGTTACTAGAAAGTTGTCTAGTCAAATGGATCCGAGGCTATGTCGCTTAATTGAATTATTAACCAACAAAATGTATGTAGCAAGGTGTTCAGATGGGGTGATGACCGTGGTCAGAATGAACAATGTTCGTAATTTCGTAAGTCCATCTGCGGCCAATGTGTCGAGTGGCTAGAGAGCTGCAACTGGAACTGATTGATTTACAAAGCTAGACTATCTGTCTATCTGTCTGTCTGTCTGTCTGTCTATCTATCTATCTATCTATCTATCTATCTATCTATCTATCTATCTATCTATCTATCTATCTATCTATCTATCTATCTATCTATCTATCTATATCTATCTATCTATCTATCTATCTATCTATCTATCTATCTATCTATCTATCTATCTATCTATCTATCTATCTATCTATCTATCTATCTATCTATCTATCTATCTATCTATCTATCTATCTATCTATCTATCTATCTATCTATCTATCTATCTATCTATCTATCTATCTATCTATCTATCTATCTATCTATCTATCTATCTATCTATCTATCTATCTATCTATCTATCTATCTATCTATCTATCTATCTATCTATCTATCTATCTATCTATCTATCTATCTATCTATCTATCTATCTATCTATCTATCTATCTATCTATCTATCTATCTATCTATCTATCTATCTATCTATCTATCTATCTATCTATCTATCTATCTATCTATCTATCTATCTATCTATCTATCTATCTATCTATCTATCTATCTATCTATCTATCTATCTATCTATCTATCTATCTATCTATCTATCTATCTATCTATCTATCTATCTATCTATCTATCTATCTATCTATCTATCTATCTATCTTCATGGCTTCCACTTCTTTTCGAATTCTATTTCAGAAAGCAATGGACGGGTACTGTACAAATATGAGGTTATCGCTTTTGACTTAATTCTTATTGAGAACCGCTGCTTTCCCCTCCCCCATCACGTGACCAACGCCTTCACCTGTAGAGACGTGTCAGGGCTGGACGCCAGGAATGCCTTCCAGATCTAGCCTTAGCGCCATGGTGACGATCGGTGTTGAAAGCTGTCTGCCCAATTTCTTATCGGGTTGCTGGTTTAACACACATGTACGATGTTATTGATCTGTATTGATTGATTTCTTACCTGTCTCTCAGTTCCTGATCCAGGTCTTACTCTTCATTCTCACTCCTCCACCCCCCCCCCTTCCCCATTGCTTAGTTTCGTCCCAACTTCTGATGTTATAAGATAACTCTAAGATAACCGACGTTTTTATGTCTTGGTTACGTGCCCTTGTTGTTTTCTTGACCTGTATTGTATTGTGTGTGTATCTTCCTTAGCAACGAAGTCTACATGCTCGTTAATGCCTACAGAGATCTCCGAACTGGGAAGGGAGGGGGGGGGGGTTGGGATATAAGAGGCTTTCTTTCTCTTCTTTCAATCTAGAGACAGGAAGAGAGAGAGGTGTTGGGGGGGGGGGAGAAGGTGGGAGTAGAGAGACTGAAGTTGGTGAAAGAAGAAATGTTAAAATGGAGAAAGAGAGAAGACAAAGAGAACATAGACAGACAGACAGACAGACAGAATAAGATATGTTAACACCGTTTTATTTCAAACAGCTTACTCTTTATATAATTTCATATATCGTGGAGGATGCGTTTCAAAGTGAATGTATTGTTATAGGTACAACTGTTTGTGTTTGTTATTAGGTGAGTGTGTTTGTGTTTGTTATTAGGTGAGTGTGTGAACGTTTCCCTCTTTCCCCCTCTCCTCTCTGTTATCTCCTCTGCCTTGTATCATCTCTGCCCTCTTCATTGCACTTTCGTCTCCTTTCATTTGCACTCTGTCCTCTCCTCTGCCCCTTTCTCTGCCCACTCATCACGTCTCCTCTGTCCTCTGTCATCTCCTTTGTATACTGTTATATCCTCTGCCCTCTTTCCTCTTCTCTGTCTTCAATACTTTTCTCTGCCCTCGAGCCTCTTCTCTATCCTCCTCGGTTCTACATCCAGTTACACGCCCTCGTTCCTTTTCTCTGCCCTCTAACTTAATCTCAGCTCTCTTTCCCATTATCTGCCCTCGGTCCTTTTCTCTGCTATCTATAATCTTCTCTACCCTCTTTTCTTCTGTTTTCTATCCCGTTATCTGCCCTCGGTCTTTTTCTCTGCCCTCTTTCCTCTTCACTATCATCTATTCTTTTCTCTGACATCTGTCATCTCATCTCTTAATCCTCATCTGAAAGAACCGTATTTACACACTTACAAATTATCCACAGACTAGCACAGACCCGTCTGTATAATGGTACCAGAGTCTAAGACGGTGATTGGTGAAGATACAAGATACCCTTCTCCCCCAGTGCCCCAGCCAATAAGTTTTTATGGCACCGCTTCTTCCCCCTCTCACCCAATCTTATTCTTATTTTCAAGTTCGTATATCCAATAGTCAAGAATCCATTCAATACAACAGTGATTCTCAAAATAGTTGCCACAGTGCCCCGATAGCTCAGATGTCTTATCTCAAGTACGCAGAGCGATTTTTGTTATTTTTATTTGTTCACAAAGTATAATCCACAGTAAAATCGAATTCCTCGGAAAAGTTTTGGGTTTCGCCTAAGAGCCACTAATGAGCAAAATGTTTGGGAACCGCTGCTAAACAGATTCGATAACGTCGCTTGGTTTGCTGACGTATACTTATCGAGAATCGATTTTTGTTTCTATACATTCAATCACTAAGTTCTTCGCTGATGCAAACAGATTCAGTAAACAGTTCAAGAAACTGTGTTGATTTTTTTTTTACTAGCGGAGGACGCGTTGTTTTCCACTGTTTCAAACTTTCGCTTTGAATCAAAACGTTATTGCCGAAACAAACTTTTTCGATTCTTTACAAACAGAATTTCTTCACTTCTGCGTTACCAACAGTCAATGCCAGAATGGCGGGAAAAGCAACTGAGTGTAAGAAACACCAACAGGGCCACCAAAAGAACCACGTGATTCAAAGAATTAGATAAAGATCCTAACTCGTTCAGAGCACCGATGTCTCGGTATTTAGCGCTGTTACTGGACTAGACTTACACACCAAATTGGTTACTTTGATTTCATACCAGTTTTATCTTCTTAATAATCTTATCTTATAAATTACAGACGTTCATTAAAATTACGTCCTAATTGTATCCATGTGTTGATCCAGCCGTGAATGTTAATTAGACATTTAAACTATGATTAACTCATTAGTTTTCATGGCTGATTCAGGCAACCCTTTACACGTTGTAATGGCAATAGAGAGGAACGTAATGTATATGTAATGTATATTCATCTTTCACTAGAGAAGATTGAGCACTTCACAACTTTGTTCTTACATTTGGAAATTGTTCATAAAGGTCCCCCGTTTCAGAGCTTTAAATCTAGAATGTAAAACTTATCTTGTTTATATGGATGTCACATGACACAGCCACCAACTGCTTTATTTACACGACGTAGGGCAGGTACCCATTAGAGTTGGGTGCACTCAGCAGTGTCCTAGACAAAAATCCTATATTTGTTGTCTCATTCTGTTGTGTTCGGTTCTGAGTCGAAAAATTATGCGTTGGAGATAGCTTACAATAGGCGCCTTTTTTCTTGTAATTGGGATGTGAGCTGGTCCAAGTCTCATTTATTCTACACTCTATTATTTTCATCATTTCTTCTGGGTAGAGAGAGATTTTCATTTGTTTGTTTATTCTTCTATCTTTGGCCAGTATGTCTGCTTTTCCATTGCCTTCTAATTCAATGTGTGCTGGAATCCTTCGAAGAAAAGTGATGAATTGAAGAGAGCTGTAGATTTGAATGGAACACGACAAACTATACACTTTCCTGGCAGCGTCCGGTCCTATTGTATTATAGATTAGTTCGACAAGTTAAGTCCCATCACAAGGATTCGCATGGCAGGCGCGGTGGCTGGGTGGTAAGGCGCTTGGCTTCCGAATCGGGTGTCCCGAGTTTGAACCACGGTGAAGACTGGGATTTTTACTTTCGGGAATTTTAGGGCGCCTCTGAGTCCACCCAGCTCTAATGGTTACCTGACATTAGTTGAGGAAAAGTAAAGGCGGTTGGTCGTTGTGCTGATCACATGACACCTTCAGAAACAGATGACCTTTATATCATCTGACCCATAGATCACAAGGTCTGAAAGGAGAACTTTTTTTTTTTTTACAAAGAGCTGCCTATGGGGTGGACCTTCTACCAGCAGTCCTCTTTGACATAACCTCATCCCTGCTAACTCCAAGCTGAAATAGTCCCACGCGCACATAGACACATTTACACATTTACACTGTCTCACAGACACATATATGAAAAAAAAAGCAGTCTTCGACATGTAAATCATGCCCCCCAATATTACAAGCAAATGTCAAAAGTGAAAAGAAAAACTGGGAAAAAAGGGGGGGGTGGAGTGAAAAAACAGAAAGAAAAAAAAAAGGGGGGGTTTACGGGGAGGTCGAGCGAAACCCTTATACTATACAAAACAAAAAACAAAAAAAAATCGAAAATATATAAGTCCGTTTTATGCGGATCTCGCGGATCAATGGTGAAATGAATGAGGGGGGGAGGGTTGTTTTGCATCCAATCCTAGCATTTCCTAGCGCGCTCGTTACGTCTGCTAAACAATGGCGCCCTTTGTAATCGTGTCAACACTGAGACTGTGAAATCCAACTCTCCCATCACCTTTATCCCGTAGTATACATTATGGCTGGAAGAAAAAAAAAATAAATTCGGGGGTTTCTCTCATACTTATAAATAAAAGAAAAATATTTTTATGATTTCTCAGTCTTATTCTTTTTCGGCTTTAACTTTATAACCCCCCCCCCTTTTTTTTTTTTTTTATTTTTCTCGAGAATTCAAAAATCTTAACGGATTTCTTTTGGGACTCCATCCAGCGAAAGAAAAGAAATATATATGCAATGATAGCTGTATGTGAAGGGGAGATTAATCGTGTTTTAATTTCACTTTTTTGAATGTCGCTATTTCTGGAGGACTTGGTTGAGACCGAGCCTATTGATGTGGAGACGCAGTGCAAAGGCAGACAACTAGAATTTTTACGGTAAATATCAGAGTACATTTAATCCACATGTGTTATAAATATTTATTAAAAGATTTCGTCTCTGCCCGGACACGCAAGTAGAGAAAGTTTCTGACAGGAATCTAGGGCTTTTCCACAGACATATTTTTATCACATTTACGGATGGCTGCCTGGTCGTGCGGTTTGCGCGCTGGACTGTAGATAGTCCCAGGTTCAAACCTTACCCGCTCCCATTCCCCGTCTTACTTCGGGAGGTTAGGACTGCGCGCTGGACTGTAGATAGTCCCAGGTTCAAATCTTACCCGCTCCCATTCCCCGTCGTACTGCGGGAGGTTTGGACTAGGAAGTAGATTATGTTCAACTCTGAAGAACATCCGAAACAGGTCAAACATTTTACACACATTTTATGAGGTGTTAGTGGAGTCGATTTGCGGCTGGGACGATATTAATCATTAACTAAGACGACTTAAAGTTGGCACTATGACCGGGAAACTTTGACTAATAACATAATATGATAAGATAATATGATATTTAAGAAAAGTAGACTTTTGGATGACGACAATAGGAATATTAATACAGTCTCTCTTCCAAAGCCTTAGTCTACCAGACCTTTGTGATGAGCAGTTTGCTATTCGTAAGTGAAACATACTCATGGCAGGAAAAAAAGCTGAATATCTTCCACCTCCGATGCTTAAGGCGGATCTTCAATATAAGATGGCAAGATAAAATAACCAATGAGGAAGTGCTATGAAGAGCAGGGTGCCAGGTCATCCGCTGTGCTATACACAGCAGCAGACGATTTGGCTGATTTGGCCACGTATCTAGAATGACAGAAGGTCAACTTCCACAAGACATTCTGTATGGCGATCTAACAGAAGGCAGGAGAGCCGCTGGTTGTCCAATTTAAAGGTATACCGATGTATGCAAAGGTGACATGAAGCTCTTCAAAATCGACACTAGCAGCTGGGGAAAAAGTAGAACTGGGTAGATCCACATGGAGAGAGCATAAAGGAAGGATCCCAGATTGCAGATGCCATACGCAGCAGTAGTAGAGAGAAGGGTGAAAATGCAACGGCGCCTGGTGATTACAGATGCCTAACCTGTGACCGTAGCTGTGCATCAAGGATTGGCCTCTTTAGTCATACAAGAAGTTGCAAAGGGAAAAGATCGTCTCTCGAGGCGAAAAATACCACAGCTCTCTTCCAGTAATAGCGCGAACAAGATTTGTTTTTTTCTTTGAAATTTTAGATAAAGATCTTGTACGTGATTGAAACTGGTTCGAATCTGCCAATCACTGCCGACATGCGTGCCTGTTCGAGACCACTCGTTCTAGAAGGCCTCAACATCGACCTGCAACGTCACAACCTGTAGGCAGTTTAGACCAATAGCTAGTTGCCACGCCGTACAGACGTTGCAAATCAGTGTTAAGGTCTTCTATACCGAGTGGTCTCGCCCCGATACGTTCAATTCCAGGATAGATATTTCGTTACTGAATGCGGAAAGCAGATCTTTGCTTTTGTGAAGCCAGGTTCCATGGGCCTGGAGTTCCAAGAGTCTTTGACTCAACTATCTGGACAATTACAAAAAGAATTCCCTTCCCCTGAATTCAATGCAATCCCATTACTAAAACTGCAGGGTAAATCCTTATTGCAAACTTTGGTTTGTAAAAAAACCCAAAGCAAATCAACTCTTTTGATTGGTGCATATGCATGTATACATCTTTGCAGTCAATCAAAATGACTTCTCACATGAGTCTGGAGCAATGTAGACACTAGGAGATTGTCCCAGGGCTAGATTTAGAGTTAATTAGCCCTAAGCTATTTGAGAAATATGGTCCATAATTCAGACAGATATTATATAATAATTATAATCATATTTATTATCCTTGAGGAAATTCGTTTTACGATTGTGCAATACAAAAACAAATACATAATTTTATTCGCTTTACTCGTATTGGCCTCCATGTCATGACAGCCCTTGGTATGCGTGATTCACTTTATGGAGGTCTTGTCCCGCAAAATTCATTCTGCGCTCGGTCACAGCCTTATTAGGTGGCACAGTCCCATTTCGGCATAGTTCTATAAATGTGTTGAAGAAGAAATTAAATGTTTTGTTACAAAATTCCATTCGAGGGGAAATATAAATTAAATTAATTTAGTATTGAAAATTTTACTGGCAATTTCCACCTTCACGATAAAAACATTGGATATCTGAGTGACTATGAGCATGGGCGTTGTATGCTTCGGGACATGCACTATGCTGACTAACCCTTGCCCCATACTACGTACAATCCTATTAGTTAATATCCCCCTGATATCAGACAATCTTCTCAGCTTCAGCCAAATCAAAATGTTATTAGGGGATAGAAGATAAGCTCCTCTTCATTTTTATTAGTTTTTTTTTTCTTTTTCTTTTTTTTCCCCCTCCTTTATTCGCCTCACTCTGACCCACTCCACACCACAAACCCAATTAACGTCGTAACCACTACTCTATTGATGTCCCATTTCCTTTCCACCGCCTTTCTCAATACACCTTGTCCTTTTTTTTCCATCGAATTTATATTTCAATACCTAGAAAAAAAAAAGAACAAACAAACGAACAAAAAGCTTTTAAGATATTTTCATAACTGAAGCGATCACTCATTTCTTTTCTAATTCTCTCTTTCTCTCTCTCTCTCTAGCTTTCACCCATTCCCTCTCTCTCATTTTCTATCTTTCTCCAACTCTCTCTCTCTCTCTTTCTCTCTCTGTCTCTCTTTATTAGAGCCTCTTAACAACAAGTGTTAAGTCTGTGAACGATACGGGTATTGAGAGAGAGGCCGTTCAGACGGGGGGAGGGGGGGGAGCAGATGGAGTAGATATGCGAGCACCAACATGAAAGACAAGGAGAGCGTGTGTGTATGTGTGTCTATATGTGTGTGTGTGTATGTCTTTGTGTGTGTGTGTGCGCGCGTGGAGGGGAGTGAAGGAAAAGTCTTAATTTTGTTTAAATATTTGACAGCTCTTGTCGAGATGTCTTTGTAGGCCAACACAAACCTCCGTACTCTCTCGATACGCCGCAGCGATACCCCCATTACGATAACGAAGAAAGTAAAATGAGTATCGATATCTGAAAGATAACAAGATCGATCTTTCCGACGGATAACAAGAACGATTTCACTTCCAATAAATAACAAGATCGATCTCACTTCCAATAAATAACAAGATCGATCTCACTTCCAATAAATAACAAGATCGATCTCACTTCCAATAAATAACAAGATCGATCTCACTTCCAATAAATAACAAGATCGATCTCACTTCCTATAAATAACAAGATCGATCTCACTTCTAATAAATAACAAGATCGATCTCACTTCCTATAAATAACAAGATCGATCTCACTTTCAATAAATAACAAGATCGATCTCACTTTCAATAAATAACAAGATCGATCTCACTTTCAATAAATAACAAGATCGATCTCACTTTCAATAAATAACAAGATCGATCTCACTTCCAATAAATAACAAGATCGATCTCACTTCCAATAAATAACAAGAACGATCTCACTTCCAGTAAATAACAAGATCGATCTCACTTCCAATAAATAACAAGATCGATCTCAATTCCAATAAATAACAAGATCGATCTCACTTCCAATAAATAACAAGATCGATCTCACTTCCAATAAATAACAAGATCGATCTCACTTCCAATAAATAACAAGAACGATCTCACTTCCAATAAATAACAAGATCGATCTCACTTCTAATAAATAACAAGATCGATCTCACTTCCAATAAATAACAAGATCGATCTCACTTCCAATAAATAACAAGAACGATCTCACTTCTAATAAATAACAAGAACGATCTCACTTCCAATAAATAACAAGATCGATATCACTTCTGCATACTGAGATCAAAATAGCCTATCGTTCGCTTTCAGACCTCTAGTATTGTTGAAAGTCGTTGACTTGTAGCACTAAGCTGCTGGTAGACAACTAAACTGCAGTAGGCCTATTATATCTTAATTAATAAACGTGAAATGACTTAAGTACCTTCTTTGCGAACAATATCAAATCTAATTTTATTATAATATAGGCAAAATCAAGTTAATATGAGATAAAACGTATGTACTAAGATTTTAGTAATATTTGTTTTAGTAATGTGAACAGAATCTAACTCACTACAATAACACGTCTTTTCAGTCTCACGTTCTGGAGTCGTCTGCCCTAACTAAGACCGCTGACGACAATACCACTTATCTTGCATCATTCAGAACCAATCGCTAACCTCTTCCCACCGTCACCATAGACACACACACACAAACAAACACACACACACACCTAGCAAGTGGCATCATTCATGAAATGTGTCGTGTGGTTGAGAGATAGAGTCTTAGCTCTTGAGTGGAACATTTTTGGTTCGCAGCTTACTGAGACCAGTCGAGTTTGTTCTGTTTTCCAAGCCCATCAATTCTAATGATAACCTCTTCATGTGTTTGGTCATCGGACGTTACCTAGTAAAATAAGACTCTCATAAACCATAGGGGATGTAGAACTGACTATTTCCCTTACATTTCATAGACTCGCAAGTTTTCAAAAGTCTGTGTGTGGGTCTGTGTGTGCGTGTGGTTGCGAGAGTATTGATGGAAGCTATTTTTAGATCTAGATGTCATGCATAATTTCAACTACATTCAATTTGCTCAGAAATCTTTAAGATCAAAATTCACAGTGAAACAAAATGGCTACCGATGTTTATGCTGTCTGCTGTCTCTGCCGCCATTTTGTTGAAAGGAATTTAGCCGCGTTTATTTCGAAAATTTACTCTTTCTTCTCTAATTCTGCGAGACAGTGAACGAAGTTTACAGACGGTCCCAACCAGTCTATTACGATCTTTCTGCACAGAGATGGTGTTGAATCCCGGAACTAGAAGTACTTTGAAATCGTAAATATCCCTGATTCTTATAACCCGCTCATTTCTTTTTTTTTTTTTTTTACACTTATTTGTACAAACCTTCCATTAACTCACTTCGTCTGGTATCAATTGTGTATACGTTTTTATGTTTCTCACTTCTCGGAACAAGTTGAAATTTCTCACAATTATTCATTCTTTATGATAATATATAAATCAATAATAAAAAAAAACAGTTAGTTCATCAATTGTGTCTAGAAAAAAGGATTAACGTCTTGTAGCATTGAAAGATATGGCCTTGATTTGGTGGTTTTTCCCTTTAGATAACTTTTTTTTTAAAAGATATTTTCTTTACTTTGCTTGTTAAATATCTAAAGGTGTTTACAAAGGTGTTTACAAAGGTGTTTACAAATGTGTTTAAAAATGAACGTTGAAATACCAAAACAGTGTTTAGTACCCTGGAGACTTGGGCAATTGTTCCTGTTGCTGGACTTCTGCTCACCATACCTTAACACTGTCCGGTTATGACGTGGCTTTGACTGCAGACTATCATGAGCTTTGTCCAGAATTCCCTTTTCTCTTTCTTTATTTTTAAACTATATTTCTGAGATTTGAAGTCGTTGCCTTCTTATCTTTTCTTATCTTATCTATTACCGACGTTACTTCGAAAAAAAAAGAAGATAATTTCTATCTTATCTTATATAATACAGACGTTACTTCAAAAAATATGATTACGTCCTACGCGTCATGCATTTAGTCATGCATATTAACCAATGACCTAAATTCTGTCAAGTCACTGGTTTTCCTGGCTAGCTCAGGCAACTCTTTCCATGCTCTAATAGTACTAGGGAAGAAGGAGTATTTGTACAAATTTGTCCTAGCATATGGAATAAGAAATATGTATATATATTTGCGTCTTTCTGTCAAACTTTCTGAGTATTTTATTAAATTTTGTTTTTGTATTATGGTTCAGTGTTTTATGTATAATTGCTACTTTACTTTTGAGTCTTCTATCCTGAAGGCTTTCTAAATTAATGAAGATAGGTGGCAAGATAGGTGGCATTGTCAATCTAGTCATGCATTTTAATCAATGACTTAAATTCTGCAAAGCCCTTGGTTTTCCTGGCTGATTCAGGCAACCCATTCCATTCTCTAATGACGCTAGGGAAGAAGGAGCATTTGTACGAATCTGTTCTTACGAATGGAATAAGAATTGTGACTCTATCCTTCGATCACTAAACTGTATTTCTTGCGAGACCAATACTCTATAACGATTTTTGTTATTTTATTGTTTTATATTTCCTCTTGGTCGCTTATTATTTATAAATAAATGGGTTACACAATAAGAGTTAGCAATGAAACCCGAAGGAGCAAAGAACGACAACCGAAGATTTAAAACAACAACTACTACCAGAAGGAAGCTATAACAGATTTGACTCGTTTTCTCGACTGGAATCGATGTCACCAATTAACTGTAAGTGGATTCGTTTTGTCCAATGGAATCGAAGTAATCGAAAAGAGCAAGTATACTTTGCATACCAGGTGTCAGTTCGTCAACGATTCTCGCCTGGTCGGACAAGAAGAGAGGCAACACAAAATATTGAACTTGGCTTTACAAAGTTTGTTCAGCGAGGCAGTTTGGTTTTTTTTTTTAAACTCTAATGCGAGTCCGTTATATTGACATTCAGAATGTGCGTGCCAGCATTTAGCACCATTTAGTAATCGTTCATTCAACATTGAAAGCGTTAGGGCTTTTTTTTTTGTGCTTACTAAGTGTTGGACCAAAAAAAAAAAAAGAGTTTTTTTTTGTTGTTTTATTTTTTTAAACGCGCTGGTGAATGTACTGCTGATGGTGGATAGCCTGGCATAAAACATTTTTTTTTAAAAGCTTAATAATTTTTTTACTGGTTTACGTAGAGTGGAAAATTATCGATAAATCAATGAAAGTGACGAAAATAAAATTGTCGGTGAGACTGGATATATATAGATGGCTTATGTGTATATATGTCAATACTCTATAGCAGTGTTTCCCAAAGTGGGGTGCGCGTTTCCCCAGGGGTACGGGAAGACTTTGGGGGGTGGTACGCGTCGCACCTCATTAACTATGCTGATTTTTTTTTTTAAATACCCATTTACTATGCTCATTCTTCTCAAAAATACAAGGCGAGGGGTACTCAGCGTTACAACAATTATAAATGGGTACACTGTAGTCAAAAGTGTGGGAAACATGTTGTATAGAATGTCAATGTAACGAGTGTTTAATATATTTCTATAAAGGTACCGCCCTCAGACTTTTTAATCTTCGAGAGCAGACGATATTAAGTGTAACTGATGTGCGACAGTTAACAATCACAACGATAGACCGCCCTTACACTTTCCAAATGTACGCCAGGCACCCATTAGAGTTGGGTGGACTCAGAGGCGTCCTAAAAATCCCAAAGCGTAAAATCCCAAGGTTCACATGGGTTTGAGATCCATCGAAACCAAGCGCGTTAAAACGTACATGTGAGTATGTACATGAAGCGATAAATGTTTGATTCTTTCCATTTCTTTCTCAATGATCTATGACCTTTGTACTTAATATCAAGTCTATAAAACGTTCAAATCTGGATTAAAGATAAATAACGACCCGAAAATTTTATTTTTTGAAGGGAGGTGCTCTTTTTCAGAATGATAAAAGTAACCGTCGCTTCTATTTTAAGCCCAATACATGTGAAAACTCCGTAACTCTTTTACTTTTTAGGATCGAAATATGACTCGCAGACGACATAAAAAAAACATGCAGCGGTTTTTCCACTGTCGCGAACCGCTAACAAAAGAATTATTTATAATAAATAAATAAAAAGAACTAAGGCCTCATTAAGTGAATATAAATATATAGATAAAGATACATATGAAGATAATGCCTCTTCCGCTTGCTACGACAAAGTTTACCTCTGGTTTGAATATATACACTACACTGAACATGTTTCTCATTTCTGACTAAACAAACGACGAATAATTTACTTCATTAAAATAAATTTTAGCATTATCATACTTCACGTCAGAGTATAGAATGAGAGACAATGTTTGGGATTTTTTTTTGTGTGTGTTTTTTTTGGGGGGATACTTGCTCGGAAGAGCCGAACCTAAACATGTAATCCGTTCCCTAAAGTAAAGTGCCAATCCGGTATTGACTTCCTAGAATCAATGGCGTATTCCAAGAATTAGATGAATGGCTCTTTAAGAAAACACTTAGATTTTCCGGTGTATAAATCTAATAACAAAATCCCATAACTTTACATACTATGGAAGACCTTATATCGTACAATATTCTAGAAAACAGAAACAATGGAAAAATATTTCTTCCATTAAAAATCAAACAAATTGATTGATATGCAAATGTAGTGAACCATGATAACGTTCCGGATAAAACATTATTACAGCCGTATAGATACATATCGAAACCAAACGAATGTCTATAGAGTGTCTCCAGAGAATGTAGACTTCTTCCTCCAAAGCTGCGAATGAGCAAGATACTGACCCCCCCCCCTCACAGAGAAGAAACTGTGTGGAGATATGCTTGATTTAGGGAAACCGCCGCGCAGTTCATCTCAAATACAGGACTGCTTATATGAACCGAGACTAATCAATATAGAAGGCCTCAACTCTGACTTGTGACATCGCAACGTGTGGGCAGCTCCAGACCTAGAGATCCCTGTCACGTCACAGATCTGACTACACGACATGTGACGTGGCAACGAGCGACGATTGTTCTCTTCTGAATCGAGACCATTCGGTATAGAAAGCCTGAGCACTGCCCTGTAGCGTCACAACCTGTGGGCAGTTTAGACCAATAGCTCTTTGCCACGACTCATGACGTGGCTTTGACTGCTGCCTATTTATGAGCTTTATGCAGAATTCCCTTTTCTCCTATTTTATTTTCAAACAATATTTCCGTGATATGTAGTCATTGCCTTCTTATCTTTTCCTACCTTATCTTATCTTATATATTACAAAAGATAGTTACGTCCCACGCATTTCATGTGTCAATCTAGTCATGTATGTTAATCAATGACTTTAAACCCTGCTATGTCGTGTGTTTTCCTGGCTGATTCAGGCAACCCTTCAGCTTCAGGATTAGAACAAAGAAGAAGAAGAAGAGACGTCTTTAAGCCTAGACAGTTCCAGAAAATAATCGTGAAAAAAAAGTATCATCATGACACCATTTACCCCCCTCCCCCCTCTGCGCTTTTAGTGTTTAGGTCATAATTTAGTGTTTAGGTCATAATTTAGTGTTTAGGTCATAATTTAGTGTTTAGGTCATAAAAAATTAGTGTGTAGGTCATAATTTAGTGTTTAGGTCATAATTTAGTGTTTAGGTCATAATTTAGTGTTTAGGTCATAAAAAATTAGTGTTTAGGTCATAATTTAGTGTTTAGGTCATAAAAAAATTAGTGTTTAGGTCATAATTTAGTGTTTAGGTCATAATTTAGTGTTTAGGTCATAATTTAGTGTTTAGGTCATAATTTAGTGTTTAGGTCATAATTGAGTCAGAACATAGAGAACTAGGCACGTTTTTTTTTGTTTAAAATCTCCGGCAACATGGAAGAATAACGGATCCTGCGGAAGAATATCCACGCATATAACAAGACAAGACAAAGTGTACCGAAAATAGAAATAAGATACAGCAGCGGTTCCTAAACTTTGTCGACTCGGGGTATCGAGGGGAGGTCATATACATTTTCAACACATATTTCACAGGCCGCATCCCCCCCCTCCCAAATAAAAAATAGTCGAATCCGTTGGAGCTGATCATCTGCAGCTTCATCGTGCGCTGTTGGCGTTTCTAGAGGCATCGGATGTGCCCCGCTGGGCCGTGGTTTGTGCATCGCTGTCACCGGAAATGGATAAACGATTTGCTCCTTTTAAGATAGACTCGGTAGCCTACGAAATATAGTTCGCCTCCCCTACGTGCTTTTTTATGTAATTACAAGGAAGAGAATTTCGTTTCGATTTGGTAAATTTCCACCAGATATTTTATTCGAGAATGCAGCCACCTCAATAACGAACGTATTTAAGATAATAAAGTTATGTTTACCTGCAAGAGACTAATCTGATCAGTTGTCTGCAGACCACCTCCCCATTTATTTTATAATAATAACAAGCCCAGTTCCCTTTGAACCTTTAGCAAGCAGGTCAAGTTATGAAACACGCGAGACAGCGATGCCCAGACTACGGCTAGCGGGTTATGCCTGGCTAAGTCTCAGAAAGACAAAGTTAATGACATATCTCTTATTCCATATGATAGGACAAACTCTTACAAGTTCTCCTTCTTCCCGAAAAATCAACGACTTAAAAGAGCCTAAGTCTCTAAATAACATGCACGACTAGGTCAATACATGGAAACGCGTAGGACGTGCGGGGCATGGTGGCAGAGTGCTAAAGCGCTTGACGTCTGAAGTTAGAGGTCCAGGGTTCGAATTTCGGTGAGGACTGGGAATTTCAATTTCGGAATCCTTTAGACACCCCCGAGCCCACCCAACTCCAAGGGGCAATGGCTTTAGTTGGAGAAAGAAAAGGCGGTTGGTCGTTGTGCTGCCAACATCAAACCCTCGTTAACATTGGTCATAGCAACAGTTGACCCTTTCATCATCTAGATAATCGCAAGGTCTGATTGGGGAAGGTTACATTCGTTTAAGCGTAGGACGTAATTATCCTCTCTTCTGACTCAACGTCTGTAATTTATAAGATAAGATTTACATGACCCTGTGCTATCCGCTCTCCCCCCCCCACCCCTCAAAGACCCCCGCCCACAAAACATAATAAAGCCACAGAGGCTCGGCATCGTTGGACTCCACAGTTTTTGTTTTGCGGCCATGCTACCAGTGGCTCGCTTGACCGAAATGGGGTTGCTCCTCAGAACAAAAAAAAAAAGGATGAAGACGACAGCAGATATAGAGTTAAAGACTTAAGAGTCGGGATGACTGATTCAACAGCTTCGATATTACGCACTGTCAGCCATTCAACTTTTGCAGCAAGCTATGGAATGTTTCATCAAAGATAAGCAAAACTAATAATTGTAACCCCAATTGTAACTCCATACAGTGGCGTGGCATCCATGGCGCGAAGGGGTTCAATGAACCCTGACCCATTACCAACAGGGGCCCATAAGAGCACTTTAAAAAATCGAAAACAAAATGTGTCGAATGTAGTAATTCAAATCTATTAAATTCGTATATATTTTTCTTACCATTCATAATATTGTTATATTATAGGCCTAACCTCTAACAAAAATAGAACAGAAATACAAAACAACAAATCAATGCAAATCTCATTAGTAAGATGCAACAAGCTTTCATTTTTCATGTCGATGGTACAAGTCACTGTGGCTTAGAACGCAGGAAAACGCTTAGCGTCGGAACTCGGTCCCGGATCCATCTTGGAGAGCTTGCTGCGTTATCCCAGTTCTCATTTATCTTTATCATAATCTCAGGGAGGGGGCCCAATATCATATTCTTGCACCCGGGCCCACGATCACCTTGCTACGCCACTGACTCCATATGTGACTTTTAAAAAAATGGAAATACCGAACCGTCTATTGTCAATTTCTACTATCCATTATTATGACAGTGTTGTATAATGTTTAGGGTAATAACTCTTATCGAGATTTGTAAAACAAGATGTCTTGCACTAGTTTAATGTCTGTCTCTTCTTTTGGATTGTCTATTTCTTTTGTCTTTTTCTTTCCAACTTCTTATGTCACACTCTCCCACGATCTCTTTCTCCCCCACCCTCTTTCTCTCTCCTTTTTTTCTCCCTCCCACTCCCCTCACTCTCTGTCTCCCTCCTTCTCTTTCTCCTTTCCCCCCTCTCTCTCTCTTTCTCTCCATCTCCCTCTCTCCTCACTCTTTGTCTCCCTCCTTCTATTTCTCCTTCCCCATCTCTCTCTCCCACTCTCTGTCGCCCTCAATCTCTCTCCTTCCCTCCCCCCTCTCTTTCTCTCCATCTTCCTCTCTCCCCACTCTCCGTCTCCCTCTTTCTCTCTCTCTCCTTCCCTTCCCCCCCCCCCATCTCTCTCTTTCTCTGCTTCTCCTTTTCTCTCTCCCTCATTCCTCCCCTCTCTCTCTCCAGCAGTCCGGACAAGGAATCACCAATCAACTCTCTATTGTCCTCAAAGCTGTTCAAATCTCCCGAAAAGCTGACTCCGTCCTTTGAGTCTCGATCTCATATCCTCTCCACTTTCTCTATAACGACTAGCGCGAGCCACACAATAGAACAGCCATTAGTTGACCGCGGGCATTTCATGCCGGCCCCCGTCACAAAGCATCCAATAGTTTTCCAATGGACTGGGTGTCAACACCACCGTTTAGATCCCTTCTTAACGTGTTTGGACACAACAAAATTGGTCTTGTTCCTGTCCAAACTGGGCGGTGAAGATCTTCATTTCTGGAGCACAATGGGATAATCACCTAACGCCCTCTTTTACGCCCCAAACAGTTACCCGAGAATGGTCGTCATTCTATCTATGAGAAATTAAACGCCCGACGTGAGACAGTTGAACGGGGATGGTGAAACAGAAGAGAAAAAATGGGGAGAGAACTACTTAAGACAACATTTGACGGGGCAGGGAGGAAAACTTTCTTGCGAAATGAGTTTCTGTAGAGACGGAAAGACAACGAAATTGTTAAGCTGATAGCAGACGGCTGTCAGTAAAAGAAATTAACTTTATCTCTCCGTGGAGTGTTGTCACTGGGGCCTTAAGAGAACGCGGATACACATACAAAAAAAATGGCGTCCAATGGTTGAATCGTAATTAATTCTCGATATAGGCTGGAAGATATTTGTGG
The DNA here is from genome assembly GCF_947242115.1 of Biomphalaria glabrata. Taxonomy (NCBI): domain Eukaryota; kingdom Metazoa; phylum Mollusca; class Gastropoda; family Planorbidae; genus Biomphalaria; species Biomphalaria glabrata. Next base: position 9,122,750 of record NC_074717.1, on the reverse strand, counting down.
ATAATTGGATAACAGTCAGCAGGACTTCAGATGGGGATTTGGAATTTAGATCCAACGTACATTGATTCAGGCAGAGGAGTGGGGATTCACAATTTGGGGGATTTTACAATTTCGGTCTGGTATTTGATACTTTTCTCTTTCAATGTATATCAATAGATCAGAGTTTACACGGATAGCTCATCTCATAAAGCCACCACAAATGGAGGAGCTGGAATACTCATCGAATGGAGAAAAACTATAAAAAAATCTATTGCAACTGGAGAGCTCTCTGACAACAACAGAGCAGAAAGGGAAGCTCTAGAACTAGTTCCAGAAGAAATGAAGAAACTAATAGTAAATAAAATAAATGAGAAATGGACAAGCTCTCATCCAAATCAGAAGAAAGATGATCCCTATTATACCCCGACAAGATCAACGTCTAGTCTTTCGACTCAGAACCGGACACAACAGAATGAGACAACATATGTATAGGAAGCTCAAAACTGGAACCAGTGAAATCTGCCCATGTGGAGTGTCGCCAGAGAATGCTGACCATGTCCTCCAAAACTGTTCTCTTTACCAAGAGGCCCGTACAAGACTCTGGCCCTAAAACACCCCACTAGAAAGAAAAATATATGGAGAGCTCCCTGATTAGGAAACCACTGCGCAGTTTATCTCATATATTGGTCTAGTCATCTGAACGCTCCAAGATAAATATGAGAACGAAGAAGAAGATACATATCCTCCTCCCTAAAGTGTTCAATCACTCAGTCAAAATCGTTAAGTCAGTCTTATTTCTGTTCGTACTAGAAGTATCGATGCTGCTGCCTTTCCGATTGAGTGCAGCAATATGAACGTTATAAAAGATATTAGAAACTCATATTCGTTTAACGTTTTATTTAAAAATCGATTCCAAGTAACTCACAGGGTGAAGAATGCGTACAAAGTATCGATATAGGTTGTAGAATCGATTATGGTTATATTAATGAACTATATTGAGATAATTTATTGCACACGTTACAGACGCCCTAGTCTAAACCACCTGCAAGGTGGTCGAGGATGAAAGCGGGCTGGGTTCGAACCCAGGACCTTAGTGACGATAGCCAATACGAGCAGCCAGCACAGATTGTGTGGCGGAAGTAGTGGACATGGGAGTGATCTCATCGAAAATCGTGAGCATGTTTTAATACAATAAGCTATTTCTGTGCAAGATATTTGGCGAGGGTGTCGTGTGGTCAGCCCAACGACCATGACTATTAGATCTGCTACAACTGTAGGCTCAGATAAATCCCGATGTCCGAAACGAAATTACCCAGCCTCCACCGGTTCAGCCGATGGGACCGATTGCTCCGAACTGGGTCCCGCGCCTGGCAGGGGTCTCGCAATTAACATTAAGCATATCACTATCAGTCACGGCTCTTGTCACAGGCTTTTAACTCTTTCTCTCCTAATCGACGATACCATCGTTGATTTTGACCTCATCAAATTAAATTAATGTTTAATTTTTTAAACTTGACTTTGAATTACATAAAAAGAGCATGCATTTCCCTTTAATTCTATACCAAATACAACAGTTTCTGATAACAAACAACAAAGCTATTGAAGCCCAATCATAACAGGGGTAGTGAAATAATAATGAGCAAATGAAGAATTCCTTCAAAACATGGAAAAATTATTACGGAAAGAGTTAATGATGTAGGACTTAAGGGGTTAACATATTTAGTGCATCGTTCCAGTGACGTAACTTTCCTCCTAATTAACCCACTGGCGCCTATTGCATTTGAGTTGCTTCCTATGCATGTTCATATAAAGATCTAATAAATAGTAAAAGTGGTTATTGGCAAAAAAAATATTTGAAGAGTTGCCTCGAAAGCATCCATATAATTGCATCCCGCAATACGTGAGGCAAGCCCCAGGGTTCAGCGGCTAGCCATTTTTACTACTCGGAAACTGCTTTAGGGAGGGGAAGAGGATGTTCAGCTGACCTTCTCTGTGTTGACTTCTCGTTCTAATAGAATAAGGCGACCACCTGTTGTACTGGAAACTTGTCAATGTTAGATGACTCTTACATCCACAGGATCAATCAGTTTGGTGGTGGTCAATGAAACGGAACTGACCAGCAAATGTTTGGATAAGACGAGTTGTTTGGGAATGGAAGGAGGAAGGTGGGGTGGGGGATGTAACGGTATTGACTTCCGGTACATCACAGAATGAACCCGTGTTCCTCTTTCATCTTCTTTGCGGTATAGGTGACCATGATGTCATCTTGACCCCGGAATCCCCAGCGACCAATATCCCGGCGTTCTCAGTGTCCTTCCGGCGAAGAGAGATAAAGCGTTTGTTAGTTGAAGTCCTAAAATTTTATTTCCCTCCTTCCCAAGTCATGTGACTGCCGGACAGAGCTATGTGAACAATGTAATGAGAGGAGGTTAAAAGGATGAAGGCAGCCGGGAGACTAACAAGGGAGGGAGAGAGAGAGGAAATCAGACCATTTAACTTAAGGTAAATTCATACCTTTAATTCCTTTTTTTTTTCATAATTATTGGGATAGGTCTCCGGCCGCTACACTATCATTTCGCAAAGTTGTTATTTTATCCTTCTTACATTTTGATAAAATTCTGGTTGGCATGGATTTGAATATTTCGTCTGGCCTGAGGGTTTGCATTACCGACTGTCAACCTATAATTTAAGTAGCAATGACTTATGTTTATGTCCCTGGCAGCGATGCTCGAGGAAACACATAATAACATAAGTAACGAAGGGAAAAAAACAAACACGTGTTTTACGAAAGAATATGAACCAGGCGGTATGACCATCACAATGGCGTCGATTTTATGTTTTAAGCCAATAGTGCCCAAAATATTTTTTTCTCGTGTCAAGGGTCATATCATCAACACAGAAGTTACCTCTTCGGCTTCATTTGTATTTATGGCAGAAGTTTTTAGGAGTCTGAAAAACATCCCGTTTTTTGGGCTGGATGGTGCCCGCTGGCCGTAGGTTAGGCATCACTGTTGTTTTCTTTTTTTTTTTTAAAAGTAAAAATACCTGGGAAGAAAAAGGAGGTAAATAATAAGTCTGTCCAAACAACTGATGTGAGATACGAATCAATAAGAAATTCTGTAAAACCATGGCCGGATATAAGCATATGGATGCCTCAATCAGAATTTTTTGTGGAGGCGAATACACTTTTTCGAAAGCTTGAATAAAAAATCCACTTATCTAAAAGCATGCTGAACCGTTGAAATATGGTTTTATTCTCTGTTTCGAAATGGGGGGGTGGGCTTTTTTCGACACCTGCCCACTCTTAAATCCGGCCCTGGCTGTTACCTACCCTATACTCTCTCTCTCTCTCTCTCTCTCTCTCTCTCTCTCTCTCTCTCTCTCTCTCTCTCTCTCTCTGCCACCCCTCCTCCCTTTCATTGTTAAAGCTATATAGTGCTAGGCTACTGCTAGGGCTTGAATAGCAAGAAAAATAATTTGTCGCCATCCGGAGCACAGGGGTTAATAGCTTTGTGATAGCCGCTGATAGCTGCGCATGCGCACACCTTTCATGTCTTTTTTTATTTCTTTAACGATTGAAGGTTTGAAACGCCAAAACAAAATCTGAATGTAGTTTATGGTTAGGTTTCGAAATACAATCATTTGAATAGGTATTCATGGTGAGAAAAAAACAGTTTAAAAAAGGACAAATTATGCAAAGATCTAAAACCAAAACATCTACACAAAACACACAATAAAAGACGTTTCTGTTGGCCGTAATAGGTAGCTATAAACGACTAGAATCCCATCTGCGATCCTCATGCTAAGCCACATCCAGGGCAGAAATATCGTTGGGTGCCGGCGATGAGGGTTAGGTTGTCATCTTGCCGCCCACGTCGGTACTCACATTCAACTAACCATCAAGATGCAAATAACCGCGACCTACCATGAAATCACGAATAAAACCACCTACCGTGCAAAAAGATTTTTTCTTAGTGTAAACATTTTAAATATAACGTTTTGTTTGTTTAATCCAATTTTAATAAACTCCCTTATTTTACGATAAATAGATAATAGACAGACAGAGAATCAGAAAGAGAGAGAATCCGAAAGACAGAGAGTCATAAAGATAGAGAATCAGAAAGATAGAGAATCCGACAGACAGAGAATCAGACAGAGAGAGCATCAGAAAGATAGAAAATCAGACAGACAGAGAATCCGACTAACAGAAAGACAGACATTCCAATACAGTCAGCATTTCTTCTCTTACAGTCTGCCAATATCTTATTCAATTGGAAGGACATTTCGTCTCTCCAGGTCACAGTGACCTAGCTGTGGTTGACGTTGGGGGGAGGGAGACACATCATGCGCCCCCCCCCCCCAAAGACACACACACACACATAAAGTTTGCTTCCATCCCTTAAGCCCAAAGCATATCACTTGTCGCATCCCACTCCCACCCCTACCCCGCCAAACCTTTCTCTTTCCCAAATGTCTCCTGCACTTTCTCACGCATCTACACCAGATCTGCAGAAACACATATCATGTGTGTCTTCTTTCCTCCCCCCCCCAACACTCCCCGATTCCTCCCTCCACTCCCTCCTGCACTCTCTTCAATTATGCACCCATCAGGTGGACGCTATTGTCTCCTGAATGATGAGCTGAAGGGGAAGGGGTGGCTACTGGATGGGGCACCCGGAACACATCTCGAGAGAGAAGGCAATAGATTCCTTTTTTGTTTCGGGGGGCGGGGAGAAATAGGTGGATGATTTCAAAAAAAAAATTATTTTAAAAAGTAAATGTAAACAAAATAGAAGCACGAGCAGACAGGTAGACAGACAAATACACAGACACAGATCGATGGACAGACGTAGATGGATAGATAGATAGATAGATAGATAGATAGATAGATAGATAGATAGATAGATAGATAGATAGATAGATAGATAGACAGACAGACAGACAGATAGATAGATAGATAGATAGATAGATAGATAGATAGATAGATAGATAGATAGATAGATAGATAGATAGATAGATAGATATATAGATAGATAGACAGACAGACAGACTGCAACGTAATGTCTAACTGACAAATTATCCTAATTTATCGTAAAATAAGGGAGTTGACATTTTTAAGACCACGAAACCGTGTGGGGTGCCGAGGAGAGGTGACGCATGGGGCAGACAAATAGAACACTAAATCTGGCGTGTATGCGTGTATTTGTTTGTTTGTGCGTCTGTGTTAGGTGCTGGAGACGGTGTTTAAAGCGCTTTTAGTATTCCGTCGGCTTTCCAAAGACAGCGGGGTAAAAAGAAAAAAGAGAAGATATCCACTTGTAACTGTGTGTGTGTTGTTTTGTGCAGCGTATGCTAATTAGATGCATGTCTACATTCATTCCTCCAGGTTTGGGATGCTGGGTCAAGGTCGCAAACGGGCATAGAGTACGGAGAAAGGATTTCATGTCTCTTGGGCTGGGACAGGAGGGGGGGGGCTAAATAGGGGGAGGAGACTCTGTTTTGTTCTTTTAATCCTTTGCTTAAGTTATTCAATCGTTCTCGAGGCTTGAGGTGAATTGAAAAAGAAGAGAGAGAGACAGACAGACAGACAGACAAAAAGTAGAGTGAGGATTTGATGGAGAGGGCGACTATGCGTGAAAAAAAAAAGTCCAAAAAAATGCAAATAAAATTTATTTAAAGATGAAACAGAGAAAGAGAGAAACATGAATGAGAGAGAAAAAAAAAGAGAGAAAGCTGAAAGAGAAAAACATTTAAGAGAGAGGATAATGTAAAAGAGAGACAGAAAGATGTAAGATAGAAAGACGAAATAGAGAAATGAAAGAAAGAGAAATGTGAAAGAGATGAAAGACAAAGAGAAATGAGAAAGAAGTGAATGGACTAGGACACTAGGGGAAGAGAAAGGATGAGTGGTTCAAAGATAGAGAGAAAGGATGAATGGTTCAGAGATAGAGAGAAAGAAATAGATAAGGAGAATACATTTTAAATAAAATACCAAACCAAATCTTTTACCAAACCTTCAGGCCTTAGGCTTAGCTGACATCTACATCGAAGGCATTTGTCTCTGTTATCTGCTCCTTGTACAAACCAGTATCGAGCACAAAATCTATCTATCTATCTATCTATCTATCTATCTATCTATCTATCTATCTATCTATCTATCTATCTATCTATCTATCTATCTATCTATCTATCTGCCTATCTATCTATCTGTCTGCCTGTCTGTCTGTCTATCTATCTATTCAAACATTTGTACATATCTACTATCTATCTATTTAAATTGTACCAGGACAGGATATTTTGTGTTTGAAGATTACGATTTTGACCAGCTGACCACGCCCTCCCTGGTGAGATATCTTGACATTCCAGTGACATTATCAACATATTAGATGATTCACTTCATTCAGGACCGCAAAGTTAGATGAACAATTATAAGCTCTAACGACTTCATACCAGCGACTCACATCTATCAAGTACTAGATTTTTACCCTTGTTGTAGCCTGTACTGAGGCGCGACCATTCATTACACTGATTTGCAACGTCACAACGTGTGGGCAGTATAGACCAATAGCTCTCGTTGCCACGTCGTACAGACCTGTGACGTGGCGACGAGCTATTGGTCTAATTAAACTAACGCTGCAGGTCAGTGTTCAGGCCTTGTATACCGATTAGTCTCGACTGAGGACGGTTTGGTGAAGAATACCAGGCGCTAACATCATAGCCACCAAATCCTTAAGAGATCTAGATTTTCTGATGCACCTTTTTTCCCCGCTAACTCCTTTTCCCATTATTCAGGGTCCGATAAACTCTGGACAGTTAGGTGTAAGATCCTAGAAACTACCTACCACCCAATTCTTTTAGAATTGTATAGTGGGTCCTCCTTGAAAACACCCCCCTCCCCATAAACACACACACACACATACACATACACACACACTCAACACAATTACGTCTATAAGACAGATTAAAAAAAAAATTGTATTAGCATGTGCTGCTTCTAAGGTCAGATGCCTTGCCCAGGTCAAATATCGTCTCTTGGGTCAGACTGCTCTTCTTCCCGATGACACTCTGGCAAAATAAATTTTCAAGACGAGAAACGAGGAAGAGGGGAAACAAAAGAGTGAAGAAATAAAAGAGAGAGAGAGAGAAAAAAAAAAAGGCATCAATAGACGATAAAAATCAAGATTGATAGATCGTTATAAGAAAATGGGGAGGGGGAGGTAAGTGAAAGAAGAGGGGGACAGGGGAAGACAACTTAGTTTAAGGGAAGACAATTTAGAGACGGGGGTTAATGTTCCCATAAACACAGTTTTTGTGTGTCTCCCTTTACCTTTTTAAACTTGAGCGTTGCAGACATCTCGAAAGCAGAGAAAAAGGGAAACAAACAAACAAAAAAAAGTTTACTAATTTGGTTGTTTACCAAGGTCGTAACTGTTGGGGAGAGAACTCTGAAGTACGAAATAGACAGATCGCTGGAAAGGTGAGGACAGAACAAAATGTTACATTTCTCATCCCTCCCTCTGTTCATCTCTCTCTCTCTCTCTCGTCCCCCCCCCCTTCTGTGAATTCTCCCTAATTTCTCTCCCTCTCTCTCTTTTTTCTCCCCCCCCCCTTTTCCCAATGTCTCTCCATCTCCCCCCTTTTTTTTCTCATTTGCGACGTGGCAACCTGTAGGTAGTGGAGACCTGTGACGTGGCGACAAGCTATTGGTCTAACCTGTCCACAGGCTGTGACGTCGCAAGTCAGCATTTAGGCCTTCTGTAACGATTAGTATCGATTTAGTCGGTTCAGAGGGGCTTACCCATATTTTCACCACCTACTTCTCACAATAACTTTTCTACCTTAGTACTGCAGTCATACGTTATTAATAGTTTTCCCACATTATTTTTGTTTTAGAACTAAAAGCTTCAAGCTTCATTTGTATTATAAAAAAAGTTACAACGATTTACGATAAGAACAATATAATAATATAACAATTTTTACAAAATCTACAACAAACACAAAACTACTTTAGTGTCATTGCATTGCATGTTCTTTTTTAAAGACTTCATTATTTAAAAAAAAAAGAGAGAGATTCGGCATATTTTGTTGTCTTGTCCATCCTTGACGTTTTAACATAGAGATAAAGGGGGAGATAAGAAAAGGGAAAGAAAAAAAAATCGAAAGGCAGCTGCTGCGGGAAAGACAGCGACTGTAACTTAAAGAGTTGAAACGCTAAATATGCTGCATAGGTGTTTCTATTAATTTGTGTTATTTGTCTGTTGTTATAATCGACGTGAAGGGATATGTGATGCTTTATAATAATAATCTAGTTTTGGTCAAGGAACAACATATTTCACCAACGAACAGTACGTTAAGTCCCTCTATCAGACCTTGGGGGCAGATAACCAATAGATAACTTTTAGGCTATCTGTTTCTTTGACCAAAGTTTAAAGAGCAGTGCGTCATGTGGCCAGCACAACGACCAATAGCCTTTTCTGTCCCCCCACTTAATTGAGGTACTCCTTAAAAATCCCGAAATTCAAAATTCGAGATTCAATCCAAGGACCCCAGGCTAGGAAGCCAAGCGCCTAGCCACTCAGCCAACGCGCCCCCGAAAAAAAAACAGTACGTAACGAGCATTAAACTCAACGAACTCAAGAACGTAGTTTGTGACCTAAACTACAGTAATAATTAAGTAAGTAATAATATTAACTATAATAAAGACCATTTACCTGTCAGGGGAAATAGACACTTGAACGGACATTAAATATATGAAAACAAAAAGTTATCTTTTCTTTGTTTCAATTTCTTTCGTGTCATGTGTCTTTCAAGTCTTATCATGCTCAGACACAGTCGACTAAATAGATAGGTATAAATATATCATCTGCTTTGACTCGGCGCACTTGGATCAATTCTCTTTTGTACACTTGTGGGAAAAGGGGGGGGGGTGTTGTGTGTCGATCAGGTTGGAATTGAGTCTGGACTGAAATGTTCTTGGTCAAGGTTTACATTACTAAATAGTATCCTTTTTTTTAATTGATCGACAACAGGTCTACTCCAGGATTCTAACTCGAGTTGCCTTGAAAAGTGGCCAAGTGGTTTAAGCCACATAGCCACACTTCCCACACAAAATAACTGACCATTTTTTTTTTTAGCAGACTGAATTATTGATTTGTTGATTGATAGATGGGCTGATTTATTTTTCCATGACTCATTGATCGAGTGACAACGTAAACAACCATACAGACACTAGATCTTTGAACCCCCATATTATCTCTGTATCACAAACGCCCCTGATTGCTATACAAAATAGAAAACAGGGGTGCCCTACATCGAGAGAGAGAGAGAGAGAGAAAGAGATAAAGAAAAGATGTCAAAAGAAAAGATTACAGACAAAATAGCATCCAACTTGGTTCACATCACGAAGTGCTGATAGCCTGGGCCCCTAGAGACAAGGCACTGATAGCGAGGGCGTCCCCCCCCCCCCAGCCCCTTGCCCCACCATCCGCCGATGTGAAGTAACCAATATGTCGAGGTGAAAGGCTGCTCGGCTGTTTAGCCTCGATGCTTACTTAGTGGATAATGGGAAGATAATGTTATGATGTATTCTAGTTGGTTTTTTTTTTTTTTTTTGGGGGGGGGGGGGGGTCTTTTGGTAATCGTAGCTTAAGGCGTGGTGGCCGAGGTATAACGCTTGGCTTCTGAACCGAGGGTTCTCGAGTTCGAATCCGGCTTAAGTCTTGGACTTTGGGATTCTTAGGATGTACTCAACTTTAATGGAAGCTTGGCGTTGGGGGAAGTAAGGCAAGGTTGATCGTGTGCTTGTCACGTGACACACTCAGTAACCGTCGGCTCTTATGACAATACATATTCATCAGAATTTGTCTAGTTTATTGAATGCCAATTGTAGGGTATATTTATATTAATCCTACATAATAATAATTCTTGCATCCACTTGGTCACTAGATAGGTCTATTAACAAGTGCATAGCAAATTTAGCAAATCAATTTGTTTTATTTGTTACATTCCTATTATGACTAACTGCGTGTAGACGGGCAGTGAATGGGTTAATACGCCACAACTGGAATTAAAGTAAATGAAGCAAAGTTCCCCTTTCAAACGTTGTAATCTATAAAAGTTCATCTGTTTCTGTGGCCTACTGTTAACAAGGGTGTCATGTGTCCAGCACAACGACCAACCGCCTTTACTTTTCGCCAAAACTAATGTCAGGACTCAGAGGCGCCCCACGATCCCGATATTAAAAATCCCAGTCTTCACCAAGATTCGAACACGGGAGCGATCTACCGCTGAGCCACCGCGCCTCCGTGTTCTCTTATACAAAAGATGTATGTGAACATTGTGCGGTCATGACATCTTTATTTAAACGGAGTTCGTCCCAATATGAGATGCTGATAGAACTCATTCAATTCTGGTGTGATGTCGATGTACACACTACTGTCGCTTATACCGCAAGCATCTTTATCTTTTAATATTGTGTTTATGTATGGCATGAGTGTGTGTACGCATAATAGTATTTGTGTGTGTGTGTGTGTGAACGTCTGTGTGTGTGTTTACGTTATCTCAGTTTTCCCGTCGTTAAAAAAAAAATGGCCGCGAACCAAACGATGTGAAGAGCAGCTGGTGGCAGTGGTGGTCATCTCCCTTGATGCAACCTGTTCGATTCTCTCTTAAGACCATCCATTCTTTACGTACAGCCCTGCCCCTCCCCCTCCCCCATCTTTCCCCCAATTCTTTGTTCTTGTCCACCTTACACACCTGAAACATTAAAAACACCTGAAACCTGATACACACCTGTACTTTTTCACATAGGATGGAATTAGAATCTATCTACAGTTCTAACCTGTTCATCTTTCCAGTGTTTTTTTTTGTTTACATACATACATACATACATACATACATACATACATACATACATGCATACATACATACATACATACATACATACATACATACATACATACATACATACATGCATACATGCATACATGCATGCATTCATACATACATACATACATACATACATACATACATACATACATACATACATACATACAACATGCATACATACATACATGCATACATGCATACATGCATGCATTCATACATACATACATACATACATACATACATACATACATACATACATACATACAACATGCATACATACATACATACATACATACATGCATACATGCATGCATTCATACATACATACATACATACATACATACATACATACATACATACATACATGCATACATACATACATACATACATACATGCATACATGCATACATGCATGCATTCATACATACATACATACATACATACATACATACATACATACATACATACATACATACATATATACATACATACATACATACAACATGCATACATACATACATACATACATACATACATACATACAACATGCATACATACATACATACATACATACATACATACATACATACATGCATACATACATACATACATACATACATACATACATACATACATACATACATACATACATACATACATACATACATACATACATACATACAACATGCATACATACATACATACATACATACATACATACATACATACATACATACATACATACATGCATACATACATACATACATACATACATACATACATACATACATACATACATGCATACATACATACATGCATACATACATACATACATACATACATACATACATACATGCATACATGCATACATGCATACATACATTCATACATTCATACATACATACATACATACATACATACATACATACATACATACATACATACATACATACATACAACATGCATACATACATACATACATACATACATACATACAACATGCATACATACATACATACATACATACATACATACATACATACATACATACATACATACATACATACATACATACATGCATACATGCATGCATTCATACATACATACATACATACATACATACATACATACATACATACATACATACATACATACATACATACATACATACATACATACATACATACATTCATACATACATACATACATGCATACATGCATACATGCATACATTCATGCATTCATACATACATACATACATACATACATACATACATACATACATACATACATACATACGTACATACATACATACATACATACATACATACATACATACATACATACATTCATACATTCATACATACATACGTACATACATACATACATACATACATACATACATACATACATACATACATACATACATACATATACGTACAACATGCATACATATACTACAAAATGGCAATGTCTCCTGAGTCCACATTATACAATGTGTAATCGTTTTTTCTCATCCTTTTATTTGCATTCCAGAATAGGTAATAGTGGAGCGTACGATACAATAAGATAGACTTATAGGAGGGCTGGGATATTGATGCGCCAGTAGACAGTAGAAGATACGTGAACGTTTGAACGTTATATTTTCTATAGACATACAGGAGATAGGACCGAATACAGAAACTTGAGATGTTTAGTATTTCCTATATTGTCATCACATAACAACTAAGTCAAAGCACCCAATACTCGTCAGTTCTATACCCACGGGGCTGGCCTTGAATAATTGGAGGCCCTAGACAAAGTGAATTTAGTGGGCCCCCAAATGAATTTTTAAAAAAGAAAAAAGAAACGGCAAAAAAAAATAAAAAAAAATAACGCAATTTATTAAAAGCTGAAATATTACTCACATTTCACTTGTTAGCGTTTACAGGCCCTACTAGTGTCAGGGGCGGAGGTTGAGGAGAATCAGAAGCTTTCATCACGCCCCCCCTTCTCCCCAACCCTTTAGCTCCATTTTTTTTTCTTTAGCAGCTGTTTTGAAAAAAATATGTTTTAAATAATCAATGACATTTATTCCTGTAGTAAATTTAGTAACCAATGCACAGCAAAAAAAAAAAAAAAAAAAAAAAAAAACACGCCCCCATTTCCAATTCTATTTCACAGGCAATGCGCACGTTTCATCGCCCACCACGGAGACGCCCATGATCATCCCCAAAACGTTTAAAACTCTTATCTCCCGGAGACGACTTTTTTCTTTTCAACCTCTTTTAGGGACCATAACTCAACTACGCCCCTGAACTTTTCACCTTCCCAAATGATAGAGATCATGCACTGATAAACCGAGGATGGAGCGAGAGCTGAGGAGGTAGGGAGGGGGAGGGGAGAGGCGGGAGGTCGAGGATGAAGGAGTGATAAAAATGTTTATGATATCAAACTGAAGCATTCCTGGAGAACGAAGGTTTGAACTGTTTCGAGCGCCTACACGTCTGCACGTAGGGCACCAGTTTCTTCACCCATTGTGTGTTTTATGATAAGAGGACAGTTTTGGTTTAGATGTGTGTATGTATGTGTGTGTGTGTGTACTTTCACGATAAATTTAGAAGAAAATAAAAAAGTGATGGAGATATTGACTTAGGCGTGGAGGGACAGTTAACCTCCTGGCTGACTGATAAACCGTCGTGTAGTGCTGTTTCAAGTTACTTTCCTAGTTTTATTTTATATTTTTATTTTTTTACACAATGGGATTTTAGTAGCCATTTAAGAATCCAGAGCTGTAGAATGTAGGAGTCTTAAATCAGTCCTATTAATAGTGCTCGAGTAAAGATGACATTTTAAAAATTATCTAAAAATGATTTGAATGGGATTTGAAATTTTGTTGGAACAATACAAGTTAAAAGCTAAATGTGACCCTATAGGCCTATGGTTATTGTTTTTTTTTTTCTACTGGTGTATTCATTTAAAAATTATTTTAAAAAAGAAAAAAAAATTGTTACTTAAGCCACATTTCACCCTCATGTTCGTCGTAATCAAAACTAGCGAACCCACAATGCTTACCAAAAACAAAAAACGGACACACAGGGCCCACCAACAAGTTTTATGTTTTTACTTAATCTCTCTTTGTAATCGTGTGTATATCTCATTACATTCATTTCATAAATGACTTTAGACATTTTATACATGAATGTACCATTTACGAGATTGAGCAAGTTTTTAACTGGTGTATGTGTGGTTAAAAAACAGTTTGCATATTTAACTTCAAACAAGAAGGATTGTTTTCTAAGACCAATAGATGCCCTAAGACATGTTATTTTAGTGAGCACAGTACAGGCGATGGAGAAAAATACCATTTTTAAATAATGTTGTTAGTTTTTTATATCCAAACGTGACAGACGGAAAGACGGACAAAATCCACAAAGCGAAAGCAGCATTAGGCGGCAAGCTATCAGAGGTCGTTTGCAGAATGCAAGAGTGATCTTATTTTTAATGCTCACTTGGAACATTTTATGTGGCGGGAGGCTGACGGTAAGGGCGCCCTCATCACCTTTCAAAGTGTAGGGAGCGTCAGGTAGAAAGGTTGGAGTGGATTTGAACGCATGACTAGCACTGATGCGTGTCCACGAAGAGGCAACTGAGTTGTCGTTGGGAAAAGGGGGGGGGGTGCATTTCTTCGACAAATAACCGCCCCCCCCCCCTTTTTTTTCTCATCGTATCGCACCTAGTTTGTAGTTCTCGATAAGTCTATACCGAAAGGAGGGAGGGGCGGGTTAGCGATGATAATGTTCGTGTTCATTGCCTATGCGTGAGTCCCGAGCCCTCTTTCAGCCTCGTTGGAAACGGGAACTCTTTGTTGCCAACAAGGGATTGAAGTTTTTAATCAGCCCACAAAACTGTATTGTCCTTTTTTTTTTCCCCTCCCCCTTTGATACAATTGTGAAGCCTGGTCGTGTCAGTCTGTCACGCACCTAGCTATGACTTTAATTGACCTCCAACAACACAGTGTGTGCATTGTTTGGGGTATTTGCCGTGACTCATCTTGTGTTGATGAGGAATACGCTCAGCACATCATGTAGAAGACACTCCCTTGAACTCAACTAGCACGGACATTTTAGTTTTTGGAGATCTCAATTCAGCGGAAAGGCGGATAGCACAAAACCTATAGGGAAATTTTTGTTCTATTCGATGGTTACAAAAGCAGGTGTCTCCTCTGGATGGGGCATCGAGCGGGTGACTTTTCCTATGAGATAGATGATGCTTTTCTCATCAGGCCGAGGAGCATCCAACGAGACACTGAGAGGCTGTGTCGCAGATAGCTCGCCTAGGTATCTTATCTTCTTATCTTATACAGACGTTCTCTTTTAAAAAAAACAACAACACATAATTATGACTGATGTTTAGCCATGTGCCAATCTAATTGTTCATGTTAATTAGAGACGCAATCTCTGTCATAAGTCGGTGCTTTTCTTGGGTGTCTCTAGGAGGTGGGTGGCGGTGTTTGGGGAGGGGGGGTATATCTGTCTACACAACTTTGAAACGACCAGCAGACATATATGCAATTAACTGCTGGACACTGACATCAAGCTTACCTCGACTAGACTTAGATCCTCCCTCGCCGTTTGGCGCATTAGGCGGCAAGCTGTCTCCACAGAGATCTGTCCACTGCTCTGGCGGCACCTTCGACTTGGGTCACGGAGGTCACGGCTCTGGGGTCCTCCATGGAGGTGCGGTGTCAAGTGATACGAGGACGGTACCTTTTTGCACTTTCCTCGTATCGGCCGGACAAAAGCAGGACATGTGGGTACATAGGGAAAGTCTTAACTAATATTTTATTGATTTAATATCTGTTTGGTTTAATTGTTTTCTAACTTGAGCTTTAGGCGTCTGTTTGGCCTCTCATCTCTATTGACCCTCTTTGAATATCTTACGTTATCTGTGACACTCTATCTTCACCCAGCTCCCCCCATCTCTTTCCATACACTAGTCTATTTAAATTACATTTTACAACATTGTACTTGATAGTGTGAAATTTGTTTCACCCCTCCTTTTAGTCTTCTTCTGTGTCTTTATATATGTATTTGACGCCCATATCTATATATAGATCTAACCTCATCTCCATCTAGTCTTTTTTTTTTCTCCTCCTGATAACCTTTTTAACAACACGTTGATCCTCTTTTCACGACATCAACAACAGAAACATCTATCTTTAACCCTGACTTGTAACCTAGATAGTCAGTGAATCCTCTTAGATCCAATTCGTTTATTTCAATGAGTCCCTCAATGCTTCGTCTCTCTATATACTAGTTACGGGGGTTTAACCATTCGAAAATCCACCAATCCATCTAACTAATCCAGCCCCACCAATCCATCATTATAGTCATCCTTCTGTCTATCCATTCTTACCATCTATCCGTCCAACAATCCATACATTTTCTAACAATCCATCCATTCATCTTCCCACCATTCATCCATCCATCCATCTATCTATCATCCATCCATCTATCATCCATTTATCATCTATCCGTCATCCATTCATTCATCCATCATCCATCCACCGAACCCTCCATTTATCCAGTATCCATCCATCCATCATCCAGTCATCCAGCTCCGTGGAACAACTTATACAGATCCATGGTCTTCTTCAACACATCTTTCAATTTAGATCTCTACTGAGTTTGTTTTTTCATATTTATACCCGTACTCCGAGTTGTAGATTTGCTTGAGCATCATCAAGCCATTGAATCTTCTCTAGTGCTATTAGAGCATGGAATGGGTTGCATGAGTCAGCCAGGAAAACCAATGACTTGGCAGAACTTAAGTCAATGATTAATGCAAGACTAGATTGATCTATGAACATGCGTAGGACGTAATCCTTTTTTTTTTAAAGTAGGCCTAACGTCTGTATTTCATAAGATAGTTGGTCTTCCCTTAAGGAGCCTGTCTTGTACAGGTACATTTTTTCAACCCCTCTATTCTATGACATTCTTCTAGAGATGAAATTCAGTCCAGGAACCAACGTATTCTTGTAATCAAGCTATAGCTGTTGGTAACACCGGAAGTATTTAAAAACAAAAGTAGAAATACTACACAAGTTCTAGAAAAATGTGGGGATATCCTACAAAGTTTGCAGGGGCCTCTAAACAAGTTACACTGCCCATTGTTGTCATGAAAACAAAATACCGGCCAGACTCAGTACCGAGACCGTTTACTCAATTCCAGACGACATTTTCAAATGTTTGAACTCATTGGGATGTGGTTTTCCCGCGTTTATAGGTTTCAAATGGAAAGTTTAAAAAAGAATGTTAGAATGACAGGTATAACGTTTTAAAAGGGAGGTAATTTATCACCTTAGCATCCTCTTAGGGGTTATCAGCCCCTTATCAGACCAAAAGAGACTTTGACAGAGGAGAGGAAGAGGGGGGATGTTTGGAGCCTTGACATCTGTAAACATGGTCTTAGTGTTTTTATGACCTCCCAAACTTTCCAAAATCTCCCCATCTCTTAAGAGCCGATATCACTCCACCCGATACACACACGCACATCATTTTAACCGTTTCATCAGTGACACATCCATACTAAACCATATATAACAGTCATGATAGACTCAGTCTAGCTATTAATAGCATGCCCTTATTTTCCTTCACTTTACCAAGTTCACTATTCAATTATGCTCACCATTCGCTAATAATTTCACTGTTCAACAAAGTTCATAATTCATCTGAGTTCGTCATTCAACTAAGTTCAACATTCAGCTAAGCTCCTCATTCAACTAAGCTCCTCATTTAGGGGCATACCAAGGGTTACAGACGCTCGGTAAAGCAAAGGCCGGCAATTAGTGATTGTCCAGTGCTTAAAAAAGTGCGCCAAATTGTTCGTGTCCTTTCTAAATGATAGAGCTCAGCATCACTTCTTTATTTCTGTACACCAGATACACCAAATAACTATTAGAGGCGCGGTGGCTGAGCGGTAAAGCGCTTGGCTTCCGTACCGGGGTCCGGGATTCGAATCCCGCTGAAGACTGGGATTTTTTAATTTCGAGATCTTCGGGCGCCTCTGAGTCCTTCCAGCTCTAATGGGTACCTGACATTATTTGGGGAAAAGTAAAGGCGGTTGGTCGTTGTGCTGGCTACATGACACCCTCGTAAATCGTAGGACACAGCAACAGAGGACCTTTACATCATCTGCCCTATGGATCGCAAGGGGAACTTTACTTTAAGTTATCAGCCTTAGATCAATATCCCCAATGGTTCTAGTCTGTATATTTAAAAAAAAACATTGTAGTACAGAATAGATGTTATTGGTTTAGAACTGAAGCTGAAATCAACATTCTATATACCATAAAAAAAAATACACGACCTGTATTCGAAGGCTCAAGTCTCCCCAAGGTTTTTTCAAGTCAGCGAAGAGCTTATGAAAACAGACAATAGTTATATAATTTATATAGGCCTATAGTGAGTGTCGAACTTTAAAGCCGCGACCTATTTCTCTCTGTAAAGTATAAAGGGGACTAATTCAACGTTAACTGCTACATTAGTCAAGTACTTTTTCTTTCCCTTGATCGAGATACCAAACAAAATAATTAATTAACTTATTGGTTGTTTTTGTTGTTGTTGTTGTTGTTGTTTTTATTGATTCTTCTGTTGGCAGGTAAAAAAAATAATTGTGCAAAATTTCAGCTTGGTCCGAGATTGGGTGTTGGAGAAATAACGTGCACAAACTTTTTACCAGACAGAGTGAGTTGATATAAGCTTTGTAAAAAGTCAATTATTCCCCAACGAATAAAATCATAGATCAGGGAGGAGGTGGGAAAGAGTGAAAGAGTAAGAAAAAGAAAGATGCATACAATATAAAAACAACATCGTAATCTTCGCTCCTGTATGAAAGCGCCATATCGAGGAAGTTCTTGAGCTCTGCGTTTAAAACAGATTTGGGCATAGAGTGCAAAAAAAAAAAAAAAAACAACAACCCCACGTGGTAAAAGCGTGGTGTCAAATAAAAAAAACATAAAAAAAAAAAGCAACAATAAAAACCTAGAAAGTCTCAGTCTAATTATTTATATTTGCTTAAGTCCCGTAATTCTTCTCTCTATTGTCAACGACTTCCTGTCTTTAAAAAAGGAAGCTTGATTCGCACGCGCCAGTATGCAAATAAAAGGGTCGTATCCTAAAAGGTCATTGTACAAATATATCGTCGTAATAAACATATCTCTTTCTCTCTAGTCTGACACACTTTACTGTTAATTCTTTGCCGTTAGATTAATGAGAACGATCTATTGGAGTTTGGGTTATACTTCCTTTTCCTAAATTACTTCCCCTGCTTGAAAACAACACCACCACCGCCCCCTTTCAATGCCCCAAAACGTTATGAAAACGTTACGTCCGGACGTCACCTGCTCCACGCGTCAGTGGTGCGAATGAACTGCGGGGACACTTGGCGGTCTTGATTGGCTTGTCAAGTACGCGTGAGCCTCCTCCCCCCCCCCCCCCCTTTTTTTTTTAATTTTTTTTTTTTTTTTTTACTATTTTGATTCAGTGGCAATGAGGAAGGGTTGTCCCCCAAAGGGTTCAAACCTTTGACCGCTTAGAGTTAGGTGTTAAGTGCTAAGCTTTAACGAGGACTGTTGTGTCCAGTTAGAGTTAGAGAGTGCCATGCACGGCGGAGAACTTAATGTCATCACGAAACACGTCAATAAGGTGATTACGTTAACAACTGATGATCATATGTATGAATAAATGTTTAAAAAAAATGGTCCACCGGCTACGCCCGGTGTTTCCAATACGAGACAGAGACATGAGTTATTCAATAATTAAACAAGAAACAAAAGACATGAATGTAAAGAGTTAATAGGAAATCATTTTAAATCGGAGGCAAACAAGTAAATGTACAAGATATCGTCATTTCAAAAGGTCAATTCAAATCTCAATTCAAAACGTCATTTCAAAAGGTCTATTCAAAGCTCAATTCAAAACGTCATTTCAAAAGGTCAATTCAAATCTCAATTCAAAACGTCATTTCAAAAGGTCTATTCAAATCTCAATTCAAAACGTCATTTCAAAAGGTCAATTCAAATCTCAATTCAAAACGTCATTTCAAAAGGTCAATTCAAATCTCAATTCAAAACGTCATTTCAAAAGGTCGATTCAAATCTCAATTCAAAACGTCATTTCAAAAGGTCTATTCAAATCTCAATTCAAAACGTCATTTCAAAAGGTCTATTCAAATCTCAATTCAAAACGTCATTTCAAATTGTCATTTCAAAGCTCAATTCAAATCGTCATTTCAAAAGGTCAATTCAAATCTCAATTCAAAACGTCATTTCAAAAGGTCAATTCAAAGCTCAATTCAAATCGTTATTTCAAAAGGTCAATTCAAAACGTCATTTCAAAAAGTCAATTCAAATCTCAATTCAAAACGTCATTTCAAATCGTCAATTCAAAAGGTCAATTCAAAATATATTTTCAAAAGATCCAATCAAAAAGTAATTTCAAAGTCATTGATCAGTGTTTCTTTTACGCAGTAATCGATTCTAATAAAAATGTTATTCTATGTCACGAGCGAAGGACCAAATCCCAGACTTTATCATTTGCGTCAGAAGGAAAGTTCCGATAAGATTTTCATTAATTTAATTAATTTTAATCACAGCCGTCTGCACTTCGGAGCGTCCAAAAACACAGACAAGTCGCAAAATTCTCTACAAGCTCCCCGGCTGTCCTGAATGAGGCTTGACACCGATATCCCAAGCTCCCCGGCTGTCCTGAATGAGGCTTGACACCGATATCCCAAGCTCCCCGGCTGTCCTGAATGAGGCTTGACACCGTTATCCCAAGATCCCCGGCTGTCCTGAATGAGGCTTGACACCGTTATCCCAAGATCCCCGGCTGTCCTGAATGAGGCTTGACACCGTTATCCCAAGATCCCCGGCTGTCCTGAATGAGGCTTGACACCGTTATCCCAAGATCCCCGGCTGTCCTGAATGAGGCTTGACACCGTTATCCCAAGATCCCCGGCTGTCCTGAATGAGGCTTGACACCGTTATCCCAAGATCCCCGGCTGTCCGGAATGAGGCTTGACACCGATATCCCAAGCTCCCCGGCTGTCCTGAATGAGGCTTGACACCGATATCCCAAGATCCCCGGCTGTCCTGAATGAGGCTTGACACCGATATCCCAAGATCCCCGGCTGTCCTGAATGAGGCTTGACACCGATATCCCAAGATCCCCGGCTGTCCTGAATGAGGCTTGACACCGTTATCCCAAGATCCCCGGCTGTCCTGAATGAGGCTTGACACCGTTATCCCAAGATCCCCGGCTGTCCTGAATGAGGCTTGACACCGTTATCCCAAGATCCCCGGCTGTCCTGAATGAGGCTTGACACCGTTATCCCAAGATCCCCGGCTGTCCTGAATGAGGCTTGACACCGTTATCCCAAGATCCCCGGCTGTCCTTAATGAGGCTTGACACCGTTATCCCAAGATCCCCGGCTGTCCTGAATGAGGCTTGACACCGATATCCCAAGCTCCCCGGCTGTCCTGAATGAGGCTTGACACCGATATCCCAAGCTCCCCGGCTGTCCTGAATGAGGCTTGACACCGATATCCCAAGCTCCCCGGCTGTCCTGAATGAGGCTTGACACCGATATCCCAAGATCCCCGGCTGTCCTGAATGAGGCTTGACACCGATATCCCAAGATCCCCGGCTGTCCTGAATGAGGCTTGACACCGATATCCCAAGATCCCCGGCTGTCCTGAATGAGGCTTGACACCGTTATCACAAGATCCCCGGCTGTCCTGAATGAGGCTTGACACCGTTATCCCAAGATCCCCGGCTGTCCTGAATGAGGCTTGACACCGTTATCCCAAGATCCCCGGCTGTCCTGAATGAGGCTTGACACCGTTATCCCAAGATCCCCGGCTGTCCTGAATGAGGCTTGACACCGTTATCCCAAGATCCCCGGCTGTCCTGAATGAGGCTTGACACCGTTATCCCAAGATCCCCGGCTGTCCTGAATGAGGCTTGACACCGTTATCCCAAGATCCCCGGCTGTCCTGAATGAGGCTTGACACCGTTATCCCAAGATCCCCGGCTGTCCGGAATGAGGCTTGACACCGATATCCCAAGCTCCCCGGCTGTCCTGAATGAGGCTTGACACCGTTATCCCAAGATCCCCGGCTGTCCTGAATGAGGCTTGACACCGATATCCCAAGATCCCCGGCTGTCCTGAATGAGGCTTGACACCGATATCCCAAGATCCCCGGCTGTCCTGAATGAGGCTTGACACCGTTATCCCAAGATCCCCGGCTGTCCTGAATGAGGCTTGACACCGTTATCCCAAGATCCCCGGCTGTCCTGAATGAGGCTTGACACCGTTATCCCAAGATCCCCGGCTGTCCTGAATGAGGCTTGACACCGTTATCCCAAGATCCCCGGCTGTCCTGAATGAGGCTTGACACCGTTATCCCAAGATCCCCGGCTGTCCTTAATGAGGCTTGACACCGTTATCCCAAGATCCCCGGCTGTCCTGAATGAGGCTTGACACCGTTATCCCAAGATCCCCGGCTGTCCTGAATGAGGCTTGACACCGTTATCCCAAGATCCCCGGCTGTCCGGAATGAGGCTTGACACCGTTATCCCAAGATCCCCGGCTGTCCTGAATGAGGCTTGACACCGTTATCCCAAGATCCCCGGCTGTCCGGAATGAGGCTTGACACCGATATCCCAAGCTCCCCGGCTGTCCTGAATGACGGTACGTGACGTTTTGGCGCCGCCGTTTTAACGACGCCGTTTTGGCCCCGCCGTTTTGGCGACGGGACGTTTTGGCGCGAGCCGTTTTGGCGACGGGACGTTTTGGCGCGAGATATCATTTGAGGATAATTTAATAATCACGTAGCTTTTATAACAATGTTTATTTCACTCTATCATAATATTGTATGTATAGTATGAATTCTAACACCGTTCAGCGAATTGTTGTTTTTTTTAATTATAAAGGTTTTGCCTATTTCATGAATATAGGCCTATAATAAGTCAGATTCCTGAATGGTAATGACATGCTATATGTGAGTTCTGCTAATCGCACTGGATGACATTTTTGGATTTCTTTCCAAAAGATTTTTTTTATTTGACATTAGTGTAATATACGAACTAGCTAAGTGTCACACTTTAATATAACAAAAACCATGTTAACATCGAAAGCTCTATTACACTTAATAAACACACATACACAAGCCAAAATGTTTAAGAAAATGATGTGAAAAACAAACACACATTTACATTTAGTACGTGAAAAATATGTCTTAACACAAACACTCATGCAAAACATAGATATGAATAATTCTTTTAAAAGAAATAATACAATAAATGTACATAACGTATTTCGCGCCAAAACGTCCCGTCGCCAAAACTGCTCGCACCAAAACGACCTTCGCGCCAAAACGGCGGGGCCAAAACGGCGTCGCCAAAACGTCCTGCTTCGCCTGAATGAGGCTTGACACCGTTATTCCAAGATCCCATAATGTTTTAAAAGGCATGGATCTAAATCGCAATAGTCTTCACGTCAGAAACTTAGTCAAATAACTCTCCAATCTTTACAGGATGATAAACCGCTTGGCTACCTACCATGCTATACCATGAAAGATGTGCCATACACCATGCTATACCATGAAAGATGTGCCATACACCATGCTATACCATGAAAGATGTGCCATACACCATGCTATACCATGAAAGATGTGCCATACACCATGCTATACCATGAAAGATGTGCCATACACCATGCTATACCATGAAAGATGTGCCATACACCATGCTATACCATGAAAGATGTGCCATACACCATGCTATACCATGAAAGATGTGCCATACACCATGCTATACCATGAAAGATGTGCCATACACCATGCTATACCATGAAAGATGTGCCATACACCATGCTATACCATGAAAGATGTGCCATACACCATGCTATACCATGAAAGATGTGCCATACACCATGCTATACCATGAAAGATGTGCCATACACCATGCTATACCATGAAAGATGTGCCATACACCATGCTATACCATGAAAGATGTGCCATACACCATGCTATACCATGAAAGATGTGCCATACAAGAATAATTGAAAATCTAACGTTCCAACAGAATTGAAGATGATTACGTCCCTTGGTCAAACTTTGCACAGGGTGACAGGGGATGCACGCGGGCAAGGTTTGAACTCGAGACTACTGTGACGACAGTTCGAATACCACCAAACTAAAGCAAACATTTCCTACTCTTTTTTTTTCCTTTTGTTTGTCTCTTTCAAGTGTTTGTGTGTGTGTGTGTGTGTGTGTCATGCATGTGTGAATGTTGTTCGTGTTGACATATATATCTATATTGTTAGTGTGACGTAGAGGGACTGCGGTGGACAACTCTAGTAGTCAAACTGAATTTCTATTTGTTTGGACAAATAAAATAAAAAATCATATCTCATCGTATGTAGTCTTCATATTTAAACCAAATACACTAAAACCGAAAAATTATACATAAAACAGTAGAATTAATTTTAACTTCATCACACTAGTATATTTTAAACAGACGATTATGGAACATTTAATTGTGACGACTGCACCCAAAGTCCTCGTCACATTGTTGACCTCTATGTAGTGTATAAAACACTGATGTAACTACAAAAATACTGAATTATGAATTAAAAAAAAAAATAATGTAAGTTTGATCTCATCATTATCCTCACAATCACGCCCTTAGATAGAAGTTATTTCCCTTTCTTTCAATCTTCTCTGTCCCAATCACAATGTAATAAAAAATAAAAGTTCCTCCTATAGTTCCACTACCTGCCCTCCCCCCGCTCCCGTGTTTTTGTTTCTACCCATCTTGTCTTGCATTACAGTAAATCATAGCCCCTGACGTGACGTCAAGTGTGGGGACCATCTGCCCATTCCTTCTAACAAATTGGCGATAAATAGGAGAGAAAAAAAAATCCCAACCCATTTAATTCTTAGAACTTTATCAGCTCCTGTCCCCGAAAGTAAACTGCTGTCGCCTTGACCTTACTTATAGCATTTCCGGTTCTAGGCTCTTATTATTTATTCATTTTAAAGCTACCCCTTACCCCCTCCCCCAAACCAATAAAGCAACTTGATCGTTGGGATTTTCAGAAGACACATTTCTGGAACTTATACACCAAATTGTATTTCCCTTCCTGAAGAACTTCTTTCCAATTCTTGTTTAGATTACGTCATTAATTGCTTAACTCGAACCAACAAAAAAAAACTTAACCAGTTACGCTGGGCAGAGCACGTATCAATAATGGGGGACGAACGTGTGCCAAAAAGCAGGTTTTTGGTGAGCTGAAAGGTGGTCGACGTAACAGAGGTGCCCCAGCTTAGGCGCCAACTTTCTTAAACTGACCTAGTTGCAACTTGCACGCGGGCTCAGAACGAGACAGCTGGAGGCTACTCACATAGGCCGCAGACTACACATTTGAGACCAAAAAGAAACTCCGCTGCTGAGGACAGACGTAGTTAGTGCCGCAACGGCTCTTCGCAATATTCTTTCGTGCAATACAAATTAAAATGACATTATCTACATCAATTTCAGCACCGACGGAAGCGACTTCAACTTACTCTCCCGCACACAAATGAAAGAGGTGATTGTTACTAAGGCTAATCAGCTCTATGCCGATGCCTGCGACCTTCTTGTACAGACCTAGCAGGAGCTTCAGCTTGCGGTTAATGAATTCGCTGAGGCTGCTGCCTCGTTTGGTTTGTCACCTGAACCGAGTACGGCTCTTCTACCTCAACGTGGCACTTGGGTGAAAACGACCATTAGAGGAAGTGATTAGTCTAAATGAATAGCAAAACAAAACTCCTGTGGGAGTGTCCAAGGGAACGTGAGAGTGGTCCCATTGCACGGAGCGGAGTTGAAAGAGAGCTCCTACGGTCCTGTCGATAATCCATGCGCCGTTCCTCAAGGGACCGTTACATAATAGCGAGTCGTGCACGGTTAGCTTGGTACAACATAGGAAAATAGCGGAGGTTCCTGGTATACTCGGCCTTCGGCCATGCTTTCTAGTCCATGCGCCCGGAGTGCCAGATATATCGGAAATAGCAATGCTTTACATAGGCATTAACTTGGATCTCTTCCAGACAGAACGGTTGTTCAAACAGGTTTGGATTTTTTTATTTTCCCTGTTCAATCAGGGTTTTTTTTTCAAACCTAGAGCTCGAAGAACCTTCGGCTCAGCTCTTAGACAATCAAACGGTTTGTCACCTGAAGAAAAAAAAAACACACAAAAAAACAACAACAGAATTCGTGCTTCAGAAGACCAAACAGAGATTAGCCAACTCCACTAAGCAATGTGAATGGCCACACTCTTAATGGTACCTATTAGAGCTGGGTGGACTCAGACTCTTAATGGTACCTATTAGAGCTGGGTGGACTCAGACTCTTAATGGTACCTATTAGAGCTGGGTGGAATCAGACTCTTAATGGTACCTATTAGAGCTGGGTGGACTCAGACTCTTAATGGTACCTATTAGAGCTGGGTGGACTCAGACTCTTAATGGTACCTATTAGAGCTGGGTGGACTCAGACTCTTAATGGTACCTATTAGAGCTGGTTGGACTCAGACTCTTAATGGTACCTATTAGAGCTGGTTGGACTCAGACTCTCAATGGTACCTATTAGAGCTGGGTGGACTCAGACTCTTAATGGTACCTATTAGAGCTGGGTGGACTCAGACTCTTAATGGTACCTATTAGAGCTGGGTGGACTCAGACTCTCAATGGTACCTATTAGAGCTGGGTGGACTCAGACTCTTAATGGTACCTATTAGAGCTGGGTGGACTCAGACTCTTAATGGTACCTATTAGAGCTGGGTGGACTCAGACTCTTAATGTTACCTATTAGAGCTGGGTGGACTCAGACTCTTAATGGTACCTATTAGAGCTGGGTGGACTCAGACTCTCAATGCGAGACCAATCGTTTTAGAAGGCCTGAACACTGACGTCACAACCTGTGGGCAGTTTAGACCAATAGCTCGTGGCCACGTTTACGTCAGACCCGGAACATCTGGTTCGGAGGCCAAGCGCCTTAACACTCAGCCACCTCGCCTCAATTAGATATTAAACCAAAACGAATTAGTGAAATTGTCAAGTTAACATAGAGAAATTAGACTGACAAGATGACCAAATACTGAAACTAGATATACGAGCAAGTCAGACAATGAAATAAGGGCGACAATCAAGTCAAAAAGTAAAATAGTCAGCATGAGGAAGTAAATCAAGGAACAAAGGCCGACAATCGCCTCATATAATGAATTGGCATTTGGATAGGATCATTACTGAACTACGGCTGACAATTATGTCTTATGAAGAGATCAGAATGTAATATTTTTAATGACTATTCAATATTAGTTTTGATGTCTTAAGTAAAGCTCCCCTTTCAGATCTTGCTATCTATGGGGCCAGATGATGTCACCGTTATCTGTTTCGGTTAACGAGGGTATCATGTGGCCACCACAACGACAAACCGCCTTTATTTTTCCACAACTAATGTCAGGTACCCATTAGAGCTGTGTGGATCCCGAAATTAAAAATCCCAGTCTTCACCAGGATTCGAATCTGGGATCCCTTGTAAGGAAGCCAAGCGCTTAAGCGCTCAGCCACCGCGCCTCCTAATTTTGTTGTCCACCATACTTTATATCCAAATTTCGTTGAATCAACCGGAAGCCCCCTCACTAACAAAAGTTGAACGTCAACAGGGCCCAGTGTAACCATTTCAACTTCAAATGACTTAAGATGAACAGAATCTCCAATGTACCGAGAGTACTGTAATAACTGAAGGGAGTCAACTCAATGAGACAGATGTTTATTTACATGGAGACATGACAAACACATAGGACATCTGCCTTGAGCACAGCATTTTCATCTCGGCTCTAGACTTCAGCTGAAATAATTCTCTCTCTTTCAAATGTCAACATCCTTCCCTGTCTAGTTTCTGGCAGTGCGCACCTTCTGCACTATCTTGGATGGCTGTGTGCATGGCGGGGTTATAACAATACACACACTTTAAAAGTTTTGGGACCCTTTTACAATCAATACGATATTAGCGGACTCTCGATGCAGCCTGATTTGTCTGCCCACATTATAATAGCCTAGGCACAGGCATAAAGTGTAAATTCAATTATCTGAAGTCAACTTGATAAAATAATTCATTTCTTTGTAATAATTTCATAACAGCATTGACTATTGACAGTCAATACTACAGGGTCATACAAAAGTCACAGGACTGAATCCTGTTTGGCAAAAACAAATAGACCACTACTTGTGTTTTGTTTTTTTTTTTTTGTTGTTTTTATTTTGTATCAGAATCAGATGTTTTAAAGTAAAGTTCCCCTTTCACACCATGCTGTCTATAGGACAGATGATGTTAAGGTCATTTTTCTTTGGCCAACGGTTAAGGATCAGGGTGTCACTTTCCCCATTAGTGTACCAAAAAATCCAGAATTTCAAAATCCCAGTCTTCACCGAGATTCGGAATCGAAGCGCTTAATCACTCAGCCACTGTGCCCCCGCCCTCCCCCTTTTTTTTTTAAAGTGACTTGAAATATAATCGTTCGTCATCTTTTTATTTCATTTGTTTTAAACAAAGTTAATTTTTTTTTAAAGATTTTTTTCTGGGCTTCAAATTTGTGTAACAAGGGAATTATATCATCATTGTAGCTTTAGTTAGACAAGATGTCTGCAGCTACAACCCAACGACTTTGAGAGAGAATCGAATGCATTCCACTCTACTGGTATCACGGATAGACCCAGGCCTGCACTAGGCCGAATCATTCTATTTTTTAACGTAGCCATCCCAATAGTGACGTCACAATGTCGCGTACCTTTTTTTTTTAATATTGTAATCTCTAAACTATTTGTTTTGTTTTCAATTTTGGCCCAGACATTGTGCACAGACCTATATATGTGACGTTGATAACACTGGGAAGTAGGTCACGCCAGGTGAAACTTGGGATAGCTACCATACCTAGCAACACCCTGACTTCCCAGGTTTAGCTTATCAGTGGTTGAAATGACCTGCTTCTGGAGGCTGGTTGCTACTAGAACATTTCTCTCTCGTACAATTCACTTTGTTTCGATTATTTAAACTAGTTTTAGTTTTTAATTTATTTTAAAATGTTTGCTGTCCCCTCTCTCTATATATATCTCTTTCAGTCTCTCCCTCTCTATCTTTGTGCTCTCTTTGTCTCTATCCCAGAGACTTTGTAGAGAGGATTTGAAGATGTCTGTAGTACATTCACCTATCTCTACCTCTTTTCTCTCTCTCTCTCTCTCTCTCTCTACCTCTTTCTCTCTCTGTCTCTCTGTGTTTCTTTACCATTTCTTTTACTCTACACAATCTCTTTTTTACTCTCTCAGTATTTCACACATTTTTTTCTTTGTTTCAATTTCACTCTCTCTGTGTCTCTCTTTCTCGCTCTCTCTCTCTCTCTCTCTCTGTCTCTCTCTCTCTCTCTCGCTCTCTCTTACTCTTTGCACTTTCTCTTTTAGATTCTCTCTTTCTCAGTTACTCACACTTGATTAAATCTCTCTCTCTCTCTTTCTTTTCCTCTCTCATTGGGATACATTAGATCCCCTTTCAGACCTTGCGATCCTTAAGGCACAATGCTGTTTAAGGTCATCTGTTTCGTTGGCCAACGACCAACCGCCTTTACTTTCCCCAACTTAAGTTAGGTATCTATTAGTGTTGGGTGGACTCACGGGCGCCATAAAAAATCCCCAAATTCATAATCCGAAATTCGAACCCATGACCCCAGGTTTGGAAGCCACGCGCATAACCACTCAGTCACTGCGCCCCCAGAATGCATTAAGGGTAGAATAAATAAAAGGGAGTGAAAAGAAAAGATTCACCGCAACATTTGTATTAAAACTTATATAATATTTCTTAAATTGATGAAGGTCAGTTAAATTACGATTCATTGTGTACCAGACAATGGTTTGTGAATGCCTATAATATATCATACAACCATGGACAATACCTAAATATCCAGATTCATCCGACCCACGATGATCCGCCCATGAAAAAAAAAAAAAAGAGATTCTGACAAACAGTATTTGTTGACTAGTAATCTATAAATAAAGTTGTATTCAAACTACCAAGCAGTCAGGTGATAACTGTGTCCTTCTATAGAACACGGAAGATAGGCGTGGCCAGGTATGATGGGGTAGTGATGGTGAACACGGGGAGGGAAGGGCGTGATGGAGGGAGAGGAGGAGACAGGTGCAAGGGGGGGGGGAGATGATGTGGCGATGTAAACCGAAAGCAACATGAAGGAGTTATGAAAAATTGTCATTTTTTTTTTAAAAGCTACAGTTTTTATATCTCAGCATCTGTATCGGAAAGGTGGTGGAGGAGATGGCGTGGCGGGGGGATCTGTGTGACACCATTATGGGGGGGGGGGAGGGAAAACGGGAGAGGAGGATAAGGAATACAGACGTACGAGCGAACAGACAGACTTGCAGTGTTAGAGAATCAGACGCAGGGAGAAGCTTGTTTTGTTATGATTATTCTATTATTTTTCTTCTTGTCTGCTGGCGTGTTGGTTTGATAGGCCTAGTGTGTGTCTGTGGGAGAGTGTCTATGTGCGTGTGTGTGTGTAGGGCTGATTTCCTGATCAACCAATGAACGTGCAGTATTTAGACAAAGATGACGCAAACTATTCAGGACTACTCTTCAAGTGAAATAAAATTGTTGCTACTGCGAAAAGTGAGTTTTATTTTGATAGAAATACAATCGTCTCGACCTAGTGCTTTGAAAGTATTCTTAAAGTATTCATACCAAATAACTAATTCGATACTTATACGAGGCACTATTCCGATACTCATCCATTTAAAAATTTCGATACTCCTCCCTTTAAATATTTCGATACACCTCCCTTTAAACAATCCGATACCCCTTCCTTTAAAAATTTCGATACTCCTCCCTGTAAACATTTCGATACTTCTCCCTTTAAAAATTCCGATACTCCTCCCTTTAAACATTTCGATACTTCTCCCTTTAAAAATTCCGATACTCCTCCCTTTAAATATTTCGATACTCCTCCCTGTAAACATTTCGATACTCCTTCCTTTAAACATTTCGATACTCCTTCCTTTAAAAATTTTGATACTCCTGCCTTTAAACAATCCGATACTCCTTCCTTTAAACATTTTGATACTCCTCCCTGTAAACATTTCGATACTCCTCCCTTTAAAAATTCCTATACTCCTCCTTTTAAACATTCCAATACTTTTCCTATTGAACATGTAACTATTCCCTTAGTAAATATCGCACCCAACCAAGTACGTTTCTTTTAAGTACTTCTTTCAAGGACTTCTTTCCAAGTATCTTTTCCTTTGCTGGTATCCGTGGCGAAAATGTTTTTGCACTTTTATCAAAAAAAAATGTGAATCATTCAGTACGTCATTTCCGGCTTATTTTGATTCAGATAAAGTGTCCGCCAAAAAGTCCGCGTTGACAAACACACAAAATACATCCGCGTTGTGTCCCTCACTCTGTATTTTCCAATGTAGAATTGGAAGCTGAGGAAGGCGTCCTGTCCCCTAGACTTGGAAGCTGAGGAGGGCGTCCTGTCCCCTAGACTTGAAAGCTGAGGAGGGTGTCCTGTCCCCTAGACTTGGAAGCTGAGGAGGGCGTCCTGCCCCCTAGACTTGGAAGCTGAGGAGGGCGTCCTGTCCCCTAGACTTGGAAGCTGAGGAGGGCGTCCTGTCCCCTAGACTTGAAAGCTGAGGAGGGCGTCCTGCCGCCCCCTCCCTTTTCCGCATATGTTTCTCTGTTCATCACCCTCATATACGGCTTAAATTTTTGTTTTCATTCTGGGGAGGGGGGGGATAGCGACACGAAGATTTTGTTATGATTATGTAAGCGCGTGCGTATCGCGGCCTTTTTTTTTTACCTGGGGGGGATCGGTGGTTGAAAGGGGAGGGAAAATCTGGAAATAAGTGGAAATGGAGAATTGGAGGGGGGGGGGGTTGAAGGGGTCAATCAGCTAGTGGTGATTACATTAATTGTATACAGATGTTAATTAAAGCGATGGCTATGATTGGGCATGCGCGAGACAGATGGGAAGAAGAAGAACGCTAGAATGGGAGTGGGCGAGGGAGGTTGGCGGGGACTAACAAGTGTGTTGATTAACAATAACAACCGCGCAATACGTAAAGTGGGGAGGGGGGGGCTTTACCCTTGTCACGTGAAGGGGATGGCGAAATTAAGAACTTGGAGTTTGATAGGACGAGAGATGCAGGTGACTGAGTGACCTTTTCTTGACCTTGTACGTAAAATAAAGGGTGGAGATAATCAAGGGAGAGTAATTAAACCCGGCGAATACTCAGAACCACGATTTCTCTCCCTTTGTTGATATAATTAATTTTGGCAATATTTAGCCAAAACGATTTAATATAGGCAGCAGTTCAAACCAGCTTTTTACGACGCTATGCAATTGCTCGATTGTCTGACTCATTCCCTGATGTGATGATTGGTTAGGACAAGTACTTCTGATAACCTCCTCAAAGAAAAGCAAATGTTAATGAATTATGTACACAAAAAAAAAAACAACAACAAATCTGACACACACACCCACGTCTGCTTTGTTTTGTCTACAATGTTATCAGTTATCTTTTCCTGAAATCAGTCCTAGATGGCGCTCGCAAACGGCAACACTGGAAATGCTATAGTTTACTTTTGATAAAAATTATAACAACTCTTGTCTATCGGTCTGTCTGATAAAAAAAAAAGCTTGTCCACGTTCTTTCTCCCACACCCAATCTCTGATCAAGCTGAAATATTGCACAATTATTTCTTTGACTTAACAAAACAAGAATCAATATAGGAAAAAAATCAACCAATTAGTTAACGAACTATTGGTGAATAATTATTTTGCTTTGGTATCTCGAACAAGGGAAAGAAATTGCACTTGACTGATATGGTGGTAAAGGTGGATTTATCCCAGTTTATACTTTGTAGAGACAAACAGATAACTACAAAACCTTCTTTCCTCATAAGCACTCACCTGGCACAACGGTAGTGGCTCGAGCAGCCTGAGGAAGATTTAGCCCGTAAGTTCGAGTTCAGGTCGTCCACCATTTTTTTTTAAATGCATTAAAAAAAATGATCAACCAAATTCAACAGTTTCTACGTTTGAATTTTTTTTTTAAAGAATGTTTTTTCCTATTTGAACTATTCAATAGGTACCATGGTACTAAGTGGCCGGGTCTCTTCTGTTTTCTTCTTAACATCCTGCAAATCGTAACGCTCACACAGTATTGTTATAACTCTGCCATGCGCACCGCCATCTAAGCTAGTGCAGAAGGTGCGCACTGTTAGAGACTAGACTGAGAAGGTGCGTACTGTTAGAGACTAGACTGAGAAGGTGCGCACTGTTAGAGACTAGACTGAGAAGGTGCGTACTGTTAGAGACTAGACTGAGAAGGTGCGCACTGTTAGAGACTAGACTGAAAAGGTGCGCACTGTTAGAGACTAGACTGAGAAGGTGCGTACTGTTAGAGACTAGACTGAAAAGGTGCGCACTGTTAGAGACTAGACTGAAAAGGTGCGCACTGTTAGAGACTAGACTGAAAAGGTGCGCACTGTTAGAGACTAGACTGAAAAGGTGCGCACTGTTAGAGACTAGACTGAAAAGGTGCGCACTGTTAGAGACTAGACTGAAAAGGTGCGCACTGTTAGAGACTAGACTGAAAAGGTGCGCACTGTTAGAGACTAGACTGAAAAGGTGCGCACTGTTAGAGACTAGACTGAAAAGGTGCGCACTGTTAGAGACTAGACTGAAAAGGTGCGCACTGTTAGAGACTAGACTGAAAAGGATGTCAACATGAGAAAGAAGAGAACAAGTTCCGCCCAGGTCTAGAGCCGATGTGAAAAGACTGAGCTAAAGACAGATGTTTTATGTGCTTGTGATGTCCTGTGAATAATCATCGTTGCCTCGTTGGGTTGCCTCCCTTCAGTTATTACAGTTTGTTGTCCGGACTCCCTCCACCCCTTTTCCGTTTTTGTTTGCCCTCTCATTAAAACTCCTCCACATTTTCAACACAACAGACTGTAAATGAAGAGGGAGGGTTTTGAAGGGTCTGGGAGCGGAGAAGAAGTGATACTTGAATTTACGGGCAGTTGCAATTCATTGAGACTACATTACACGGGCAAAGGAACGTGCGGGGGAGCGTATACTTGCGAAACTTTCTCTGTTATTATTATAAGAAAAAAAAAAGGAGGGGCCAATGACAAGATAAACTACATACCCTCAAGCCTGGAAACAAATCAACCGTCCTAGCATGTTGTTAGTGCTAGTCATTGTATATTTATTGTTCTTCAATTAAATTTTATATTATATTATACTAGTCGACCGGCGGCGTAGCATGCGCCGCTATTTTGCAGGGCCGGCCTTAGGCGCCTGCAGTATTTTATTATATTGTTATAACTCTGCCATGCGCACCGCCATCCAGGCTAGTGCAGAAGGTGCGAATTCTAGAAACCAGACTAGGAAGGATGTTTATATTAGCAAGGAGAACGATTTCCGCCCAAGTCTAGAGCCGAAGTAAAAAGACTGTGCTAGAGATAGATGTTGTTATAATGTATTTGTGATGTCCTGTGAATAAATATCCCTGCCTTCTTGAGTTGCCTCCCTTAAGTTATTACAATATATTACTTATTACTGCAGTATGAATCTATTAAAGGAAGTTAACTCAGTGCACCATTTCATCCAATTCTAACACTTTAGATTTTAAATCCATCCATCCCAGTGACACTACAGCCCATGGAGGGCCCTGGCCTGCTTCAACACATCTTTCCATTCATTCATCCATTCCTGTGGCACTACAGCCCATGGAGGGCCCTGACCTGCTTCAACACATCTTTCCATTCAGATCTCTCCTGGGCCTTTCGTCTCCATGCCCGAACTCTTAAGTTGCTGTAGATCTGCCATCCATCGTATTCGTGGTCTGCCTTTGGGTCGTCTGCCGTTTGGTTTTTGCAGGCTTACAATTTTCGCTACTTTGTTCTCTGACATTCTTTCAAGGTGACCTCCGCAAGGTAGTCGGTTCTTTTTTTTTTTAATTTCCGTCTAGATATTTGAATAATAATAATAATTATAATAATAATAATAATAATAATAATCTGTAAGCAATGTGAAAGTGCTCTATTAGAAAATGCAATGTTTGTTTAATTGTATTTTTTTTTTCAATTATTTAATATTACGGTATGTTAGTATGTATTTACTAGTTAAGAAACCTGAATTAATATTATGATAGGACAGTAAATTATAATTCGTTATTGTTTCTACCTAGGGGTCCTTGGACTTTTAACACCTAAAACTCTGACCTAAAGTTTAATAAATAATATTGTCCTAAAAAAAAAAGACCATTGAGTAATTATGCTACTTGTAGAAATCACTCTTCACATTGTTCAAAGTATTTAAGAAATTGGTCTTTTTTGTAATTCTTCCTTGCCACATGGAAGTGCTGTTTACATTAATGGCCTCATTGATTTTATTGTAATTGGAATATGAAAACAGTCTAGATCTAGACTTCCAAGTACTAGCTACAAAGTAGGTTACAATAAGTCACTAATTGATATTATTATTTAATAGAACTAGGCCAGTACTAGATCTAGATCTACATCTTAGCATAGGAAGACATTGCCATTATTGTCCTGTATAAGACCATAACCACGCGACAAGTAGGTCAGATATTCGGAACAACCCCATTGGTCTTTGAAAACTGAGCTCGAGTTTATAAATGACTTTCTACTGAGCAGATAAACAACGATCTAAACTCTAAATAAATATGCTTCACAACCTCGCGTGAAGTTAATGAAAAGCATTTAGTCAGGGCAATTGCATTGTGGGAAATCTTCAGGTTCTTATAAATGTGATGATTTGACACAAACAATGCGCATTCGGAATATCTGAAGATTTAGAATGGGTCGCGGAATCCTAGCAAGTTACATGCTTGACTGCTCAAATGACCGGAAGTCTTATGTCTGTCTTATGTCTGTCGTATGTGTTTTGTTTCCATGGAAATGTACTCTCACACCAGATACAATATGGCCGCTTCATTTGCGTTCAGTCCCCACTCAAGTTAGCGGAGGTGCCCTAACGTCGTATTCATGAATGCATGATTGAGCTCACCGGGCACCTTGCTACGCCACCGCCGCCATGTTCCTGTGGCATTTTACGTCTCGAGAGACGATCTTTTCCCTTTGCAACTTCTTGTGTGACTAAAGAGGTCAATCCTTGATATACAGCTGCGATCGCAGGTTGGGCATATGTGATCCCCAACGCCGTTGCATTATCACCTTTCTTTCTGCTTCAGTAGTGTATGGCATCTGCTATTTGGGACCCTTCCTTTATGCTCTATCTCTCCATGTAGATCTATCCAGTGCTACTTTTTCCCAGCTGCTAAAGTCGATTTTGAAGAGCTTCGTGTCCGTTTGCATACATCCGTATAACGTAAGACCAGCGGCTCTCCTGCCTTCTATTAGATCGCCTTACAGAAGTGGAAGTCGACCCACTGGCATTCTACGAACGTGGCCAAAGGCAGCCAATGGGGAAGTGCCGCCATGTTTAACATAAAGAATATTTCAATCATGTTTGATAAGAAGTTAATTAGAAGTTATTTTACTTGTGTACGATTTTTTATTTTTCTGCGGTTGATGAGAGTTTTTGAGTGAGTCCGACTCAATGTTAGTAAGTAGTAGCCGCTACTTCCCAGGAGTGATGAGTTTCATTACGGCAATGATTCCACGTTGTATCAGATAAGAAGACAACAGCTAACAACTTTTGTACAATAACTCATAATGCAGGATATAAAAATAGAATCTGATTTGTAATTAGAATGTATGGTATCCATGTTAAACATTGGTGTAAGGTCCTCGTTTGTGGATTTTTCACTAAGCTGCAACTGGATTAGTAAAAATTCATCTGTGATTTGGATCTGAATTAGTCCAAAAGGGTTCAAGGCCCCGTCGGGAATATCCAAAATTCCAATCTTTGGTTTAGGTCGTCATAGAATAGTTCTTTAAAAAAAACATATTAAACAGTAGTTAGGGGTGAGTTGATTATTAGTCAAATTATCTAAACGGATAAATTGGCTTTTAGCGAAGAAGATAATTTAATTGTATATTTTTTGCATCTTTCTGCGGTCCCATGCGGTCGTTTGAGAACCATTGGTCTCCTGTATTAAGCATTCTATTATGATGTTTTGATGTTATGATTTAGGATCCATTGAAAGATGTAGACTTATACTCACACACAAACACTGTAATGTTATGATTTTTTGAGATCCATTGAAAGATGTAGACTCATACACACACACAAACACTGTAATGTTAGGATGTTTTGAGATCCATTGAAAGATGTAGACTTATACTCACACACAAACACTGTAATGTTAGGATGTTTTGAGATCCATTGAAAGATGTAGACTCATACTCACACACAAGCACTGTAATGTTATGATGTTTTGAGATCCCTTGAAAGATGTAGACTCATACTCACACACACTGTAATGTTAGGATGTTTTGAGATCCCTTGAAAGATGTAGACTCATACTCACACACACTGTAATGTTATGATGTTTTGAGATCCCTTGAAAGATGTACACTCATACACACATACACTGTAATGTTAGGATGTTTTGAGATCCCTTGAAAGATGTAGACTTATACTCACACACAAACACTGTAATGTTAGGATGTTTTGAGATCCCTTGAAAGATGTAGACTCATACTCACACACACTGTAATGTTAGGATGTTTTGAGATCCCTTGAAAGATGTAGACTTATACTCACACACAAACACTGTAATGTTAGGATGTTTTGAGATCCCTTGAAAGATGTAGACTCATACTCACACACACTGTAATGTTAGGATGTTTTGAGATCCCTTGAAAGATGTAGACTCATACTCACACACACTGTAATGTTAGGATGTTTTGAGATCCCTTGAAAGATGTACACTCATACACACATACACTGTAATGTTAGGATGTTTTGAGATCCCTTGAAAGATGTAGACTCATACTCACACACACTGTAATGTTAGGATGTTTTGAGATCCCTTGAAAGATGTAGACTAATACTCACACACACTGTAATGTTAGGATGTTTTGAGATCCCTTGAAAGATGTACACTCATACACACACATACAAACACACTTTAAAAAAAAAAGTGCGTGTCCTCAGATTTGTCATGTCCATCTGACATATGAGTCTGCTGCGTGAGAGGGCGGGAGACTGATGGTCGTCTGGTGGTTGGGATGAAAGGCAGACATTGTTCTACGTCACACAGAGGGCATTGTGGGAGGTTCGTCCTTCGCTAGTGATGCTGCTAGGCTACGACGTCAGGACGTGTTGTTTTCGCTTTTTTTGCAGTTATTTAAGATGGCGGTCAGTTGACGTCTGCTTAACTGGCGGGCTAAGCAGCCTTAACTATGAAGTAGATCTATGAATTCTTCGGGTTTGGGCAGTTTTAGGCAAGATGGTTACCTTATTTTGGCATACCTACTGTAATGGAAAATAGTATAGTGTATCCAAATATCCAAATAAGAAAAATAAAACAAAATTTCTTCCATTATAATGTGCGATGATATCGATACTTCATAATACTTGTGAAACGACGTGAGAATGTATTTTAAAAAAAATGATTACAGTGCAATGGTTGTAATGATGCGGTGTTTGTGTGTTTCTATGGTGACAGTGAGAAGAGGTTAGCGATTGGTTGTGAATGATGCAACATAGGTGGCATTGTCATCACTTGGTCTTAGTTAGGGGAGGCGACTCCAGAACGTGAGACTGAAAGGTTGTGTTATTGTAGTGAGTTTGAGTTTGTTAAGAAATATTGCACATTTATTTGATCTCATATTAACTTGAGTTCTTTCTATATTATAAATAAAATTCTGTTTAGTTTTGTTCACAAAAGTTGTTCAAGTTATTTGAAGTTTTATTAGTTAAGGTATGTTACGCCTACAACGGTTTAGTTGTCTACCAGCTACAAGTCAACAACTGGTTGGCACTATGCTTTGAATGGTACTGAATGTGTCGCTTAAGCATAATGAAGACTTATATTACAATTCTCTGACTTGTTATTTATATTTTTTTTATTTATATAATGATAAGAATAAATGAATCAGATACAAATAATAGCCAATACAGTTATAAGAAATGTATTACAATTGTGTTAAACGTTTACAATATTTCATTCCATAGTGACTATCTGACATATGTTGGGGGAAAGCAGGGACGGACTGGCTAAATGGGCAAACGGGCAAATGCCCGGTGGGCCGGTACCAAATGGGCCGGTCTGGTCGCGACCAAAGAAAAAAAAATTAATGCAGAAAACTTTTTAAAAAAGTGACAGCAGCTAGACACAAAGGCCCGAACACGTTTTCTTGTTGTTGTTTTTTTAAATTCTTATTACAATTAATTTTGTTTGAAATTCATTAAGAATATCAAAAACAAAATACACTATACACTGTACGTATTATCATTTGCAAAACGTTAGACCGTACTTTCTGCTATGCACGAGCGGCATGGACTGCTTTGATGTCTTCGAGGTTGTGTTTGGCCTGATCATTTTGCTTGTCGGCATGGGCCTTTGATGGCACTCCCAATTTTTTTTTTTTGCTCCTTCCCTCGCCCGTCTTTTAATGGTTCCAATGAAATTTAACCAAAAAGAGGGATGGATGAGAGAGGTTAAGTTAGAAAACATTGATATAACGCAGCAAAAAAAAAAAAGATAGGCGCGACTATGAGCTCTTTAACAATACTTAATAGAAATTTACTTGAACACATACACACAGCCGCGAAATTGCAAACCACCCAACTTATTCACAGCTCAATATGGGTATAAAGTTCTACTTTCTGCGATTTGAAAGGAAAAAGTAAGTTTCTTTTTGTTTATTTTTAATAACATAGATCTAAAAATACTACACTTAAGGCTTAAAAAAAACTAGTCGCTATTTTGCAGGGCCGGCCTTAGGTGACCGCAGTGGGCTACGCACTTTCAGAGGACCCGCGCTAATTCTAGGTGTATAAATTATTAAATTAAACCATTGTATGATTTATAACAGATTTCCAGCGGCCTCCTGTCGATTTACCAGGAGCTCCTGGAAATCTCCTGAAATTGCAAAATATACGAAAAAGTCCTGGAAATATCCGGAAATTATTAAAATCTTAAGAAAACTCATACTAAGAAAACTCATACAAATCTCCTGAAATATATAGACAAAAATTGTCATTTTAGGGTGTCATTCAATATGGAAATATGCCAATTCTCCGCGCGATAAAAAAAACGGCATTGTCCCGTAATTTTGGAGTCTGGTGAAAGAAGCTTATAATAATTTATATAGAGCCGTCACATCCGATATTTAATGAAAGGAGATTTATATTTTAAATAATGGGTCATAGTATATTCATATACAAATCGCATTTTTTGAAAATATACTAGGAGGAAGCAAGAGCTTTTCACATTAAGTAAGTGCCTCTCTAACCGTTCTGCTTTCTCTTATCTTTTGGAATGGGTTGGAATGGGTCAGCCAGAAAAGCAATGATTTAGCATATTTTAAGTCACAGATCAACATGCATGACTAGATTGACACACGAAATGAGTAAGACGTAACAATCTTATTTTTTGAAGAAACGTCTGTAATCTATAAGTAATACCAAAAAGCTTCAAACTCATTAGGCTGCTATTGTAGTGTTTATAGTTTTCAGACTACATACATGTATAAATAGAATACATTATGTAATCCTACGAATGCATAGATCCAGTTTTCGATGCGTTATCAAACTTTATATATTTTGTAGAGAATTAGGCTTACACCTATAATATTACACATGGGCGTAGCCGGGAGGGGAGGGTCTTCAAACCATCACTTGCCTCAGACCTCATTGTCTGAAAGGGAAACTTTACTTACTGCCCCAGTGCAGCCAACGTAAGCAAACTACAGTTTCCAAATTTCATGAGCGTAGTGGTTTCCCTTCCCCCTCCAATACAAAAACAAAAGAATTTTACCATTTTCTACCAGTCGCTGGACTCCATTGAATAGCAGATTTGGTTTTTGAATTTTGTTAGCGGAAGAGTAGCAGGCTAATTGCACTGTAGATACCTCAGAATATGCATTTTCAAAGCTTAAAATAACGGAAATAATGCTTGGTTCCGGGGCTTAAGGCTTTGCCCCGGACCCCACGGAGGGGGGGGGGAGCTCGCAGCGCTCCCCCGGACTTTCTAGCTGCCCTTTGGCGGTGTGTACTGTCTTTCCACTAATTATAGGAAGAGAGTATTCTTCTAGGGTAGAAAAAAGAATGAAAGATCATAATGTCATGATGATTAATTACATATACACACACACCAATATATATATATATTAATTGCGGAGTTGGGTAACCCCAACCCCCCGAAAATATATGTCATGCCATTTGTGGGCCGGTTTATATGGTAATGCCCGGGCCGATTTTGATACCCAGTCCGCCCCTGGGGGAAAGTAAATGGTCAATTTAGTTGGTCGTAGACCGTTAAAGACATTCACGTGTGAACAATAACTATAGGACACACAAGGTCAACAATATCTATGTGGAGTTCATTTGTTGAGCACAAACCTTGACCATTTTTGCGACCTACAGCCGACGGTTAACGAGGGTGCCATGAGGCCAGCACAACGACCAAGGGCCTTTACAAATTTCTCTCAGCTAATGTCAGGTGACAATTAGGATTGCATAGTCCCCTCTCAGGCCTTGCGATCTATAGAGCAGATGATGTTAAGGTCATCTGTTTATGTGGCCCACGGTTAACGAGGGTGCCATGTGGCCAGCACAGCGACCAAGCGCCTTTACGTTTTTCCCAACTAATGTGAGGTACCCATTAGAGCTGGGTGGACTCAGGTGCCCTAAAGATCAAGAAGTTAAAAATCCGTCTTTATCAAGATTCGAACTCGAGACCTTCGTTTCGGAAGCCAAGCGCTACTACTCGGCCACTACGCCCCACATTGTCAGAAACAAGAACTTTAAAAAGCGAGTCTTTACTTTCTGTAGATGAGTGCTGTCCCCTTCCTTTGTTATAACCTCAGTTCGGCTATCTGATAGTGCAGTGTTTCCCAAACTTTTAAACGATGTGTACCCCTTTTATATATTTTTTTTCGTAATATAGAGGGCCCCCCGGCCCACACACACACAACTTTTTAATTTATTAAAGGAACATAATAATTGGGAATTTTTAAAAATCAGCATAGTTAATGAGGTGCAACGCGTACCCCACTTACCATATCCCTGGGGGTACGCGCACCCCACTTTGAGAAACACTGTGATAGGGGAAGAACTACAGGTGTATTTGATTAACATATTCCTCTTCATCCTATTGTTGGGTCTACGGGGGGAAGAATCTGAAAGCATATAAGCGGGAATGCCTTTCAGCTTAATGTCTACGCAGAAGTTGTCCGTTGAGTCAAGGGTGCTTCTCCCTTGTGCTGATGCTTACCTAGATAACTTCCCTTACATCAAGTGTGGGGCTTCATTACACATCATGGCGCCCTCCTCCTCCTCCCTCACCTTCACCCGAGTAATCGCCCCTCGCTTATTCTATTCTCTTTTTTTTTTTTTTTTCATATGTGCAAATATTAATAATAAACACCTGTTGACATTAGCCGGGCGAGCTGAATGATTGAGTCAACATGGCGCTAGAGCGCTAACTGCCATCGAGATGGGGGCCCCCTCGCTGAAGTGGACTAAGGGGGCCCCCGGGTTGAAGTGGGAGTGAAAGAGAAGCTGATATCTCTGAATAAATGTGATTGAAAGGGACACTGCCGCCCTCTTCCATTGGGACGCCGCTTTCTTGGGA
The DNA here is from genome assembly GCF_947242115.1 of Biomphalaria glabrata. Lineage (NCBI taxonomy): Eukaryota > Metazoa > Mollusca > Gastropoda > Planorbidae > Biomphalaria > Biomphalaria glabrata. The sequence continues at coordinate 9,079,990 of NC_074717.1, read as the reverse complement.
AAGTTTTTTGTTGAGTCAAGAAGCTCCAAAAGTTGGCGAAGGGCTCGGAAATATAAAGTGTTGGGAATGAGTTTGAATCTTTGTTATATAATGATATTTACTTCCAGATTTGTACTCTCTCATATTACCTACTTTCTTCCCCCTTTCTCTCTCTGTCTCACCATTTACTCCCCTCTCCACGCTCTCACATTTCTATCCTCTGTGTTTATGTTTGCATCTCTCTCGCTCTCTCTCTCTCTCTCTTTTTCCATATTTACGCTCTGTTGCCTCTTTCCTGTATCCTCTAACCTTTCCTATAGATTCTCTCTCTCTCTTATACCTTCCCGTACCTCCCCCTTTCTCTCTAACACTCTCTCTCTCTATCTCGTTATGCTACCTTTCTCTCTCAATCTTTCTCTCTTTCCCTCTCTAGCTGTCTTTCTCCCTCTGTCTCTCTCTAGCTTTCTCTCTTTCTCTCCATTTGTCTTGCTATATTATGCCCTGTCATTTCCCCTCTGTCCATCTTTTGCTCTGTTTCTACCTCTTTCTCTTTCTCTCTCTCTCTCTCTCTCTCTCTCTCAATTGAAAAAACTACAACTTACCTCGTGTCGTGATGAAGGGTATCACTGACTTTGACTCGGTTAATATTGACACAAACGTGTTCCCGTCCCTTCTGACGCCAAATGTTAAGTTGTATTAAACGTCCGCAAATAAGAAAGGTTTCTAAGTGCTCTATTGTTATCCGCTTGGAACAAACAAAAAATTTAATTAAAAAAATATTCGCTAAAGGGGACCGGGAGGGGGGTATTCAAAACGTATTGAGCATCGCTAAAGTTTTCTGAACTTAAACTAAAATTACTGAGCGAACACTCACACTCTCACATATATTTCCACACTCAGACTTTCACACACACTCATCCGGGCATTAACGCAATCACACACACTCTCGCCCGCACAACTTTTTTTTCTCTTTTCTCTTAACAAAATGAAGTGACATAATCATGTACCGGACAGGTCTACAAGCGTAGGTTGAAGTTTTGAGCTTTAGAACCTAAACAATAATCTCATATAAGATTTAATTCTTAAGTTTGTTTTTGCACCATAACCATGGAAACTACTATCATGTCTTCAAAATAGAAGACTGTGAATGTCTATATTGCATTACTATATTTCTCAAAATAAAATTTAAAAAAATAAATAGCTAAAATTGTTCACTTATTGAATTTATATACGTTGGTAATCTTTCATTTTCTAAGACCTAGACAATATGATGAGGATTACATACAGATTGACAATATTTCATTCTTTAAGACTTAAACAATATGATGAAGATTACATACAGATTGACAATATTTCATTCTTTAAGACCTAAACAATAAGATAATGTTGATTGTCTTCTCTCATTCTTTAAACTCTCGACAGCCTCCTCGAGCACTGACGACGGAGATCTCTTCAATGAAGTAGGTCTCGCCTCTGGTGAGCAGGAAGCAGATGGTGCTACCCTTGAAGGGATGCAGATAAAAGAACCTTCCATGGGAGAATACCGAGGTCAAGGCACTTACCTTACACGAGTTCCTTATGAAGGGCCCGTCGGCTTTACAGGCGCTCAGGTAAGAACTACTACAGCTTAAAATGGAATGGTATTCAGGTGCCGTATTAAATACGATTTTCTCTGCTGATTCAGAGTGATTCGGAGTGATTTTTTAAAGGCAATGACTCAATTCCTAGAGGATGTAAGAGCTGGAGTGATGGAACTACTCATCATTAAGTTCCCTCTGCTGATATTAGATGACATAATTAATTTAATAAAGATAGTAATCATAATTTTAGTAATAAAGCGTTGAAAGAGGGGGGGGGGTCTCGCTGAAGTGGACTAGGGGGGCCCCGGGTTGAAGTGGGAGTGAAAGAGAAGCTGATATCTCTAAATAAATGTGATTCAAAGGGACACTGCCGCCCTCTTCCATCGGAACGCCGTTTTACTTGGGAAAGTTTTTTGTTGAGTCGAGATGCAAGATGCTCCAAAAGTTGGCGAAGGGCTGTTAACAAACATAATGAAAGCTCAAACAAAATAAAAGCAAGAATTGAAATGTCAAACTAATCTAAAAAAAAAAAAGTTTTGAACAGATAAGTCCTAATGTTTTTCTTGAATGTAGTGAAGCGTGTTGTTAGTCTGAGCCTGTAAAAAGCCTGCAGACCGTAACTTTTGAATGAGAAACGCACGACTAGAAGCGTTTAGTCCCTGGAGCGCAGTGCTCTCTGACGGACGTATGAAGCGGATCATCTCATTAAACTACAAAGGCATTTCTTTGTCGTCCGATGCAATGATGACATGTACTGCATTGACAGAAAGCCTATGGAATGTACGCTAGAGAGCAGTAGCCGAATCACGACTTGTTTTCCGTAGCACTTTTAGTCTGAAAAATGGTTAACAAGACATAGCAACAAGAGATGGTTAGTTTTTAAAGGAAATTTGATGACTGGTAAAAACAATTAACACTGGTACATAAGACATCTACTACGTGCATGCTAAGCCAAATTGAATAATAATTTCTGTAGCTACGCTGATCATGGGTTAAATTCCAGTCATGTCATCAAGATAGTTCCCCTTTCAGACCTTGTGATCTATTGGGAAGATGTTGTAAAGGTCATCTGTTTCTGTGGCCCACGGTTAACTAGGGTCTCATGTCGCCAGCACAACGACCAACCGCCTTTACATTTCCCTCAACTAATGTCAGGTATCCATTAGAGCTGGGTGGACTCATAAGCGCCCTAAAGATCCCGAAATTGAAAATCCCAGTCTTCACCAGGATTCGAACCCGGGACCCCCGGTTCGGAAGCCCAGCGCTTCATCACTCAGCCACCGTGCCTCCTTCATCAAGATAAGCGCTATAAAAATGAAATAGATTTAAGGGATAGTAGCTGTGTATTTCGATGACGCCATTTTTACCAGTAATAATGTATGCATCCAACGTGTATTTTTTTGGTCATGGTGAAGCAAGGAAATAGTTTCACTTTTTAATTTCTAATATGATCAATCGATTAATTTTTAATTTCATCAAGGACCATAATGTAGGTCATCGGCATTCTAAAAAAATCAGCAATGTTTAAGCAAGTGGTTCACATTACATATAATATCATTCTGCCCCGTGACTCCTCTGGGTGCATCCATTGTCATCCGAGACAGAAGGAGACAGACAGACAGACAGACACACACACACACACACACACACACACATATATATATATATATAATATCGCATTTGGCAGTCACTGCTATATCAATATCGTGTCACTATACCGATAGCAACGTAGAAGAATAAAAAAAAAAAGGAAGGTTTTCCTTTCAGACCTTGCCATCTATCAGTGGCGTAGCTAGGGTGAGGAAAGGGGGGGGGGGCTTCACTTGAGGGATGGGGGAAAAAACAATGAGTGTTCAAATTTTTTTTTACATCAAATATTAAATATTACGCCATTATTTCATGTCATGATGTCGAATGTCAAAATACAGGGGCCCCTAAAGAGGTCAACCCCACGGGTCCCCAAAAGATGGCAAATTCCTAGCTACGCCACTGCGATCTATAGGGCAGATGATGAAACGGCCCCCCCAAAAAAAAGTTATTAAATAATAAAGGCCAGCATTGCAACAGTCTAATGTTGCAGCCACACACACACACACACACACACACACACTCACAAGCGATACATAAATGTTCGTGCTCAAAGCCTAAGAAGTGTGAACCAACTTGTACCTCGGCAAATATTCAGGTGCCCTATCCATCAGGGCTAAACATACAGGGGGCGGGGGACTCTATGCCAACACGATCAAGCATCACCCCCCTCTCCTCCCACCTCAACATTTTTAAAAATATTTTCTCCATACCTACATTCATACGCTATCCTTTATTCTAATCCTTCTTACATACACGCACACACACACGCACGCACATACACACTTCGTCCATTTTTTTGTCTCTCTAACAAAGGATAACTTCCATGTTCTTATAAAATGTCAGCCTTATGGGGACTGCTCGGTAGGCCCCGACTGTTTGTCTCTCTCTCTCTCTCTCTCTACCTTTCTCCCCTCCTCTCTCTATCTTTTTGTCTCTCTCATTTCTCTCCCTCTCTCTTTCTCTCTGTCCCTTCCTTCCTTTTTCTCTTTCTCTCTCTCTCTCTCTTTCTCATGCCTCTATCCCTCTGTCTCTTTCTCTCTTTCCCTTCCCCCTTCTCTTTCCTTTGCTCTCTTTTTTCTCTTTCTCTTTTCCTTGCCCATTCTCTCTCTTTCTCTCTTTTTTCTCTTTTTCATTCCTCTCCCCCTCTCTTTCTCTTTCCCTTCTTCTCTCTCTCTCTCTCTCTCTCTCTCTCTTAACCTATCCAGAAACTGTAAATTCATCCAAAACATCTCTTTACACAATCCGCTACATCAATCCCATATAACATCCCTTTATTTAATTCATCACAACAATCTCTTTACACAATCCGCTACATCAATCCCATATAACATCCCTTTATTTAATTCATCACAACAATCTCTTTACACAATCCGCTACATCAATCCCATATAACATCCCTTTATTTAATTCATCACAACAATCTCTTTACACAATCCGCTACATCAATCCCATATAACATCCCTTTATTTAATTCATCACAACAATCTCTTTACACAATCCGCTACATCAATCCCATATAACATCCCTTTATTTAATTCATCACAACAATCTCTTTACACAATCCGCTACATTAATCCCATATAACATCCCTTTATTTAATTCATCACAACAATCTCTTTACACAATCCGCTACATCAATCCCATATAACATCCCTTTATTTAATTCATCACAACAATCTCTTTACACAATCCGCTACATCAATCCCATATAACATCCCTTTATTTAATTCATCACAACAATCTCTTTACACAATCCGCTACATCAATCCCATATAACATCCCTTTATTTAATTCATCACAACAATCTCTTTACACAATCCCTTTACACGATGGCTGCCTGGTCGTGCGGTTTGCGCCTGGACTGTCGTTTGGATTTATCGATGGTCCCGGGTTCAAACCCTGCCCGCTCCCATCAACTCACTCTGTCTGGTACAATTTGGAACACGTTTTTTTCTCCCACACCCATTCTCGGATCAAGTTGAAGTTTTAACAAATTATTTATTGTACCTTACAAAACATGGATCAAATTATTTTTTTTAAATACCGATTGGTTAGTTAATTATTGGTAATTAATTGTTTTGGTTTGATGTCGAAAAGGGGGGAATAAATTCTGCATTATTTAGAAATACGGCTGTGACTGTAGAGTTCTTCCCCTTATATGAGCTTTGTTGTTTTAATGTAAACTATTTTATATATTTTGCTTCTTAAGCTTTATGCTTAGTAGCGAAAGAGACATTTTTATTCTGTATTTTTGCTTGACACTCGTGTCCCATTCCCACAGGACATCCATTTTGACTTCAGTCTTCATCTAAAACTTTCATTCTGGCCAGACGCCAAACTCCCAGTCAACTGGCTTACATTCATTTCATCTCCGTGAAGCATCAACGCCCTCCACCGCCTCCCCCCCCCCCCCAACCCGGCCAACATCTTTGGTTGCAGACGTAGATATCTTGTTTTATTCACGTCTGCAAAGCGAGACGTTCTATCCACTGGGTCACGTAAATGTACACATTTGGCATCCCTCTATTATGACTGTATTGTATATTTGTCAACATCCTGGTCCTAGGCCGAGTGAAAGATGCTATTCTGTAACAGCACACCGTGGCCTATCAGAATAAAGATGGTGGTTTTTCCCTTAGGTATTTCGTACATACATACATACATACACATACATACATACATAGATACATAGATACATGCATACATATATACATACTTACATACAAACACACACACACATACACACACATACATACATACATACATACATACATACATACTTGATCATTTCAACAAAAAATACAACCAACATTTGTCCCGGGTTCGAATCCTGGTCATGACTGGGATTTTTTACTTGCGGGATCTTTATGGCGTCTCTGAGTCCATCCAGCTCTAGGTACCTGGCATTGGTTGGAGGAAAAAAAAAGTTAAGGCGGTTGGTCGTTGTGCTGGCCACATTACACCCTCGTTAACCGTGGGCCACATAAACAGATGACCTTTACATCATCTGCTCCATAGATCGCAAGGTCTGAAAGGGGAACTTTTGTTTTACTTGTTCTAGCCCCCGTCTCAGACGTGTATGTACAGCAGCTGACTTTCAACATTTGTTCACATCTTTTATCTCCTCATCTGATGTCATCTTTCATCCTACTTACATCAGAATCTATTCAGCCAATACAAACACGCACACACTTCCCATTACAATTCGCTCTTTTGGGATGAAGGTTGTGTTTTGTAAAATGATTGCATGTTTAATTAAACAAGTGTTTGCTGCTCTCTTGATATTGAAAAGAGTGTCGGCAAGGAAGAATGCCAGGTATATAGCGTAGGCGATACAATGTGACTGTACTTCAGACTTCAATCTTCATCCGCATATAACTTCATATACATGTGTAGGTTCTTCTTGGTGTAAAAATATATGTGTGTGTGTGTGTGTTTTGTGTATTCATGTACCTTAATCAACAAGGGCGTCTATGGCAACGACACGCCCCGGCACACCAACCACACTCCCCCCCCCCTCCACTCCACTTGGATGTTGAACAAGTCTGTGTCGCGACCTGCATCATCCATCTCACCTTTCACCATCCTTCACCTGCCTCCTTCCACACAGGGCATGGCACCCTCCGCCAAATACACCACATGGCACCCTCCGCCTCACACAGATCACAATTAGATTTTTTTTCATAAAAAATTCACCTTTAATAAAAACGAAATTTCTATCTCACTCTCTCTTTTATTCTTTTTCTCTTTTTTCTTAACACTCTCTCTCTCTCTCAATTATTTTCTTCTCTATATCCTCGGTTTTCTATTTTCTTTCTCTCTCTCTCTCTCTCTCTCCACTCTCTCTCTTTCCGTCCTCCCTCTCCTTCTTTCTTTCTCTTTTCTCTTTCTCCGCTCCCTCTCCTTTCCATCCATCTTTCCCTCTCTCTTTTCTCTCTACTACCTCTCCAACACCTCTAGCTTCTCGCATCTATTGTTTTCTCCTCTCTTTCCCGTCTCTCTCTTTCTCTCACTTTTCTCTCTCTCTGTCTCATTTTCTGTCCCTCCCACTCACCTTTTTTCTCACTCTTCTCTTTCACTTATATCTCTCTCTTCTACTCCTCTCTCTATCTTTCCACCCCCCCCCTCTCTCTCTCTCTCTCTCTCTCTGAGATTCTATTGTTCCTCATCCTCATCAAAAGCATCCTCCATCCTTATCGCACGTCATGCGTGACCAATGTACCTTGTGATCCTCTTACAGACTCGCTCTGTGTGTGTGTGTATGTGTGTGTGTGTATGTGTGTGTGTATGTGTGTATGTGTGTGTGTATCCTCCCTGTATACCTTAGTCTCACATCATATATCTTCTAGGTTTAGAAGGAGGGGAGGGCAATCCCCGGTCTCCCATTACCCCCCCCCCCCCCACCATCACGATGTTGTGTATGACATTGAAGAGGAGACTGAAACTGGTCCCATGAAACTGAAACATCATCACCCACAGGGGGGAAGTAACCCACAGCCAGGTTCAGCGGAGTGTAAAGTAACATCTGCGTCTTTACATGTATGTTGTAGGAATATCAACAAATATTTTGATGTACATACACCTATCTTGAATCACTTGTCTGAGCAAATAAATAGCTTAAAGCCTCCAATAAGAATACATGGGACCCTGGAGCACCTGGAGGATGTTAATTGTCTCCAATTTAATTTTTTGAGATTTAAATCTCGGAAATAATATCCATCGATATGCTCTGTGGTGGCACAAAACAAAACGGTATAAAACAAAATGACTACTGTACAAAAACAATATAGATGCAAATACGAACAACATTCACACACAGAAACTCATACACATTAAGTACACACTCACAACCAGCGCTTTATGAATTTGACTTCTATGTACTTCTCGATGACGACAGATGATCTTGTAACACTCTTACCGAAAGTGGGATAAAGGAGTTTTTAAATCTTTCAGTTTTAGTCCTAATGGAAAGGAGACGACCACTTCGTTCAGATCTGATGTAACAGTGGTTTAATGGGTGCAGGTTGTCTTTACGAATTTTAATCCTCGAGTAGAAATAATGAAAAGAGTGAAAACACTCTATACATCAAGCTATAATACACATTACAAACCATATTCAAGAATAAATTCACAAAAAATAGACTTGACATGAAGCTGGAAACTTCGTGATTGAACAGACAGATTTGAAGACAAACTTCTCTCCTCTAGTTCTCGAAGCGGAAATAACAAAAAAAAACTTTTCATTTCCTATTTCCTATTATTTTTTTGTATGTGAAATCTTGAAACTACGAGAAGCCAATGTGTGAATAAACGTCCTGTTTACACTTCTCTTGGGACCTTGACGCTTTTCACTGCAAACCAAAACTTGTTTTAAACATTTTAAATACCACGAGATTTCCATAGTCTCGAGATCCTGCATCCGTACATCAAAAAGAAGGGGCTATAAACTATAAATATTATATTTTTACAATACCTCCATTCAAAATTCCTGGGTGTGTGTGTGGAACCTGGACACGGATCCCAAATGAAGCCTGATAGTGTTCCTATAAATTTAACAGTTGCTGTATATCATTGAGAAAAGAGTTACTAGCTCATTGGCCACACTAGGAAAACTCTAGTTTGACCGTCTTAATTTTCCAAAGTAAAAAAGAAATGCAAATTTGGCTTCAGAACGAGAATATTTTGATCTTGAACGAACTAGACGTCATCGGATATTTCCGCATTCTCTGAAGAGTTTAATAGATTAGAGTTCAGAAAGAGTTTGCGCATCGTCTTCTAAGTCTAGATTTAAATGCCTATCATTGCAAAATTATAACAAGGTTACAAAAGACAGTTTGTGTGGAAACACAAACTCAAAATCGGCCCCCGAAGTAAAATGTTTTACATAATTCGGATAATCCTTCAGAGTTGAAGATAGTTTACTTCCTAGTTCAAACCTCCCGCAGGACGACGGGGGATGGGAGCAGGCAGGGTTTGAACCTTCGACCGTCGATAAATCCGAACGACAGTCCAGCGCACAAACCGCACGACCAGTGGTCCACTCAGGTAGGCTTCAATATTTTCAGAAAGAACATCCGAATGAAATTATATCAAAGACAAATGAGAGATAAGAATGGAGAAAGAAGGTTAACAGATCTTGTGTAGTGTCCCAACGGTCCCGCAGATCAAAGGATAGGTGAAAGTGAATGTAAAGTTAGATGTGAACCTGGCCTAACTAGTTTCCCTTTCAGACCTTGTGGTCTATAGGGCGGATGATGTAAAGTTCATCTGTTTTTTTGTGGCCTACGGTTAACGAGGGTTTCATGTAGCCAGCACAACGACCAACCGTCTTTACTTTTCCCCAACTAATGTCAGGTACCCATTAGAGCTGGGTAGACTCGGAAGTTGAAAATCCCAGTCTTCACCAGGATTCGAACCCGGGACCCTCGGTTCGGAATAAATAATGTAATTGTTTTAAAAGGCTCAATCTCATATTCGAATCGTCAAAAAAAAATAAAAAAATTCCGCTTTATAAAAAAAAATGTTTACGAAAATGAAGTTTATAAGATTATTATTCGTCTTAAATTAGGTGTAACATAATGCATACTAATTAGCTTTTTAAAAACTGCTTGCATAACTGATTTTAAAAATTAGAATTTTCGCTTTCAGAAAAAAAAAGTAGCCGTTGCATCAGAACTTTGAATGGTCTAAAATATTGTGAAGTCGGATTTTCAATATCTTTTCTAGTATACGAGATCTAAACGGGACGGACGGACAGACATTTCACACAAAACTAATAGCGTCTTTTCCCCTTTCGGGGGCCGCTAAAAAGTATAATAGAATTATACATTCGCTTAACCAGGATTCTTTCTCGGAGAAAGAGGGTGAATGGGGTGGAGTGAATAATGTTCCATTGTTTTGTTTTTTTTAAACATTATTATTATTATAGCTTTTATATAGCGCTACTTTTATGCTTATAGCATGCTCAGAGCGCTTTGGTCCAATCTCATTTGTGGACCGGTGGGGGGGGGGGGGGAGGGGGTATCTAGGAGTTGGTTTTCCGTGCTGCCTTTAGGGTTAGGGTCAGTAAACGCAACTCTGCCCGAGTCGGGTGTCGAACCTCGAGCCCCCTTGTAGGTAGCCAAGACAAGCCAAGTTCAAGCGCACTTAGCCTCTCGACCACGCTTCCCATTAGTTATGGAGAGAAAAACAATAGCTCTATACGTTTTTATAAGGGAGGAATTGTCTTTTTAAAAAGGATTTTAAAATATTTTTTGTGTCTTCTTGTTGCTTATGGTTTCCGAGTTAATCAAAACAAAATATGGCGAGCGTCTTACTTTTGAAATGAAGCGTTTAAGTTTTTTTAGGAAAATGATCAGAGTGTCTTCATTTGCGTATAGCGTGAGATATTGGGCAATAAATCACTGGACTCTATCGGGGGGAGGGGGTCGAGTTTGAATCCCAACTTGATCTAGGTCTGTGTTTGCTGAGTGCCAAAAGGCAGCACGAAAACCTTGTCCCGGATACCCTCTAACACCTCCCCCCCCCCTCCACTATGTCCACAAAATAGATTGTGCCATTTAGCATGCAAAAAATACATACAAGAATTTAAAAACAAAAAAACACAAATCAAACACTTCAGTGACCAATGGATAACTTTCTGTAAGTTTTTTTTTCACAATGGCAAATATTTATTGAGTGAGATTTAAGTTAAGTCTATCATAATTGTTTTTTTTTTTTAAATTCTCGTTTCGAGTTTACGAAAAATTGCTATTAATAACAAATACCTTGTTTTTTGCTAAGTATTACTTCTGTTAGTTTTACGAGTTTCAAAGTTTCTTCTGACACAAAACTTTTTTACATCCTGGCCCTTCCCTCTTGTGAGATGGCGGGGGGCTGGAGGTGGGCAGAGTTCAAATTACATTACGGAATATTGCCATGTTATAATATCTTCCTATTGCTGGTTACTATTTTCACGATTCATCTCTAATTCGTTCACAATATTAGAGACTGCTCTGAAAATTTACACTTCACGAGTGTAGTAATAGCTCTTGTTGATGAATAAAAAAAAATTATCCGGGCGAGATGTCGTTAATTAAGATAACCTGCACTAATTATGACGTTATCAGTGCTGTCAAACCTCCCCGCTCCTCACTCCCCCCCCCCCCCCCCAGCTTGCTAAACCTTTGTTTAGATACACTGAGTTTCACTTCCTTGGTGTCATACCAAATGATGCAATAGAGAAAGTAGGCGATGCCTGAGGGGGGGGGGGAACTAATAAGTGACACTGTGGGGGGGGGGGAGAGGGACGCATTAATGGAAGCAGTTGAACATATCAAGAATGTTACGGAGCCTTTCCCACCCCATCATCTCCACCTATACGCCTTTTCCGTCCAGGCTCTCTCAGAACAAAAAAAACAAAATTAAAATAAATCTTGAAAAAACTTTTTTTTTTTTTTAAAAAAAAAGGAAAACAAGGAACGGAAGAGAAGCAGACGAGAAAACATGTCACGTGACTCTGGTCGGGTAATTAAGAAGAAAACCAAAACAAGAATAGCTTTTGTTTGGTATTAGGTTACTATTTACTATTAATATCCGTTATCACGTCTAAACAGCAACACATCAGAATAACACTTTCAACATAGACATTGCAGCTGACTAGTAAATCGGCTTTTTTTTATTATTATTTATTACTACACTCTCTTGTCATTTTTAGCCACTACTAGTTTTGTGTGGTTTGTCTGTCCTTCCGTCCGTGCATCGTCACGTTTAGATTTTAAAAAACAAGATATTAAAAATCTGATTTCGTAATATTTTTGCAGCTTACAAAGTTTTAGAGCAATGGCTACTTTTATCTGAAATCGAACATTTTGTACATAAATATGTGAAGTGTGTTTTTTTAAAATAAAATATATAAATTAACCATTGATAGTAAAAGATTAAAATAAAACCTAGGGTTTGGTAAGGTTAGTAATTATATTGTATTTTTTAATACAATTTATGTAAACGTCATTTGGTTTAGTTATTTTTTCAAATAATGTTCTACAAAATATTTATAATACTTAAAAAAAAGTATTTTGCTATACATTCTACTAACAATTGACAGAATACGTTTATTTAATTTTTTTTTAAAGAAAAAAAGAAGAATGCATTTTGTATTCATAATTTCTAAACCTATTTTAAAACAAGATTTAATAAATAGTTCATATTATAATACTTATTTTCTGTATAGGTACGAAGTACTAGGACAGTAATAGAATAGGCTGCTCTTCCCACCCACATGCTTCTCCCTGGATAGATGGAGATGGGTTACTATTAGATGATAGTCGCATTGAATAAATAGATACCAAACTTTCTTATCCCATATAATACAGACGTTACTTCATAAAGAAGATGATTAATTTTACCTTTTTGTGAGGACCAGGCCCACCTCGGGGGTCCGCCTCTGAGTTACTGTTTCCAAACTCTCCTTGTAATCTTTTTTTTTTGTTGTTGTTGTGTTTTGTTTTATTTATCACTAGCACTCATTATTATTTTGTTTATTTATTTATTTTTAGATTAACCCGAAAGTGCAAACACAACATTTCGATTTCCGAGGGAAAAATAAAAGCCGTAAAGAAAAAACAGGGTCGGGCAATGGAAAGGGTGTGCAGGATGGAAAGGGGGGGGGGAGAAGGAAATGAACACTCCTCTGGGGGAGTGCGTTGTAGTCATGATTGTATTTCATGAAACTGAAGCATTAGAAGATTCAGTCCATCACACAATTCCCTCACCCACTCTCTCTCTCTCTCTCACTCTCTCTGTCTCTCTCACTCTCTCACACTCTCTCTCTCTCACTATCTCACTCTCTCTCTCTCTCACTCTCTCTCTCTCTCACTCTATCTCACTCTCTCTCTCTCTCTCTCTCTCACTCTCTCTCTCTCTCTCTCGCGAATGCTTAGTCTCCATTTCTCTCTGTATGATAAAGATAGTTTTCAAAGAAAGCATCTCTTTCTTTCTCTCTTTCTTTCTCTCCTTTTCCCTGTTGGGTAGGAATTGTATTTTATAAATTCTTCTCTTGTTCATTTCATTTCTCTCTCTCTTTCTCTCTCTATCTCTCGGTCTCTCTCTCTCTCTCTCTCTCTCTCATTTAACACCTCCATGGTAATCTCCCCTGTCAAATTATTTTTTTTTTGCTTTACCTTTGAAAAAGAATATTGATGACCTGTCCGTGTATTCAAAGTATCGCGCTCTTCTATTTCCAAATTCTATTCTTTACTTTATCAGGTAGTGACATTGACAGTGACTAAGGCAACTGAAGATCCGTCTCTACCTTTTTTCTCGTGTGTCTTCTCTGTCATCTTTAGTTTAGTACACAAGTCCTATCTAATAATTTGCACACAAGTCCTATCTAATAATTTGCACACAAGTCCTATCTAATAATATTCTGTACACAAGTCCTATCTAATAATTTGTACACAAGTCCTATCTAATAATTTGTACACAAGTCCCAGCTAATAACGTATGCCTGAAGTTAGTCCTCCCATTCTCGGATCAAGTTGAAACTTTACACAATTATCCACTGTACCTTACGAAACATGGATCAATTAAAAAATTATCCAATTACTTAATTTAGTGGTAATTAATTAATTTGTTTGATATCGGAAAAGGTGACAATCCTTACAGTATTGAGAGGTGTACCTTTAAATGAGGAGTTCTTTTTTTTTTATAAAGTATATATTATATATTATATGCATCATGTCTCCATATGAATACACCTGTGTATTATGCCTTAGGCAACAAAGATGCATCATGGCACTGTGTACCGTGTGGGTTACCTCAGTTTACATCAGGACTGTTTGATTCCTTTGATGCAGACACTTCTAACCCATACAACATCCTAAACACCATCCCAAACCAAACTCACCAACCACTAGCCAGATCCACTCCTGTTAAACCTAAATCTACTAAAATTAATACAACAGCCTCACTAAACAAACCTACTAAAGAAGTAACACCAAAATACCTTAAAACCTTAGTAATAAATTTTCAAAGCATTAGGAACAAAACAGCAGACTTAGAAATTTTATTAGAATGTGAGAAACCAGACATAATTGCAGGCACAGAAACTTGGCTACATCCTGAAATTTATAATGCAGAAATTTTCAATAGTAATTATGAAATTTTTAGAAAAGATAGGGCTGATAATCATGGAGGAGTTCTTTTAGCAATAAAAAACACTCTTATAGCAGAAGAAATTACCTTACCTAACTCAAAAAATATAGAATCAACATTTTGTAAAATTAATACCACCTCAACATCCCTAATAATAGGCAGCATTTACAGACCACCAAATTCTAGTTTAGAATACATGCAGGAACTATGTAATCAGATTACGACACTTAAAGAGACAAATAAAAATGCAGTTTTTTGGATTATGGGTGATTTCAACCTACCTGATATAAATTGGAAAACACTAACCATAGATAAACACCAAAACCTTAAGGACATAAATGAGCTTTTCATAGAAACTTTACACAACCTAAGTTTAGATCAAATCATTAAAAAGCCAACTAGATTAAACAACACATTAGATCTCTTCTTAACCAACAGACCTGGATTAGTAGTTGATTATGATATTATCCCTGGTCTATCAGACCATGAGATCATAAAAATACACAGTCAGATAAAAGCAGTAGCCAATACAAAACCCAAAAGAAAAATCTTACTCTGGAATAAATGTAACCTAACACAACTACACCAAGCTGCATTAAACTTTCAACAAACATTCTTATTAGAAAAAGACATTAACCAACCAGTCGATGACCTCTGGAATTTCATTAAAAACCATCTTAAAAGCATTATAGAAAATCAAATACCAACTAAATACACATCAAACAAAATAAATAAATGCTGGTTTAATAATAGACTAAAGAAGCTTTGTAAACAGAAGGAAAACCTATATAGAAAATTTAAAGAAACTAATGCAGAAAGAGTTTACAAAAAGTATATAAAAATTAAACACTTAACCCAAAAAGTAAGCAGACAGCTGCAGAGTGAATACATAAACAATGTAATATCTAAAGACAACAACAAAAACCTATGGTCATACATTAAGTCTAAGAAAATGGAAACAACAGGCGTAGCACCATTAAAAGATGAACATAACATAATACATTATGATAATGAAACTAAAGCAAACATTCTAAACAAATACTTTGCATCAGCATTCTCAGCCCCAGGAAACAAAGACATATTACTGAATTTGAACCAAGTAGACAACATAGAAGATATAGTAGTACAAGAAAATGGAATTCAAAAACTATTAGCCAACACCAAACCAAATAAAGCTTCTGGACCTGATGGTATTCCAGCTAGATTACTCAAAGAACTAAGTAATGAGCTAGCCCCAGTGTTCAAAATACTCTTTCAGGCTTCACTTAACCAGGGCAGAGTACCAAAGGACTGGAAAGAAGCTAATGTCACCCCCCTATTTAAAAAAGGAGAAAAATCTGACCCAGGAAACTACAGACCAGTATCACTTACCAGCATCACATCTAAAATCCTAGAACACATAATATGTAGCAACATCATAAACCACTTAGACAAACATAATGTCCTCACACCATACCAACATGGCTTTAGGAAATATAGATCATGTGAAACACAACTAATAGGACTAATTGATGATTTTTCAAAAGGTTTAGATAATAGTGAACAAATAGATGCTATCTTACTAGATTTTTCTAAGGCTTTTGACAAAGTTCACCACCATAGTTTGCTTAAAAAATTAAAATATTTCGGCATTAATGGTCCACTGCATCAGTGGATTAAAGACTTTCTGATAGGGAGAGAACAAACTGTAATAATAAATGGCTCTAAATCAACACCGATAACAGTAAACTCAGGTGTACCTCAAGGAACAGTCTTGGGTCCACTACTATTTTTAATTTACATAAATGATTTACCAAATTGCATTAGTTCAGGAACAAAAGTCAGATTATTTGCAGACGATTGCATAATATATAGAACAATAAAAACAACACAAGACACAGATATTTTACAAAGAGAATTAGATGAATTACAGAAATGGGAATCAAATTGGAGCATGTCTTTCCACCCAGAAAAATGTCAGTTGTTAAGAGTAACAAAAAAACTAAAACAAATTAATTCCACTTATCTTATTCATGGCAAACCAGTAACACAGACTAAAAACGCAAAATACCTAGGTGTTATAATAAATGAAAAACTGTCATGGAATCCACATATTGATGAAACTACAAAAAAATCAAACAAAGCATTAGGATTTATTAAAAGAAATTTCTATAAATCAAATAAGAACATAAAACTAAAATGTTATTTAACCTTGGTTAGGCCAATAATAGAATATGCATCCTCTGTTTGGGACCCCTCAACTCAAGAAAACATTAAGAAACTAGAACAGACACAAAATAGAGCAGTGCGATTCATAACAAACGAATATTCACATTTGACTAGAGTAACACCTTTAGTAAAATCACTAAATTTAGAAAGCCTTCAGGACAGAAGGCTCAAAAGTAAAGTAGCAGTCATACATAAAACACTGAACCATAATCTTCAAATACAAAAACAAAATTTAATAAAATACTCTGAAAGACACAAAGATAAAGGCACATTCCTCGTCCCATATGCTAGGACAAATTTGTACAAATACTCCTTCTTCCCTAGTGCTATTAGAGCATGGAATGGGTTGCCTGAGCTAGCCAGGAAAACCAGTGACTTGGCAGAATTTAAGTCATTGGTTAATATGCATGACTAAATGCATGACGCGTAGGACGTAATCATCTTCTTTTTTGAAGTAACGTCTGTATTATATAAGATAAGATAAGATATGTGCTTGTTGGACGGTTGGAGAATGCTGAACACGTGACATTTCTTCTCGAATGGATGAGGCCCCTTGTCAGTAATGCCAAACCTCCTGGAATGTGGTGCTGCTAAATACTAAATGTCAGTACGATGTCATAGCGCACGGACTGTCATCCATGATAGAAAGATGTCACTTTTTAAGACTTCAGCAGTATATGTAGCATGGGATACTATTTTTTTTTTTGTGGCCAAAATTAAGGAGGGTGACGTGTGATTATCTTACTGACATTTAATTTGGCCGACCAATTTAATGTACGCCAGAAGTCCTATGACCAAGATTTGAACTTGTGGTACAAAGTGGACAGCCGGAATCCGGATTGATTGGTACACATATCTCCAACACTGACCTCCTAGTGTTAAAAAGGTCGATTTTTAGTTACTTTTTTTTTTTCAGATAAAGGTGAGGAATGTTTTATGGATTGACCTGAGCTTCTCAAGCCCTCAGTCACTTGGAGCTTTATTATGATAATAGGCTGGCTTCAACGTTGATAATGTAAACCTTTAGTTCTGATCATGTGATCAGCCAGAAGTGAAATTTATAAAAGGCGTCTATCCACAAATGAATAGTATCAAGTTTGATAGGGCGTCTATCCTCAAATACCTAGCATTATTCTATAGAGTGCGCCTGTTATGGAGTGTTTGTGTATGTGTGTGTGTTTCTATGGTGACGGTGAGAAGAAGTTAGCGATTGGTTGGTGGCTATGAAGTGTGAATGATGCAACATAAGCAGACGACTCCAGAATGCCAGAGTGAAAAGGCGTGTTTTTGTAGAGAGTTAGATTTTGTTAAAAATACTATATTTCATCTCAAATTGATGTTCTCTATATTGTCATAAAAGCTATATTTTGATTTATTCACAAAGAAGTTAATTCAAGTTATTCCAAGTTTTATAAGTATAAGTTTAATAAGTATAAGTTTTATAAGTATAAGTTTTATAAGTATAATACGCCTACAGCGTTGTAGTTGTCTACCAGCAGATTGGTGCTACAAGTCAACGACCGCCAACAACGACGCCAAACCACATCATGTTATAGAGAGCGTCTTTCCACAAAACCTAGCTTAATTTTATAGATACTCAAATTATGGAAGGGGTATTGCTAATACAAATTACTCATCGGAAGTCATTGAAAGATCATGCTAAAACATCAAGTATAAAGAAAAATTGGGCAACTTGGACCCTCTTTTGCCTCCACCGTTGGAACAACGCCTTTGAAGTATGAGACTATACATTTGTGGAGTAGAACAAAATGGGATAATTTATCCCAGATTTGTGGTTGTCTTCTCTGTCTGTCTCACCTGTTTGTGAGCCCTAGTCTCCCTGGATCGTCGCTTTGTCATGTAATGTACCCACCATCATTGCATTTCTCTTTATTCTCTCCTTGCGTCCAAGCCATCATGATCCCCTGCTCCTCCGTTCAACATTCGATTAAGCCCAGGTTATCGAGCCGGTCAATGTGACACAGACAGCAATGTGGCTACCCGATGAGGGGAGTCGGGGGGTGAAGGAGGAGGTAGGGGCGCCACTTTCTTGTGTCACTCTCATCGCACCCTCCACCCTCACGCATTCTTACCCCCTTTTTTTTTCTTTCGCTTGACATGGAGCAGCGTTCAACGTCCTTTTGTGCCTCCTGGACGGATGCGGCGCCCCTGTAGGAAGACGTGAGAGGGAGAGCCCTAACAAAAGACAGACAATAGGGCCTTAAAATAAACACTTGGTCTATATGCATGTACATGCAAGCACATACGTACACACGTATACATGCACAACATACATACATAAACACAGACATACAAACACACATGCACATGTGCACTTGATAAAGGAATCTACATCTTGAACGTTTGGGGCAGTTAAATTTCGAGTTTTAGGATTTTGCTTAAAGACTTGAACAGATGTCACATCAGTGTCTGTACATGTGCGTCAGTAGAGTCTATTATATAAAGTAGATTGTAATACAGAAATCAGCACCGTCCAAACAATCTTTATGAAATTTGAATGTTATTAAATCATTACGTTGGACGTAGTACATGTTGAAACAGCTCCCTCCCCGACAACAAATGGCTGCCTGGACATGTGTGATGTGCGCTCTGGACTGTCGTCTCGATGGTCTCCGGGTTCGAACCCTGCTCGCCGCCATTCCGCACAGCCCTGTGGGATGTTTGAGCTAGGGTGTAATAGTCATCGGTTCTGTTAGGATGTTTGGGCTAGGATATAATAGTCATCAGTTCTGTTGGATGTTTGGGCTAGGATGTAATAGTCATCAGTTCTGTTGGGATGTTTGGACTAGGAAGTAATAGTCATCAGTTCTGTTGGGATGTTTGGACTAGGATATAATAGTCATCAGTTCTGTGGAATGTTTGGACTAGGTTGTAATAGTCATCAGTTCTGTTGGAATGTTTGGGCTAGGATGTAATAGTCATCAGTTCTGTTGGGATGTTTGGGCTAGGATGTAATAGTCATCAGTTCTGTTGGGATGTTTGGGCTAGGATGTAATAGTCATCAGTTCTGTTGGAATGTTTGGACTAGGATGTAATAGTCATCAGTTTTGTTGGAATGTTTGGGCTAAGATGTAATAGTCATCAGTTCTGTGGAATGTTTGGACTAGGAAGTAATAGTCATCAGTTCTGTTGGGATGTTTGGACTAGGAAGTAATAGTCATCAGTTCTGTTGGGATGTTTGGACTAGGATATAATAGTCATCAGTTCTGTGGAATGTTTGGGCTAGGATGTAATAGTCATCAGTTCTGTTGGAATGTTTGGGCTAGGATGTAATAGTCATCAGTTCTGTTGGGATGTTTGGGCTAGGATGTAATAGTCATCAGTTCTGTGGAATGTTTGGGCTAGGATGTAATAGTCATCAGTTCTGTGGAATGTTTGGGCTAGGATGTAATAGTCATCAGTTCTGTGGAATGTTTGGGCTAGGATGTAATAGTCATCAGTTCTGTTGGAATGTTTGGGCTAGGATGTAATAGTCATCAGTTTTGTTGGAATGTTTGGGCTAGGATGTAATAGTCATCAGTTCTGTTGGGATGTTTGGGCTAGGATGTAATAGTCATCAGTTCTGTTGGGATGTTTGGACTAGGAAGTAATAGTCATCAGTTCTGTTGGGATGTTTGGACTAGGAAGTAATAGTCATCAGTTCTGTTGGGATGTTTGGGCTAGGATGTAATAGTCATCAGTTCTGTTGGAATGTTTGGGCTAGGATGTAATAGTCATCAGTTCTGTTGGGATGTTTGGGCTAGGATGTAATAGTCATCAGTTCTGTTGGGATGTTTGGGCTAGGATGTAATAGTCATCAGTTCTGTTGGGATGCTCGAAACATGTCGAACAACAATTTGTCAATCAGGAAACTTTTCTTTACTGGCGGAGGCCATTTATTTCTGCTAGTTTTAAATATGTCCTTTTATAAGTTTCTTCTCTAATGAATAAAAACAACACTTGAAGAAAAACTGCTAAGGAGCAATGCCGGTTCTATGTAATTTGACGCCCTAAGCAAGAAATGTAAAAATGTCATTTTCCCTTCTCTTGTGCTACAAATGTTTAACTTTTTGTTAAGTTACATTTTTAAAAAATGTAAGTTGGTTTTGGATATCAATGCTTAAATGAGTATATAGTTAGTCTAGTAGTTTTAAGTGTTTTGATATCAGTTTATGGTTTTCTTTCTCTCTCTCTCTCTCCATCTTGAGTTTCATACATTTGAAGTGACACACTTTCTCGTTTTGCAACTGCGAATTGGCGTAAAATGTATCCATTCGAAATGTAAACTTGTATATCTATTTTGAAAAGTAAACTTAAATAAATATTTCAAAAAGTAAACTTAAATATATATTTCAAAAAGTAAACTTAATTATCTATTTCTCAAAGTAAACTTAAATATCTATTTCTCAAAGTAAACTTAAATATCTATTTCTCAAAGTAAACTTAAATATCTATTTTTCAAAGTAAACTTAAATATCTATTTCTCAAAGTAAACTTAAATATCTATTTCAAAAAGTAAACTTACATATCTATTTAAACTTAAATATCTATTTTGAAAAAGTAAACCTATCTGAATTTGACGCACTGACGATATAGAAAGACGGGACTCTTACAATAACTGCAAGGGAGAAAGGACGTCTACACAATTTCTATAAGAAGCAATGAAGCTACTTTCATGAAATACAAGGTCTTCAAGATTTGATGCACTCTTTGATATCCTGAGTGACCTCTTTTTTTTTTTTAACAGAGCTACCCAGCAGTAGAGAGAAGAGATATTTCTCTGTAATTGTCGCAGATTTGGCGGTTTCCTTTTCGCTTGTATAGATGGACAATTGCAGCATCTTTAAAGTCTTGTGGTATTGACTCTTGTTCCCACATAATTAAGAACAGCTCATGAAGTCTTTCAATCAGGGCCTGTCCACGTTTTCGTAGACTTCTGCGAAAATGGAGTCAGCTCCTGGGGCTTTTCCACTTGCGAGCTGTTGAATGGCGGCATCAGTTTCATTAGCGTTGGGGGGGGGGGTCCATCCATTTTCTCATTTATTGGTACTTGCTGTAGCCTGTCTATGGCCGCTTCATTGTAATGGAAGGTGTATTGAGAACCTTTTCAATGTGCTAGTCCCAGCGTTTCAGGATTTCTTCCTTATCTGTCAATAGGATTGTTCCATCAGCTTTTAGTAGAGGGGATGGGCCTGACTTTGTGGGTCCATGGGCCTCGTCTATGGCATGGAAAAGAGACATAGTCACCACTTTTCTGGCCTCCTAAAGTCGTCATGGCTTAAGAAACAGTCAGCTGTGTATGTCCAATTTCATTGTGACACATAAGTTGTCAATAGGAGCAATGTCTGGGTTGATTGTCTGTCATTGTTCGGTTCCACATTGCGAGTATCTTCATTTATTCGATAAATCGGAATAGTGAGTGGTCCTAACTCCTAATAAGCGAATAATATCTGCGTGTCTAATAGTATTTGATTCGCACACGAATACTTGGTTGGTCCGTTCAAACGATAATCAAAGTAAAGAGAGTTCTAATGTTCCAAAGAATCAAGATCCGGATCTCCATTGTCCTTAACCTTATTTACTTTTACATGAACGAATTTACCAAAAACTTTGGATCATTTTTAGTAGTTTCTTTCACTGCAGCCTAGGTTGTTTTAAACATACCTTATATCAACTTACTCTGTCTATTTGGTAAAAAGTTTGTACACGTTATTTCTCCCACACCCAATCTCGGATCAAGCTGAAATTTTGCACAATTATTTCTTTTACCTGACAACACTAGAATCAATAAAATAATTAACATATTTGTTAATTAACTATTGGTAATTAAATATTTTGTTTGGTATCGAACAAGAGAAAGAAATTGTACTTGACTGGTGTGGTGGTGTAAGTTGAATTATGGAGACATGGAAGACGTCTGCCTAAATTGAGAAAAGACTAAATGTGGCTCAACAAAAATGACTAAGATGGATTTTAGGAGATCGGGTCTCAAACAAGGAAATCCTATGCCAAACTGGGAGTCGACTACTTAGTATGTGACAGAGCGTGACAAAATGAATTACGCATACCAAAAGTTTCAATGACATGGAGGCCAATACGAAGAAAGCGCAAACAATGACGTCCTCGTATAACTTGGCGCCACACTTTCATGGAGGCACTCATAGCTGTGGACACCAGGTGGGAAGAGACTTCAGACGTTGCCAGTGTCAGATCTTTGTGGATCTTTCGGGATTTTTAGGGTCCGGTTCACGAGAAGGGTGTCATGTGGCCAGCGCTACGACCAACTGCTTTTATTTTCCCCAACTAATGTCAGGTACCCATTAGAGTTGGCTGGACTTAGGGGCGCTCTAAAAATCCCGAAGCTCAAAATCCCAGTCTTCACCGAGATTCAAACCCAGGACCCCAGGTTCGGAAGCCAAGTGCTTAACCACTCAGCCACCTCGCCCCCCACCCCCAAAAGTCAATGAGTACCTGACTTTTTTTTTTTGTTTATTTTGTTTGTTTTTTCTTGTAGATAAGCCTTTTTAAGTTATCAACAAAACACAGTTGATTATAATGGTCTCCCTTGGCAATTTCATTTTGTTTGATTGTTGGTATACAATTGAAAGTCAATGACTAATTTAGGTGTGTCATTGTCAGAACTAATAATAGATCTAATTAACTTTGACCGTACCCTTCTAAACCTTTACTCGGAGAAGCTGGCGACGAACCTACCTACCCCCTCCCCTTTCTCCTTTTTTTTTTGTTTTGTTTTATTTCCAATCCCTCCTTCCCCCCCCCCACCCCCCACCCGCCTAATTAAACCTTTCACATCGTTTTTTTTTTTTATATATATATTGCGTAGGCAGAAGTATGGCGGACGCACGTTTGAGATATCGGATTAATCTGATACGATCACACTGTGCCCAGAAATCATCTCGTCAATCCCCCCCCCCATCCCCCGCAGTCCACGAGTGACCACATCGAATGGGATAAAGTCTTCAGAGATTACCGCTCGTTACGGGGGCTATTGGCGTGTTTGTGGCAACGCAATCTTAGAGGAGAAAGTATTGAGACCCTTTTCATACAAGAATGTTGCAGGTGTTGGGAGGATGATTAGAACACAAAAGGGGTGGTCGATTGTTGAAAATCGGGTAACCGTTTAGAGTCACGCGTGATCGATTGACGGCCGTTTCCATCAAAATGTCGGGAAAAAAAATATAACTTAATGTCTGATGACCTATTAACTATTGTAAAAAAAAACACGGAAACTCTATGGCCATATTACAAGGTCTTTGTATTTACAAAGACCTTCTTTCAGGGAGCAGTACCAGGAAAAAGAAGAAGAGGCAGACAGAGAAAGCGAAGGGAAGACAACATAAAAGAATGCCATTGAAAAAGGTTCTCTCCACGTCAAAATAGAGGAATGGAGAAAGACGGTTGACAAATCTGATGTGGTACCCCAACGGTCCAATAGACCAAGGCGAGATAGATGAAGGCGAAGAGTTCTCGAGGCTCTACCTTTAAATAAAATTTAAATACAAAAGAAAAATAAACTAATTCCCCCAAATGAAGAAAAAAAATGGGCTTTGACAAAGTGAAAAAATTGCTGCAATCCTGTACAAAGGATTGAAACGGCGCCCTGCGCCAACTCCCCTATTCTCGTGACGCCCTACTCCTTGCACTAATCAACGATACCAACATTTATTCCGTTACGTTGGGTCATTCACTTTGGTAACACGTAAACAGAACAAGAAAAGAAAAAAAAAACAGGAAGAATATTAGTTTCTATTAGGGCTGGGCTTTTTGGGACAGTTTTAGTAAATATTGAATACAATGGTTTTAGGGAAATGTATAACACCGGAAATAAATATCACTAAGTCAATTCATTGATCGTCCTTTTTCTATAGTCCGACCTCATTATGGCACGATTCCACCTTCCCAGCCCCCACTCTACCCCCTTTTTTCTAATTTTTTTTTTTTTTTTACTGTTGGTCTTATAAATCTTAATGGTCATAGTGACATTCTATTTATAGTTTTGTGGCTTAACCCCAACGGCGGGCTCGTTACATAGCCATTCGGACAAATCCTCGGTGAGCCGGTGGGGCCGTCGAGAGGGCAGCATGAGAGGCAGTAAAGCTCTTATTACATTATTTAGAACAAAAGATAATATTCTCTTATAATAGGGTTTCTGGCAGAGTCGTGTTTGAGCATAGATTTAATTTTATGAAAAAAAAATGTTTATCTTATTCTACAGTGTAATAGCTGACTCATTCTTGGATGTAATGTAAGAGCCTCTACCCGTTCACTGCGCATAATGTAAGATTCAATCCATTAAGCACTACACACAAAGAACATAAGGCCTATATTTCCATGTAGACATATTAGATATATAGACGTCTCCTTGACTTATTTTGACTCACAACGAGAGCGCCACGGCCTAAACAGTACTTCGCCATCGGACTTTGGGAAATTCCCCTCAGCTGGGTCCATGTCCATCCTGCCGTCTTTGTCACTTAGTCTAGTGGTCTTCTCCGTGTTCGTTTAGGTCGTCCCAGCCTCGTTAGTGTGACTATAGTCAGATGGATCCATACATGGGGAGGAACGTTTTCAGTACATTAGAAAGTACAGGTATGATTAGATGCTCAGCAAATGTTAACCACTTATGGCACGGATTGTCTGATGATGACAAGGCCAATATTTTGACACCTATTCCGCCCCTGCATAAAGTTCCTCCTATCAGACTTGGCGATCTATATGCTAGATGATGTAAATATCATCTGTTTCTGTAGCCCACGGTTAACGAGGGTATCAAGAGTGTCATGTGGCCAGAATAACGACCAGCCGCCTTTACTTTTCCCTAACTAATGCCAGGTACCCTCAAAGCGGGGTGGACTCAGAGGCGCCCTAAAGATCCCGAAATTTAAAATACAATGATTCGAACCCAGGACCACTCGTTTGGAAAGCTTTACCATTCAGCCATCGCGCCTCCTTGCCCGGTTATCTGAAGGGGGTTTTTGGCTGGTTTGAGTTCGAATTCTTTGAATTCCAATGTTGACTTTGATATTTTTTTATGTTGAGATTTCGATCAGGTTGAATTGTGTTTGCTGAGCGCCGTGACCACAAAAGATGCTGGATTATATCAGAACGGTCTGTGCTTAGTGTTGAAGCATCGTAGACGCACTAAACAAAAAAATAACAGCAATGATAATAATAATAATAATAATAATAATACTTTATTATACTTATAATATGTTCAAATGTCTTTTTTTTTTCACATGAAACAGACTGAAGATTGTATGAGAGTCATTGCGATTAGATATGTATTCTTTAAAAAACAAATGTGTGAGAGTCGTTAAAATTAGATCTATAGTCTTTATTTTAAAAATAACTGTGTGTGCGTATTTTTATTTTTCAAACAATTAGTACAGCTAGTTTTTGTTTTTTATTAATAAATGTGTTGGAATTCTTAATTCCAAAGCGAGGTTATGGAACTGTAAAAAAAAAAAAAAAAGTTTCGGGTGTCCCTTCAGATTTTTTTTTTACATCGTAGCCTAAGCCACCCGCAGAGCGGCGGGCAGGGTTCCAACCCGCGTGCATGGAGTCGACAGTCCAGAGCGCATACTAGTCAGTTATTGTCATCTTAAGCCATACCTTGTTACTAGAGCTATGTTAGTAGACGAATATGGTGCTGTTAATTATCGAATCCAGTTAATATCAGATTTGTGTGCTTTTTAAATTTTAAATATTTAAATTGCTTCACTAATTTGTTTTAAAATGTAAAACAAAAAAACATAACAGAAGTGGATTCACTCCCCCTACTAACCTAGTTCCTCATCTCAACATGGCGGAATCCTATTTGAAGTAATTTAAAACCTAATAGCTTCTTGGCAATCTGATAATCAGAGTTATATCAGCTGAGCAACTTAACACGGCGATAATTAATGGCAGTGGCTACCATCTGTTGACAAAGTCATTGATCTGAGTCCGCGTATTTCTTGTTTGGAATGTCAGTGACAATGAATAGGTAACAAACGCAACATAATTGGAGAGGAGGGGGGGGGGCAATCACTTAATGCAACCGTAGGGGGGGGGGGCGAGTGTGTCAGTGGGGGCGCCACAAATGCGACACCTTTCTTATTGAAGTGGCTTGAGAATTTGGTTTAGTAAGTCTTTTGATTGTTTGCGTTTCATTGTTCTGGTGGTTTAACTTTCTCGCGGCTACTTGTAGAAGGCATACCACCTGTGGATGTTGTGGGGGGGGGGGGGGATCTAAATAACACGAGGTGGGGAGGAGAAAAGGGCGTCCGAGGAGAGGGGGTGGAGGGGCGGTAGGGCTGAAAAAGATTGTCGCTTGCAAAGAACACAGGGGGGGGGGGGAACAATAGTGAGGGACTAAGATCTCGTGAACGGAATCAATTAGGCGTGACCGTTTGTCATAATGATGTCGAAGCAGTGAAGCACCTCGGCGGCTGCTTCTCTGTTATGAGAAGATGGCGGCAATATTGCCGTGGCTGGAGGGGGGGGGGGAGAGAAGAGAAGGAGGGTGATGACTAAGATGGGCGGGGAATGTGACAGGGGGAGGCGGGAATAAGTGAGGGAGGAAGGGGGAGGCAATTTACGGCAAGTCGTCTGGAAATTCGGATAGAAGGAGAAGGAAGGTGAGAGAGTTATGAAAATTTCGTGCCGTGACACGCTGATCCGCTAATTTGTGTGTGTGTGTGACGTACCGGTACTGAGCCTGTTCTTACCTGCGTCCACCCCCCCCCCTTCCTCTCTGCTGCCGGCTTGATTTGTCTCCCCTCTCTTGAGTTTTTGTTTCCCCTTCCTCTCTTCTTTTCATTACTCGTGTGTTTCACCCACACATCACCGCCAAGCTCTGCCAGATAAATTGTCTGCGCGAGCCGCGCGACGAGAGCTTTAATGTCATCCCTCCCTCCCAGCGTTCTAGATCTCTAGCAGACGATGTCTGGTTGAGACTGTTGACAACATAAATATCAGAAACTGTCGTGCCTTTTTTCCCAGAAGGGAGGACCTCTGTCAAACAATAATTTATATAAACAAAACGTACAAGTGATAACATTCATTCTCACTGATGCTCGAGACTTCGCAGACGATAGAGAAATGGTCGTCTGCCAACTTGGACTATTTTAAACTTGTAAGTTAACACATTTTTTTTATATTGTTGTTTTATTTTTATTTGACATTACTAAATATTTCTTTATTTTTGTAAGAAAAAATTTAAATATTTGGTTGTTGTTGTTTTTTTAAAAAGACTTAGAGTCTGTATATTATTTTCTAAATCTAGATTAGTCTTAGATCTCGATCTACGAACGACATTTTACCAATCATCCAATGTTGTAGTTGAAATTCTTTAACTATCCGAGTGACTGCATGGTCGTGTACTATGCTCTTCAGACTGTCGTTACAATGGTCCCGAGTTCAAACCTAGACCGCTGCCATCCTCTGCCTTCATTAGGACGTTTTAGCCAAGACGTAATAATGTTCATTTCTAAAGGAACGTCCTAAACTTATGAACATTGAACATTTTGTTGTAGACTTTTCAAGTCTTTCAATTGGTTAATATTTTAATTTTTTTTTAGGTAAGTAACTTTTCAGAATCCCGGCAGTGTCAATGTTTATGCTTCTGTCAAGTTTTGGAGGGGAGGGGAGTGTGGACATACATTGACGTCACTTATCGATTGGGTGATTGATTTTTATGTTTGGCACTGCCACATGCTGTTCCTGTTTTACCCACTTCCTACCACTGAGTGCGGGCGGGGTGGTAAGGGGTTTATAAGCCTGGGCAAGGGCAGAGCTGGGGGGAGGGTATAAACTTTGGTATTATTTTCACCCCTGACCTCAAGGATAGATCTCGATGTATGTCGTAAAATATGTAGTATGTACTTCATTTGTGATATTTAATCATCAGGTCTTTGCGATTTGCTAAATCTTTACGATATGACTTTTATTTTAATTCACAAGTACAAAACCTTGACATTGGTTCACTTGTTATAGCCTCGTCATTTTTTATTCACTCATCGCAGTGGCGGCTACAACCACGGAGAGTCCTGGCCTGCTTGAGCGCATTTCTCCTTTCGGATATCTCCATACCCAAACTCCTGAGTTGTTGGAGATCTGCCTTTACATCATCAAACCATCCAACTGTGGGTCGCCTTGTTGTTTGGCCGATATACAGTACTTTCTTCTCTTTATTCTGATATTCATGTCTTCAGTAATGTGCACAAGCCATTGTACCTTATAATTTTTTAATTTGTATAGCTTTCCGAAGACGCTGGCATTATAAGTAAAGGCTTTTTTGTCTGTACATACCGATCAAGGATTTCCGATTAAAATTATTTCATTAGAGATACGACTGTGGGATTTATGAAGGTTGTTACCTTCATCTTTTTATACCTTGTTAAAATGTCACCGTAGTCCTCCTTGTTGTAAATGAGAATTGTTTTTTTGACAAATATGAGTTTCACTTTTTAGTTGCTTCCCTTGATGCGCATTTATTTTTGGGTTCGATGATGCAGCTGGGTGCGAATGTTCTTAATGAACTTGATGACGTTACGGGCAGGTGACGTCAGACAGCCATGATGGCCGATTGACATTGTTTCTATGTGGATTGCAGTATTTTAAAGTGATAAATTCTTTATTATTCAGTACAACACTTTGATTTACTAAAGCGCCTGTCTTTCACTGTACAATTCGAATTCTATCTTCTAGTGTAACTTTGTTTAAAGCATCACGTCACCACCGTGTCTGAACCTTTTCTTCCCATGTGCCGAACACAACAAATAAACAAACAAAATGTCTTATACTTCCAAACCATCTCTCCATCCTTCTTAGGATCTTGCTCTCATACAATAAAGAATGTACGTGCAACGTTATCACTTGAGCAATGTGTGTTCATAAAATATTATACATAGATCTAAAACTTCATAGAACACAATATGTTGGGGGGGGGGGGCGTGCGAAGGTATTTCTCAAAGCATCAGTGTTCTCAGTCTCCTCCGTCTCACACCACACACACACACACACACACCACACACACACACGAATGCTACAGGGCCACCAAAGTTAGCTACCTACATGTTCTCGACAGTGTCTCGTGTTTTGACTAGACCTGGATATGCTCGGACGGGGAATAAATAATGATGGCGTGTTGTTCAAAAGTGAAGCATCTCATGTTTTCCCTCCCTCTCGCCTCTTCCTCCTCCTCCTCCTCTGTTATCATCGCCTCCCTCCCTCCCTCCCCCATCCCCAGTGCGTGTAGAGTTTCTTCACGTCTCGCTTCCTTAGTTTCACATCACGAGGCCCATACCGATGGGGAGGAAAACGACATTGCGAATGTCCTTGGAGGGCAGACGAGAAAGGTTAAAGGTGAGAGCATTCAGATGCGGATTTATTATTTCTTTGAATTACTTTTTTTTTAATAAACATCTCTACAGCTATTCATTACACCCACAGCGCTAAGTATATCAAATGGAAAGAAAAGTCTTGAGACATGTTTGATAATACTTTAGTAACAATATAGATCTAATACGCGCGTGAACTATTTCTAATGATTTTGTTTAGTAACAATAAAATAAGACAAGAGATAGTTTATATCACGTTAACTATTCTTTTGTCTGTCGTTTGATTTTTGGAACAAGAAAAATATTATTAATAAATTTACGAAAAAAACAAATCGTATCTATTTGGAATAACTTCTTATTTACAGCCATATATATACTTATATATATACTTATATATACTTATATATACTTTATATACTTATATCCTTTTTTTATATTGATTTATATTAATCAATTACCACTATTTAAAAGCTACCTGGCTATTTATTGATTCATGTTTTGTTAGGAACATTGTGAATATTTGTGCAAAGTTTCAATTTGATCCGAGATAGGGAAGTGGGAGGAATCACGTGTTCAAAATTTGTACCAGAGTTGATATAAAAGTTGTAAAAAAAAATGTTGGTAGTGAGGATGGAGACGGGAGGATGTACGAGTAAGGATAGACAAATTCAACTATGTCTTTAAGTGTGTGCTATCAAGATGTTGTGTGTAACTGGTGAGACTTTAGTGTAATCACTGTCACGTAGTGTGTGACAACACACATCGCAGTTATCAGCTTCAATTTGTGTGTGTGTGTGTGCGCGCGCTCCACCCTTTCATTCACCTCCTCAATCCATCTGAATAGGGGAGGCATGTCACATCTGTAGAAACATATCCTCCAATTGTTTTGTTTATCTCTCTCTCCCATTCCCTCTTTCAGCCTTCCCTCTGCCATCAGTTGTTCGGTAACATCCTTATAGGGTCTACATTGAGGATCCTGGATTGTCTAATGTTTTCTGAAACAGCCCAAACCTGACATCTCCTCGGCCTAGGGATGGTGACGTGAACTGCGTGTTTCACGAGCCGACACATGCTGCTTAGTCTATCATTGTACGACATACAATACAGGAACATGCCTTCCTTGTACACACACAAAAATAACTCTTTTATTGTCTTTTTTTGTACACACATAAACTTGTCGTTATGGTACGTACAGACGTTTTTATTTTTTCGCGTTTGTTTTCTTTTGATATCAAAGTTCTTAAAAAGAAAAAAAAAGGGGAGGGGGTGGACTTGATCACTATGTTGGCTACATACACATGACAAAATGTGTGTGATGGAAGCGGTGGGGAGGGACTCGATGTGAAGGTGCCTCTCAATTTGGCCAACTTGTGCCTCTCAATTTGGCCAACTTTTGCCTCTCAATGTGGCCAACTTGTGCCTCTCAATGTGGCCAACTTGTGTCTCTCGATGTGGCCAACTTGTGCCTCTCAATGTGGCCAACTTGTGTCGTAACAGACTTGGATACCCCATCCCCCCCCCCATCTGCGTATGAATAATATTCTCGTGTAAGCCTTAAAAATATGTCCTCCAAAGGTCGTCCATACTGTACACACTTTAAAACGACCAATTTATAGTATAAAATAATCCAGGCTGGAACATTAATATTGATGGTTGGAGAGCCGAACCAATGGACCTCATTCACCAATCGTAAACAAACAACATTTAGTCACGTGATCTTATTGATAAAACAATGAGGAAAAAAAATGTCACGTGACAACCATCATGAATTAAACATGAGATCGTAAATTCTATAGAAGAGATAAAGCACCACGTGGCTAAATGTTGTTTGTTTACGATTGGTGAATGAGGTCCATTAGTGTGTCACTAGAGTAGTACATTGTGCAGGCTTCACGGTACCGCAGTAAACTATTAGCCTCCCTTCTCATTTTCAGGTCCTTAAAAAAAAACACAATAATACAACAATCTAAGAATATGTCTCAGATGAGCGCTGTCATAAACGTAAGGTGATAACAATTGATAAGTATGACAATGTAGGCGTTGACCTATTCATGCATAGTATGACACATTCCCAATAACTCTGCTTTTACAAAAGTTGTGTCCAACGTCTAAGCAAAGCTAGATAACTCTTAACAAAATTCTTTAAAAAAAAAATTATAAAGATTGTGCATTTAAAAATAATAATTATGATTCAAAATTTAAAACAAGCAGAATTTAAAAATAGTTGTTTAAAAAAAAGCTTATATAAATGAAAGAACTGCACATTGACAGCCATGGCTCTTTATTTTCCCTTTTCAATGTCAAATAAAATTAATTACCGCTAATTAATATTTTTGTATTGATTCAATTTTTGTTAGAGACGACGAATAATTGTGCCAAAGTTTCAACTTGATCCGAGACTAGAAAGAGGGAGAAACAACGTGGACACAATTTGTACCAGAGAGAGAGAGGTAATTGATATTAGCTTTGTAAATAAAAACTTGAAATTGGAAAATAGAATAATGCATTTACCGGAAGTTAAAAAAACATAGAATACTCCCAATAAATTAAAGAAAACTTAGTTCGAAGAGACATATTGTCCAAATGTAAGAATGAAAGTCAACGCCTGAAGTCCCGTTTTTTTTTTAATTTTTGGCCTTAATATAGTTTTCTCATAGTATGCCGTAGCATTACTGAGTAATTTAAGTATATCTAACATTGTCCCAGACACACGATCCCATAGTAATCCTTATAACCCAAATGCCAGCTGAATGGAACAAAAATCGATAAAAATGTGTATATTAATAGAAACTGATGCAACATTTCCTCTAAATGTTTCCATGTTCGGAGCTGTGTTCTTTTTGTATCCTGTTGATCTTAATCGTTTTTCTTCGGCACTGTAGTTTTCTGGAATTTCCAATTCCTGTATAAAAGAAATTTCGGGATTTTCCGAAGTCTGTGTTTCATAGAAGCCTGTTAACCAATTGCCAATCTTTTTTAATCATCTTTTCTTTCAATTTTCTCTAAATGTTGTGTGTAGACTGTATTGATGCAATCTCAAGATTGATGCAAATCGTTTGTAGGAATCTTTTGTGGCATAGAACGCTGGTGTATGAGTAATTATTTTAGTTATTCAGAAAGCAAGAAACCATCTTTTTTGTCATTATTACTGATAGATTTAAAAACAAAAAAAAATACTTTTTATCTTTAAACTGGTATCAATAAAGGGAGAGAATAAAAAATATTTTTGGGGGTGGGGGCGTCACAAAGGTATGCTACCAATATCGAGTTAAAGTGCCGTACTAATTCATTGTGTACCCTCGCCAATTAGTCGATAGGGACAAGAAACGCGTCAGCCTTGGGTAACAGTACTGAGAACAAAAAAAAAAAAAAAAAAGAAGTGTGGGGGATGCCGGGTATTGAAAGGCCCTTGCTAATATGGCAGGGATCCTCTTCACAGCTTGCTAGGAGAGCGAGTGCTTTAATTAAACGGATACGTGTGATTTATATGTATGAATGTACATGTGTATCGCTATGGGTGTGTGTGTGTCAGGAATTGTAGGTGAGGGGGGGGGGAGGATAATTTGTAGATATTTATGAGGAAGAGTCAAAGGATGTTGCTTTTGTTTTTTTCTTACATTATTGTTCTGCTCGTAATGAGGTCATGTGTGGTCCAACTAGAAGATTTTATAAACTTCGCTCAGGGCTATCCATTACAAAATGGGCCACACAAGACAAATTGCATCCTAGAAAGTCATGTTCCGGGTACATTTTTTTACTATTATTTAAAACAAAAAATACAGAGTGGTATTGAAAAGTATCTAAAATAAAATTTTCCTTTAAAAGAGCTGTGTAGATGTATCGCCCGATTATCCTTTAACTTAGATTTAAAGTTAAACTAATAAGAATTGCAACACATCTCACGCGCGTAGGTCAACATATTTACAAGAAATGGACAGCTTAATTGCTGGTTACAGACGCTTAATAAACCGAGCAAGGGAGATAAACAGAAGGAAGACCAAAACGACCATACTTTGCAACATTTCTTTTGTTTTTTGTTCTTCTATCCCATAATATACGGTTTCATTGTTGAGATTCATATCTGAATCATAGACTAAAAATGATCGTTAGCGCAGTATAAATATATATAACATAAACGTATAGTCTGCGAAGAGTGTCAGATAGAGGCAAACTAAAACTTACATTTACTTAGCCACAAAATAAAAGTAGTTGGAAACAATGTTACATATGTTCTAGAGACTTATAAAGTGCACCCATAAGAAAAACAAAAAAGCTGCCAGATTTCATTTTGATCGTGTAAAAGAGCGAAGCGATGTGAACAATGAAGCATTGGTTGTTTCAACAAAGGAACAGAATCAACACTTTTGCACCACATAATAGTATCAGTTATCGGACTTGGTTGTACCAAAATAAATATAAAGGGCGCTAGGTTAACCCTATTAATTGCGGCCCAGGCGATACATTAAGGTCACTTAATCTTAAGCAAGCGTTTTATTAACAAAAGTGGGCACATGGCAGGAGTTGTACTATTACAGCTGTGTGTGTGTTTCCCCCCCTTCCCCTCCCCCCCCCCTAAAAATTAAGGGTTAAAAAATGATTAACTTCATAGGAATTTCCAACACAACAGAGCTGATGACATGCCAAGGAATTTTTGACACCCGGTCAATACCAAATTTGTTTAGAGACTGCTGATGTTGTATAGCGGTCAGCGTGACGGCTTTATTGTTCCTTTCAGTGATACGCCTACGCCTGTACAATGCTGCTCGGATTAAAGCCTCCCCCTCCTCCTTTCCACTCGTCTCGGTGTGACGTTTTTATGGCGGCTGTTATCCCGTGAGCCTGATTGGTGACGTAATGACAAGTATGTTAATATACATCTTTAATATGGGTACATACAGGGGAACTCTTAAATATGGGATACATACAGGGGAACTAATTAATATGGGATACATAGAGGAGAAAGGGGATGATGGGTGACGTTGTAGCAGTTAGTCATTAATGAATATTAATGAACACGATTGGTGCGTTCACCCTCCTCCCTCTCACACGCCCCCACTATCCTCCGCCTGGAACGCTTCCATTTTACCGAACGCGAGTTGTCAGACCATCGGTGTTTCTGAACACACGTTTCATTGACGTCATCCACACGTGCTGGACTTTCTGTCATGACATTCAATGAGGGCGAGTGTAGATGCCTCTCCTCGAGCGCTGGCGATGACGCTTCTGCATGCTCTCTCAGTGATGTTAAATGTGTCTTAAGAGAAAGTATAATGGCAGGGGCGTGGAATTGGGAGTGGGGGTGTATCGGTTCAAGTATTCTAAGCACGAATAGCTTCATTTAGATGAATAGCCCAAAACACAAGTCTTTCCTTGTTCCACAATGCACAGAACGAGACTGGGAGTATAGTCCCTTAGCGAGACCAATTGCGGCTTGGTTAGTAATCACTCGGAAATGATGAAAGGGGGTCAACCACTCCCATACTGACACTGCATCTCTTACTATCTGTTCCTTATGTTCTAGCTTTACCATACACCGTCTAAGATCTACCACACACTATATGTGGTCTCTCACACACTATCTGTGGTCTACCATGCACTGGTCTCCCACACCTTTAATTTTAATTTGTCTTATTGTGACGATATTGTTATTTGTTCTCTTTCAGTTTCATGTTGTTTTTTTTTCTTTTTCTACGCGCCATAACTCTCACATATAGTAAAGAAAAGTTGTCTTCCTTGTCCCTATCAAGTGTACTAAACTAATTTACATCTTGTAATTTCGCCTCACAATGTGCTCTCAATGTTTAACATTCGAACCACAAAAATAGAACTAAGCTAATGTAAGTCTATAGATCTACATAATGTGGGCTTTAGAATCATGCTCTTTGCGTGTTATGCATTGTTATAACTTTCTTCTACTTTATAACATTGTTATAACTTTCTTCTTCTTTATAACTTTTGCTTACTCTTGTATACTCTCGTTTAGTTTATGGTGCCAATAAACCTTCAAAAATTACAAAGTGAAACGACGGTTGATGAGTAGGTAGTGTCCAGTACAAGTGGTCACTAAGAGTATTGTCCATCTCCTCACTTGTAGCGCATGATAAACAAAATGGGGAAAAAAAAGGGAGGGGGAGGAGGTGGGGATGGTCAAAACTCTTAATTCCATTGCCTGACATCCGATTGTTGGTTTACCGCTTTGTGTGTTCACGTGTCGGCGCGAGCGTTATTGACACATCGGACAATGTCCGAGTGGCCTTAATCTCTGTTCGGTAGTGCACCTTCGAGCGCCGCCTCCCTTCCTCCTCCCCCCCCCCAACGCGATGACGTAACAAACAAGGGAGAGGGGCGGATGACGCGACGAGTGACGTCTTTATTACGGCTCATTTGGTCTTGTGAATGACCCCAAGAATTAATTGTTTAGCGTTGATGTGGAAGCCTCTTACAAAGGTCAATACTCTATCAGCTCAAGTTCTAGGGAGTACTTTCCTCCGAGGCATGGTAGGGACAGTGTCAAGTTTATCTATCCCACAGACACTTGAACAAAGGGGAAACAAAAAAGAGTTCTGAGGTTTATCACAAATTAACACGCCCTATCGGTAAAATCCAGGTCGGAGGATGTAAAGTAAAGAAAAGTGAACAAATAAAGAAAAAGTACAGAAGTAAAGTTATTAAAAAGTAAAGAAGTTTAGAAAAGTATTTAAAAAGTAATGAAATGTAAATCAGTAAAGTAAAGAAGTAAAATAATGAAAAGTAAAAAATTAAAGAAAAGTAGGCTACAGAAGTAAGTTAATTAAAAAGTAAAGAAAAGTATTTAAAAAGTAATGAAATGTAAAACAGTAAAGTAGAGAAGTAAATTGCCTAAACAACACCAACAACCATAACTTACAAACACGAAAGCACAGCGTAATAAAATACTTGAAAGATTAATATTGCATATGACACATACCAGGACAACTTCATATAACGCTGTTCTTAGGTAAGATAATGAAACGGGTCATCTGAATCAGCGAGGAAAACCAATGACACAGTAGAGCAAGTCTCTACTACCAATGACTCAGTAGAGCAAGTCTCTACTACCAATGACACAGTAGAGCAAGTCTCTACTACCAATGACTCAGTAGAGCAAGTCTCTACTACCAATGACACAGTAGAGCAAGTCTCTACTACCAATGACACAGTAGAGCAAGTCTCTACTACCAATGACTCAGTAGAGCAAGTCTCTACTACCAATGACACAGTAGAGCAAGTCTCTACTACCAATGACACAGTAGAGAAAGTCTCTACTACCAATGACACAGTAGAGCAAGTCTCTACTACCAATGACACAGTAGAGCAAGTCTCTACTACCAATGACACAGTAGAGCAAGTCTCTACTACCAATGACACAGTAGAGCAAGTCTCTACTACCAATGACACAGTAGAGCAAGTCTCTACTACCAATGACACAGTAGAGCAAGTCTCTACTACCAATGACACAGTAGAGCAAGTCTCTACTACCAATGACACAGTAGAGCAAGTCTCTACTATCAATGACACAGTAGAGCAAGTCTCTACTATCAATGACACAGTAGAGCAAGTCTCTACTTAACATGCAGTGCTAGATTCAGCGGACGTAATAATCCCCCCTTGAAGGAAACTGTAATTTAAAAAAAAAAACATTTTTCATGATAGTCTAGTACTCAACAGAGCTAGCTGTACTCGAGGAGGTCCAAAGAAATTTAGACTATTTTAGATCTATACATGAGAGTCCAGTGCTGCATTTACCTTAAAGCCACATAAGTTATAGCTTAGAACCTGCTTGATTTGGTGGGGGGGGGGGGCACCAAAAATGGTTATATGAATATTTTCAATAATTTTAGAGAATGAGCAAACGAAAAAAAAAGGCTTACAAGGGCCTCAGTATGTTTAATAGCTTAGGTCTAGATTCGGCACTGCCCGAGACATTTATTTCATGAGTTATGTGTCAAATATTTATTTTTAAAAAGTCTTAAATCCTCAAATAGTATTAGACATACTTTCAAGAAACAGATAACTATTATCGACTATTTCTCACCGCGAAGAACAAGGGCGACACACAACAGGTTTATATTTTTAAAGCTTCTTAAAAGTTGTTTTTTTATTATTATTATTCTAGGTATCATCACCGGCTTCAAGTTTCTCTGGATTCTCATCGCCCTACACCGCCATCCCACCAAACTTTCTGTTCCCCGGCCCATCCGCATTCACGGCGCCCCCTTCCTCGTACCTTCCCTCGCCATACACTGAGCACGAGGAGATGGCGAGGCAGAAGACGTCGCCCGGGAAGCGGCCGCCGAGGGACGACACATGGAAGCCGAAGAAATGCCAGGTTTGCCTCCAGAACCGCCTACAGGACACCAAACCCAGGTCCCCCGTGGAGAAGGAGGAGTATTTCATTGATAATGACGGGACGCTGACCATCAAGAACGGCGTCTGCCCCCGGCGCCTTGCTTTACGCCTCTTTCAAGAGGTGCACACCAATCGTGTCAAGTATGAGGATCTACTCGGGGAAAACATTGTCAAATTCCTTCTTAACCTAAGGCAAATTGTCGAAAAGCATCAAGACAAATGCCCAGACGAGGAGCCAGCGTTTCTAATCACTACCAACAAAGTGCTGGAGAAACACGCTTCTGGCTCGTATCGCCCCGAAAGACTTTTAGAATCTCTCAAGAGGTCCCATGAGCTCACTGAAAGCTCTCCAAATATCCTAGAAGCAGCCTTACCTCGCATCAAACGCGCATTTCAAGCAGGGGAAGAGAACTCGCAGACCCCAAACAAACACTCAAATCGCAGTTCGCCGCCGAAACTGGTACATCAGAGCCAGGAGATAGCGGATCTGTCCGACAGTTACTCCCCTGCACACGACGCTTTAAGCCCCATGGACTTTGACGTCGGCAAAAGAGCTGGGTCTGACAGAGGAGGTTCCGAGACATCGTCGAGAGTTAACAGTCCTGCCCCATCATTGTCCAGTAATACGTCAGGTTTAAGCAATACAAAGAGGGGCACTAAGGTAGATGCATGTTTTTTTTTCTTTTTCTGTGTTTGTAACATTAATTTTGTTTCTATTAGATTTCTAGCATGAGACTCTAAATTATACAATTTCCTGCTTCCGCTTCCGGTTTTTAGATCTAAATTGCTTTGCCAGGAAGATTTTCTAGCAGAAGTAGATTCTAGTACAAGAAAGGAAAAATCACCCTTACTGCTTAGTTTTATTACCCATATAGATCTACTTGTGAGTGATTTGTTTCTATGCGAAACTAAGAGGTTGCTTGGCTCACACAATAGTTAGATCTGGTTACTTCTAGTACATCTCGATTTATTTATTTTATTGTTGACTGATTTTTGTGACTGTGATAGTGATAGTCATAGTCAGTGATACTGAGTAACTGATACTACTGATAGTATTAGTACTAGACTAGTAAATCTGTAACTAGTTGAGTAGTAATAGATATATTAATCATATAGTCCTAGTAAGATAATCTTTAGCTAGTCATAATGCTATGATGATAAATCTAACTCACAGACCTCGTAGTACCAATCACCGAATCAATTATCTTGAACCCACATATTTAATATACAATTATTACAATAATAAAAGTTAATGTAGAATGTTTGGCTATTGTAACTGTTGTAGTAGTATTGTTTTTAAAGGAATTTGGAAACACCCTCACCCTAAGCGAATGATATATTATCCCTCAGATCCTTCCTGTAGCCTCCACTGATGGACAAACAAAGTACCTCTGCCCAGTGTGTAACCTGGACTTGCCTAATGACCATGAGCTCACCGTTCACATCCGCTCCCACAATCAAACTGGGCACCAGACCACACCCAACACCTGCACCATCTGCAAGAAGACCCTCAGTTCTCAGAGCTCCCTTGACCGTCACATGCTTGTCCACTCAGGTAATTTTTACTGTCTTTAAATGAGCAGCAGTTCTTAGGCTTACTTAAAGAGACATATGTACAACATTTTCCATTTGGTTTAAATTCAGCTCTTTTTTTTCCATTTATCTTTTGTATAAATATTATTGAAATATAAAAAGATAGTAACTTTTTCTTTGGGCTTCAAATGTATATGCTACATTCTTCGTAAGAAATCTGCGGTCTTTGTTGCTGACACATGTAGTTTACTGCTTGGTCTTCCTTTATCTTTACATTAACATTGTAGCTAATAAATAATTGTGAAGTTTAATGAAGAGGTGACATTATGTTCTGTTTTACAGGTGAGCGTCCATTCAAGTGTAAAATCTGTGACATGAGCTTTACTACCAATGGGAACATGCATCGCCATGCTCGTATCCATGGCAAGAATGAGAAGAATGGTACCCCCATGATGAAGCCCACCCCCGGCCGCAAGCCCAAGCCCCAGCCTGATGACAGCCAACTGGGCAGCTCTAGTAGAGTGATGCCTCCATCCCCAAGCTTGACCAATCAGCCTCAGTTC
This sequence comes from Biomphalaria glabrata, assembly GCF_947242115.1. NCBI lineage: Eukaryota > Metazoa > Mollusca > Gastropoda > Planorbidae > Biomphalaria > Biomphalaria glabrata. The sequence continues at coordinate 9,039,694 of NC_074717.1, read as the reverse complement.
CCAGACTTCTTGCGGAATTATTATAGTAAGGGCTTTTTCTAGAACTTATTTTTACCACCTGTATCTGAAATTATAATTTCTCTCATTTGTTATCCATAGCTTTGGGGGGGGGGGGGGTTAAATTTATAAAGTAAATAAATCAAACATTTAAGATAATGTTGTTGTCCATATTATTTGCAAATAACACAAACCTCTGCTCCTATTATATTTATATTTTTTATTGTTTGCAGGTTTAATGCTGCACCCTGCCTATCCCTCATTCAGTGCTATATATTCTGACGGTGCTAGGAACTTTCCTTTTGCTGTAAGTACTGATAATAAGTAGCCTATCATTATTATTTTGACTATGTGAGTATTTGTATGAAGATTTTGTTAGACTTGTAAGGAGAATGAAACCAAGAAAAATAACTCAAAAATAAACTTCTATATTTATTCCTTTTTAATCCCCTTGGTTGTAACAGAAGTTTCAAACTTAGTTGGGGGTCAAGATGGCTAAAAACTTTTTTGTTGTATTTGTTACCAGCCTATGGATGATTTGCGCACAGATTTCACCATGCCAAAAAGACCAAGATTAAGTGAGCCCTTCAGGGAACCAAGCCCTGATCTCCGGTCGCCAAAAACATATCCATGTAATGTGTGTGATAAGGTCTTCAAGAATCAATTTTCTCTGGACTCTCACATGGAAGAGCATGTCATTGTTGACCATCAGCTGGAAGCCGAGGCAGGGGCTGCATGCAAGGTGAGTTAAAATGACTTGTTTATACATTTTCCAGATTCCTTCAGAAAAGAAGATTATTATGCTGTAGTCCAAATCTATAGGGAATGGAAGTGGCCAGGGCTCGTCCTTTTGTTCGTTTTGCTGAAAAACCCAAGTGCTAACACTCCACAATGCAGCAGCAATTTAAGATTGCCTGATTGGTTTACTAATTTGTTTCTAGTACCCATTGAATAGATTGAACTTGTGGTTAGTAATTCAAGGAAAAATACACTACCTGTTACTATTCACTCTTCAAAAATTTAGGATAATATGCCCTGACCATCAAAGATAATGAATGTTAAGCTACTTTAGAAGACAGGCAAAGATGGCAAAAAGAGAACCTGAATCAATCCTGGTAGACAGTGACTTTGTCAGTGTTGATAGTAACAAAACATGTGGGTCACAGCTGGTTCTACATAGTCATATGAAATATTGCACTCTTCCTTAATTATTATTAATGTTTTGAATAGTGGCATAGCTAGGGTGGGGGTCCCAATTAGAAAATCCTCCCAGGTCCCACTTGAGGGGGGGGGGGGGCCAAATGAGTGTCAGAAATTGTTTTTTTTTTTTACATTTAATATTGCGCCATTATCTCATGTCATGATGTCAAAATGCAGGGGCCCCTACCCAGCCCCCAAATCCCTAACTACGCCACTGGTTTTGATTTTCTAACAAGACTAGTATAAATATATAAATATGTCAACAAGAGATGTGTGGATATAAAGAGGAAATAGATTCTAAACCAAAAAAAAATTTAATCTGGTTTGGTTTTCAAATATTCTATCACTTTGCCACTTCAGTTCATGATATGGCATAGCCAGTGAGAAGAAGAAAGTTGCTAATGTTATTGTTCATTAACTTTTATTTTTCAATCTTATTTCTTTTCACATAAAATTGAACATTTATTTGCAGACATGCAAAACTGTTGCCAAATCTGAGCAAAGCCTTCTTCTTCACATCATGACTCACCATAAAAAAGAGGAAGATGTTGCTGAACCAGACACAAAGCCTGGCAAGAAATCTCCTTCATCACCAACGCAGTCATCTTCCAGCACCGCTGTCAACAGCAGCAACAATGGCACCAACAGCAGCAGTATTTGCTTTCAGGATCTCAGTTTTGCAGATTTCACCTGTAAGAAGTTCTCTTTGATTGCCAAAGCTTTTATTGAGGGCAGCCCGCAAGTCAAAGGGTCTAAAAACCCATTGTTCAAGTGTAATGAGTGCGGCAAAGAGTTCCCTGTAGAGGGCGCCAAAGATCTGCACGAGGCATCCCATGTCCCAGAGGAGTACACCAAATGTCCTAAATGTGACTGCCACTTTACTGAGCCATCCAGGCTTCAGGATCACATGCTGAAGCATGTCGCAGACAAGAAGTTTCAGAAACATGCTGATATGTCGCAGAACCACTTTCTTATTCAGTTTGGTCTCAAAGCTAAGGATGACAATGGTGATACTGTAGTTGACGACCAGAACAGTGAAGAAGATGAGGAGGAAGATGGTGTCTATTGTGGCCCCGTGAAAGAAGAGAAAAAGTCAAGTACCACTGATGATGAAGACGATACTGAGTCTCTAAACATTTTAAACAACTCTCCCATCAGCGTGCCCAAACTAGACATGGCTTCCACAAAACTCTTATCCTTAACCACCTCCAGCACACCAACAAAACATAGGGCAGTATTCCCCAAAATTTTGCTCCGGGAATCACTCCTGGGCACACATCTGCTTTCTTCATCAAAGTCATACTGCGACAGTGACTCTGAGCATGACATTGCGGACCTTCCAGATAGAGCTCTGCTCCGTAAATTTCCTTGCAAATACTGTGATAAAGTATTGACCAACCCTCAGGAACTGAAGTGTAAGTAGACATTTAATTAACTCTTCGCAATAAGTTTGTTTCTCGTAATCATCAAACCATTGTTTTGAACTTTACAAGAAATACCAAATTATCTTGACGTATCTGATGTTTAATATAATTGTAGAAAAGAAAAGACATTAATTATGATCTTATAAAGCTGAAACTTTTGATATACTTTGAAATCAATCAGACTTTAAAGATAATTTTTTAGTAAAATGTTATTTAGGATTTAGGCTATATATTATCGATAATATATCAATATCAATATTTTTCACCCCAGAAGATAAGACTGTGAAGAAATAACTTTTTTTTTTTTACAAACAATCAGATTTTTTAAAAGTTAGCTTATTTAAAGAGAATCTTACTGACTGGATATGTTTTGATTGCTGCCCATTTAAATTTTATTTTATGTTTTACCTCTAATGCCTACACAGTGTATTTGGATTGGTAAGATATCAATTTATATTTTCTTTGAAGCTGTATTGTGTCTGCTGGCTTGATCTCACCTTTGATTTGCAGACGCGACTTTTATAATGTTTCACATCCCAAAGCAATGCAATTGCCATGAATATTTTAAAACAAGGAAATAATGGCATGACACGTTCAGTAGTAAATCAACTTTTCTGAAGTTGCAAAGAAGCTTGCAGTATTTAAAGGTTATCTCAAGTTAAGAGCAATGAATTCATTAATGACAGAGTATTGGGGTTTAGGTTTTTATTGTTGTAGTTTATAGGTTTTTTTGTTTTTTTTTGTATTTTTGTTTGCTTAATTTTCAAAACTTTTTTTTTCCACTGAATGTTTGTTTATATTTCCATTCAAAAGTAGCACGTTGTAAATAGGTGTATCAGATGTTGTGTTCTGTTGTATTGTCTAGTCATGCATTTACTGGATCCCGTAGACACATTTTTGGAGTGGAGTTTGTATTCTTTGTTTTGAAGTATGATAAACGTGTGCCAAGTTGGTTATTATTATGCATCTTAGCATGTTAACTGAAACAAGGGAATGTAGATATAGCATGTTTTTAGTTCACACTCAAAGTCTAGATTTTCATATGTAAGTCACACACATTGCATGTGTTGCCTTCTTCTAAATATTGAGAATGGTATTTGGTCTCATTTGGTTTTAGGAATGAATACCATTGATATTGGTTGTGTCATTTTTGTTTATGGTGGTTATTTTCCAAAGTTGTCAATTTTCTGTTTCAATACAAGTGCTTTTAATGTAACAAATTAAAAACAAAGTAAATCTATTTAACTAATGTAATTTCCAATTCTGTAAACTCTTTCAGAAAAAAATTAATTAATTATAACATTTAAGTAAACTTCTTGGACACATTTTCCTGTATTTGATATTTGTATTTATTTTCTAATGATGATAGGAAAACCAATTATCCACAGGAAGAAAAGGATTTGAAGAGTTAGATCTATAGTTTGTTTGTTTTTATCTACAGTGCATCAAGGCACCCACAGAAGCACTTCCCAGTTGCAGTGTCGTGTGTGTAGCTACACAAGCACGGATAAAAGCAGCCTCATGAGGCACATGCGCACCCACAGCGGTGAGAGACCATTTAAGTGCGGCATCTGCGAGTACTCTTTTACTACCAAGGCTAATTGTGAGCGTCACATGAAGTAAGCATAGAAACAGATCTTATGTTATAGAAATGAATTTGATAATGTTTTTTATAGTCAGGTCTCTTTTCATTTTCAAGCTTAATTCTATTTTATGTTGATTTCACTTGGGTTAGGAAAGCTTTCTGGTTAGGATAGCTGCCTGGTCATGTGCTCCAGAATGTTTTATAATGGTTCTGGACCCTGCCTGCTGCCATTACCTGCCATGCGGGTCTTGCGCTAGGATGTAATAATGTTAGGGTCTCAGAAGAAATGTCTGCACAAAAGTCTTGAGTTGAGTTTAGAATCAGGCAGTTTGTTGTGTGAATATTAAAATATGGGACAGAGGCCCCAATAATGGAAGTATTGTAGAAAACCAAAATAAAAACTATCTAGAACTGGGGTTCTCAACCTGTGGGTCGCGACCCCCTTGGGGTCGATTTAGCATTTGCCAGGTGTCGCCTAAGACCATCGAAAATATGGATATGTGTGTGGGGGGGGGGGGTCGTGGCAGAGTGGGGGATTGTAAAAAGGGTCGCCGAGTTTTAAAGGTTGAGAACCGCTGATCTAGAAACTAGATCAAACCTTTTTCTACCTGTTTATGCTGACCTTTAAGTCTCCTTTTAAATTTTAAAAAAAAATGTAGGATAACTTAAAAATGGTTGAAGAAAAACACAAATATTTTTATATTAAAAATGTATTTCTTTTTGTGTGATTTGTTTACAGACAAAAACATAACTTGGAGAAAGATCGGTTGTCTGACAACCTAGTGTATAATGAGTATGTCATCAGCAAGAGTGACTCCCCCTCACCACCTCTCAAAAGTGGTGGCAGCACCAGACTTGTGTCTCTTCCATTCCAGTGTACAGTTTGTAAGGCAGAGTTCCAACACAGCCTTGCCCTGGAGCAACACGTTCAAAGTAGCCCCAGTTGCCGAAAAGTGTTTCTATGCACTTTATGCAAGGTATGTAAATTTGATTGACCAAAATTAAAAGTCAAATTTAAATTCATTTAGAAAATTTAATGGGATATCTTGCCAACAGATCAGTATATAGGATACAAAATCTTTCTATAAAACAAAATTGACTCCATGATGGAGTGTAAATCTAAAACTCTAAAATTAACTTCTCTTTTGAATTGTTACCTTACAAAGTTATGCCTGAGATCTGTCATTGCATTAGATGCACTGAGTGATAGGTGGGTTTTTTTTTTGTTCATCTTAAAACTCAACTAGCCATTTGAAATTCTTTATTCAAGAAGACAGTGTTTTCTTATATAGAATTATGGTCTTTTTTATGTGAAATTTTAAAAATATCACTTTTACTTTCAGAGCATTCCCTTGTAAATTTAAATTAGCTTTTTAGTATCTGAATTTGTAGTAACATTTATAAGCATTTTTGACATTAATAATGAATACCCCCCTCCTCCCCAAACAAACAATTCTGCATCTTACTGGCACATTCTATATAGTTTTTATATAAATGTATTAATAACTTTTTTTTTTCTGTTAACATTACAGAGTTCTTTCAAGTCAAAAACTATTGCTTCAAGTCACTTGGTGACCTATCACCCAGAAATACCCTCCAGATTTCAGAATGAGTACATAGTTCTCATAGAGAGCCCTCTGTCCTTCACCCCTAGCCCCACACTCACCAGCCCACCTCCTGCACACTCCAAGACTCCTGCAACCTCTCCGTTCAACTTGACCCATACTGAGGAGTTCAGCAGCCTGGATGTCAAACCTCCACTTGGGCTCTTTGATAACAAAAGGCTTCATCTTGATGTCAGGAAAATTGAAACCTCAGAGAAGCCGCTCGACTTCAGCAAGCCCCTTACCAAAACAAGTTGCCAGCCATCTGCTCATCGTGGTGCACAGTCTGGCTCCTTTTCTGAGGATGACCAGCAATCAGACGATGCCCCCATTGATCTCTCAGTTCAAAGGTCATCCAGTTCATCGCCGTGGGGGAAAAGTCCTACCATTCAAAATCAGGTAGACAGAAGCACACATGGTTTTATATTTTCAGACTTACTTTATAAAAATGGGGTTCACTTCCGAAATCCATAAGCCAGATTTTTGTTTTATTGTAGATAATTTGAGAAGCCAAAGTAAAAATGACATATTTAAGCAAAGCAAAAGAGTTGATGCTTGAAAGAAATATTGGTAAAATCATGAACAATATTTATATGAGTAACAAAGTATTGCTCATTTAAGAATAAATTCTAACCTCAAAATCTATATTAACTTACATATTCTATGAACAATATTGAAGAATAGAAATGTAAGTAAATATTTTACCTTTTCTGAGTTAAAGCAAAATTTGAACTTTATGAGAACTTCAATTATAGCTGAAATTAGCTTGCCAGGAGTGGGTTTTTTTTAAAATCAAGATTTGTTCTTAACTCCTTTTTTTTTAAATTCATGACACTTAATTGTACTATCTAATTCTTTAACAATTCTTGAGAGCTAACTCAAAATATTTTGGAGAATAAATATTTCAGTCCTAGCTGTTAATGTACTCGACTTTACTTTTTACCAAGACATTTTTTTTTTATTTGATCGATCAGTATTTGTAATTCAAGGGAGGTCATTAAAAACAGTAATAATAGGAACAGGACACATAATGTTTTTGTGTGTGGTCTATCTTCTTTGAGAATAAAACTCATTGACTTACTCTTTACTCAATATGCTCGAAAAAAAAAGTTGGTTCTTCTGATTACTGCACCACACTATTCTGTGTCATCACTGAAGATTGCTAACTTTCTAGCTTTTAAACACAGTCTTAAACTTTTATTATTTCTCAATAACCAATAGATTTCAATATCACAGACTTTGTATAAAGGCTTATAAGCTGAGGGTGTATATTTGTTGATATAAAAAATCATAAACTTTTTCTTTCAATCTTTAATTTTCTTTCACTTTATAATTGGCTTTACTAATTGACTCAAGCTTGAATACAAATGTAATATTTTTCAAATATATCATTTCATATTGTCTTCTTTTTTTAAAAATAAATGTATCTATTTAATCAAATGTTATATATGTATATATATAAATATATATTTATATACTATTATTTGTATATATTTTCTTCTTGCTTACATATAAGATCTGACTTTATAATTATTTGCATCCATTTTTTTATATTTTTTATTGTATCAAACAAAATAGCTCTTTTATTTGCTAACTGGCAATTTAATACGCTTTCTATTTATGTTTATGTAGATAAATAGGTAACTATTGCTTGGTTAGTGTGTACATATTGTTAATAATAATAATAAATATATTTGTATGATTAATCATATCACTAATATACTTAAATGATATTTTTTGCCTGTTCTTTGTTGCTTTTTAAAAAAAATATTTTCCATTGATATGTTCACCTGATAAAAAATAATTGTGTACTTTTGATTATTTATTGAAATAAAAGCTGCATAGCTGCTTGACGTTTCTGATTCTTTCGTGTTATACTTTTGCATGCTCATAAAAAAAAATCTATTTTAAAATTACAAAATCATATAGATTATTGAGGGACTAAAACTGAAAGGGCTATAATACAATATTCAGCCAATTAAAAGCTGTGATCTTTAAAAAAAACAACCAAAAGAGTTTACAAAAGTCTCACAAAAAGATTTAAATGACATACAAAACTTTATTTTGTCATTTCTAATTCATTCTTGGGGGTGGAAGGGTAGATGTGAAAATACAGGTGAACATATTATGGTTCTTGCTATTTTAAGTCTACCATCATTTTGTCGCCATTGTCCTATTCTATGACATTACTAGTGAACTTGTTTCATAACATAATCTGTTGTATCGCTCTGTATTCCGCAGAGTCCCTACAGCATAATGAGACACAGCAAGGATTACTTTGGAGAGCTTGCTCCCTCCTCCTCCTCCTCTAAGCGCTCCACATCTTCCAGTAGCTTCGATCTTGCCCCCAATAAACGTTCTAGTGACGGGAACAACAACAGCTTGTCTCCCTCTTCCACTCGTCTTCTTTTGCCCTTCTCACCAACACTTAAGCCACAGAAACCGTGCCCTGGGTCAACTCTAGCTAGCCTTGATGTGAAGCAGCCAGTCTTCCCATTGTTAACCCAAACTCTAAAGCAAGCAATTTTAACTCCCCCAACTCAGCTAGTCCTAACTCCTCCTGCTAGTTCAGCTACTGGGAAAGATAAGCTTGGTTTGGACCAAAAAATTGGTAAGTGTTTTGCAGTGGGCCAGGTTGAAGATTTTAATATATGCCTACAAAATTAAATAGTACACTGACTGCCAGATTTTTTAATGAACTTTAATTAACCGGTAGCTTTGAAAATTCAAAACCGAGAAAATAAGGAAACAATGATTCAAAAGCAGCTAAACATTCATAATAATTCATAAAATTGAAAAGTTGTGATGTAATATCACTAATATTCAAACCTGTTCTTATTATTACTTAATTTCATCTATACTTAATGCATTTTATACAACAGATAAAACAAAGTGACTATTATAACTAAAAAGAAACAAAACTTTGAAAAATACAAAAAAACTTTAGACTGCAAAACTGAACACAATTACAGCACTAGAATAGTCTAATCCAGGTTTATATAGGAAACAAGTTCTTACAAGAGTTAGAATAGTCTAATCCAGGTTTATACATGTAACAAGTTCTTAAAAGAGTTAGAATACTCTAATCCATGTTTAAAAGAGTTAGAATAGTCTTATAGCCAACAGGTAACAAGTTCTTTAAAGAGTTTTGTAAAACATACCCTCCCCACCAATCTTTGTGGCGAAGCAGTCAATAAGATTATGTCAACACCAGGATGTATAGCTATGACAATCATTATGCAGTCTCTCCATTTTTCTATTAGCATTTGAATTAACAAAATAAAATGGTATCTTCAGTGGGCTTGCAAATGTTGAACATAAGGCTGTATGATCCATTTACATGTAACTATTCTACATAGTAAATGTACAATGAAATATGTGAAAATATACACATTTAGCACTTGTGATCCACATGCATGCAAACAACAGACTTAATACATCACCATGAGACTTGTTAACACTTGGCATGCTGAGTTTTTAACAATAGAAAAAAATATTTATTATGTTCTTAAAGTTTTAAGTGGTACATACATTTCAGAGTAGCCTACATTCTTAATATAGCAACAAATAAAATAGTACCAGTACTTGAAAACTAAACATTGTAAAAATCTTACAATACTTTATCAGAGAGCATCTGTCATTTTCTTTTAAATATTGAGCTTAATTTAGATGAACTATATATATGACTTTATTACAACAGCGTTGCAGCTGATCAAAGAAAACTATATTAAATGATCTAACTGCCAGCCTATTATCATTATCAATGCAGGGCTTCAGCAGAACTTACAAGATAGTAATAAGGCTGCCCCAAAGACAGAGAAGAATAAAGACGTTGAGAAAACTAGTGATGAGTCTGAGCTCAAAGCTCAAAAAGGAAGCTCTTGTAAGTATTTGAGAGAGTTGACCAAACATAAAAGCTTTGTGGATGAAAACAAATATTAAAACAATAATCATGGCTGGCTTAGATAATGGGAGGCCACTACTGAATTTGATGGCCCCAAATTAAATTTAAAAAAAAACATTGAAAAATACTAAAATTATGCAATTTATTAAAAACCTTGTTTACTTCAACAATAACATTTGTTATTAATTCTCAAAAAAAAAATAATTTTCATTATATAGGACCAAAAATCAGAGGCCCTATGTGGCTGCCTAGTTTGCCTACACCTAAGGTTGGCCCTGCAATAGGTTACACATAAAGTGACATACTTAAGGTCTGTAGATATTAAGTTTCCCATAAGAAAATCTAGCTCATTCTGTTTCAGCTGAAAGTGACTCAGGCAGTGAGCTGGCATCTGTCAATAAAATTCTTGATGCTGCCAGCGTACAAAGCTTCCAAGAGTATTTGAGCATAGCTGAAAATGAGGAACTAGATGCAAAGTAGGTTTTAGCCTTTTATTTTCTTTTTAAACAAGATCAGTGTTTTTATACTTGGGGGTCCTCAAACCGCAGAGGGTAGTCTCTGGACTGCTAGAAGTTACTTCCTTAAACTTTAACACTGGCGAGATATATATTTGATCAGGAGAAAGTCTGCCTGTCTGTAAGTTCCCTTTTCAGACTTTGTGGTCTATTAGGCAGATATGGTGTAAAAGTCATCTGTTTCTGTGGCCTATGGTTAATGAAGGTGTCATGTGGCCAGCACAATGACCAACTGCTTTTACTTTCCCCCAACTAATGTCAGGTACCCATTAGAGCTGAGTGGACTCAGAGGCACCCAAAGATCTTGAAATAAAAAATCTTCACCAGGATCTGAACCCGGAACCACCGGTTCAGAAGCCAAGTGCTTTATCACTCAGCCATTATACCTCCTCTGCCTGTGTGTAAATGGTACTAATGATGAAAATGAGGAAGGGAAAATGAATATAAAAGTAAAAAGTCCACTCAAGGGGTATTTCATAAACAGAAAGTTGAGAACTACTATTTTTTATAGCCTTCGTTACACAACTTTTCACTTGAATGCTTGTAAACTTTAAAGAAATCTTTTTTTTTTCAAAAACAAAAAGGAGTAGAGCAAGCATGACAACTTCTAGGTTGTAAGTAATTAAAGTTCCCCTTTCAGACCTTGTGGTCTATAGGGCAGATGATGTTAAGTTCATCTGTTTCTGTGGCCCACAGTTAATGAGGGTTTCATGTGGCCAGCACAATGACCAACCACCTTTACTTTTCCGGGAACTTTTCCCCAACTAGTGTCAGGTACCCATTAGAACTGGGTGTACTCAGAGACGCCCAAAGGTCCTGAAATTAAAAATCCCAGTCTTCACCAGGATTCAAACCCAGGACTCTCTATTATTTATTTAAATACTGTTGTTGCTTAAAAAATGTTATGGCTAACTAAATACTTCAATTACTTGATGAAAAGCAATTCCACAGATTTCCATATTCACATCAATAGACATTCTTGACATTTATTGTTCACATTGTTCTACAGGTCTGTGTCCAGCAGCGATGACTCCAATCAGAGTTTAGAAAACATGTTTTCTAACTCGCAGTCTTTCAATTCTGGCACCATGCCGAGCTCTAAATCAGACGATGGTTCCAAATCTAAGCCGGAGGACTCCACCTCTGATGAAGGGGAGGGAACTGATGGCAGTCCACCTTCTGTCACTGTCAATGTTGCATTAATTGATAACACACTTCCAAAAGTATTTAGAGACAGACAGTACAAACAGAATAAGGTATGTGTATATATCTAGTCCTAGTTTTAAGGCATGAACATTTTTGAAATACAATTTCAAAATACTTTTCTAGAACCTTAATAGTGTAAATTTCAATAAAGCCTTATTTATCAAAGCATCATATTGAATAAAACAAAATGATCTAATGATTAAATAAATAAAATAATTAAAAAAAAATAATAATAATAGAAATAAATAAATAAATAAAATGCCAAATTTTATTTCAATATAATGGTATCAATGATAATTTCGTAAGTCCTCTATAACATATGTTGTCTCATTTAGGAGGATATCATTGATGATCCCAGTAACATGTCGAAACAAACTATTGCTGAGCTGATTGAGAAAGTGTCCAAGGAGAAATCCGACTCTCCAACCAAGAAGAAGAGAAATTCTTACGCTGACTCGCCTCACAAGTTTTCATGCCCTTATTGTCCACGATGTTTTCCATGGCTGAGCTCATTAAACAGACATCTTCTGACTCACACAGGTCAGTTTTTTTATTAAATAGTCATCTTCTGACTCACACAGGTCAGTTTTTTATTAAATAGTCATCTTCTGTTCTGACTCACACAGGTCATTATTTATTAAATAGTCATCTTCTGTTCTGACTCACACGGGTCAGTTTTTTATTAAATAGTCATCTTCTGACTCACACAGGTCATTTTTTTATATTAAATTTAAATAGTCATCTTCTGACTCACACAGGTCAATTTTTTATGAAATAGTCATCTTCTGACTAATAGTTTTCATTTAGTCAATGTATGATCACCTTCACCTATCCCATAGTCTGTTGGAGCATTGGGGCAGTTCAATTTATGATATAACCAATTAAAAACCTGGTCATGTTGTATGCACTTGGAACTGTCCTAACAATGATCTAGAATCTAGATTCTAGAGTTTGTACTTTGCCTGCAAGGACATTATAATTTGTATTTCTAAAATATTGTCTGAAACAAAGCTAATGCAATTGGAAAATTCATTACGGAAAACATAAAGCAAAACTGCCTAAGGTTATAAAAATACAATAGTCAATAAACACGTATGTCAGTGGTTGAGATTATAAAAAGTTTGGGTGACTCTTTTAAAATGGGTCCTAGCTTACTTTACTTTTTATGAATCAGGTCTTGGCTTCAATAATGGTGATGAGCCTGTGATACTTTAACTATACAGCTACTTTAGAAATATATGAAGTCTCTACTAATTTTGTCTTACGCTCAAATCAGGTCAGAAACCTTTCAAGTGTCCTCGCTGTCCAGTCACATTCTCCACTAAGTCCAACAGAGAGCGCCATCTGATACGCAAGCACAATGTCAACATGCTAGATCCAGCATCTCGCTCCACCATGGACAGGCCCTACAAGTGTCACCTCTGTGTGTTCAGCTCTTTTTCTACTCAAAGTAAGGTTTCAAACTACAGAAATACTTTTTGCAGGTCTTATAAACGTCCTGACTGTTTTAATTGTACATTTGATACAAATATTGGGAGAAAATTAGTAAAGCTTGATCAAGTGGTTAAAAGACTCCCAGTGGATTATGGGCTCATTTTTAGAAGCTGTTTTTTTTTAAATTAGATTTTAGGATGTTCTTGAGTATTACCTTTTACCTTTACCTATCCCTTAGTCTGTTGGACCGTTGCGGCACCAAGCAAGACTCGTCAATCCTCTTTCTCCATTCCTCCCTGTCTTTTGCCTTAGTTAGAACCTCTTTCAATGGCATACCCATCCATTCTTAAATGCTTTTTCTGTCTGCCTCTTCTTCTTTTTCCTGGTACCGTTCCCTGAAGGAAGGTCTTTGCAAGCCCTGAAGATCTTGTAATATGGCCATAGATTTTGAGCTTGTGCTTTTTACTATAGTTAGCAGGTCATCATGGGGTCAAATCACTGCAGTAACCCTGTCTCTAATCTCTTGGTTTGAGATGCAGTCTTTGAATGTTCTTGAGTATACTGTCAGTCTAATCAGATATTTTAGGAAAAAGATTATTGTTGTTGATACATGATAACATAGGCAACAGAAACAAATTGATCTAGGTTTTGAAGACATTTTTACGATTCTGTTTTTTTTTTAAATTATGAATGAGTGGTTACAGCACTTGATTGCTGTGCTGTAGGTCATTTTCAATAGGAATTTGAGGGCATGGCTGCGTCCACCAAGCTGTAATAATTACATATCACTTGTAAAATGCTAAAACCACAGAAAGTTTGTCCCAAAAGATTATTAAATTTGCAAAAGGGTTTTTCTGTAAAAGAAAATTAAAAAACAAAAGCTTCTTAGGTATAGTTTATTACATGATTTCATTGAAAGCCTACTTTTTGTTGCTTATCTGAGGATTAATGCTTGTATCCTTGCAGGTAATCTGATTAAACACTACAAGGACAGACATGACGGAGTCTCACCACCCATGAAAGTGCTAGAAGTAGTGGAGAGGTCACTTTCTGATGGTGAAGGGGAGGATAGTCAGCTGAATGGACATGGTGCCAGCTATGAGGATGAAGAAGAGTACAACTCTTTGATAGAGGTAAGACAAAGATGTACTTTCACTCTCTCCATTCTACTTAGGATGGCAGGTTGACTGAATGATAAAGCCCTTGGCTTCAGATATGAGGGGCCTTAGGTTCAAATCCCAGTTTTGGAATTTGGAGTTATGAGATTTGTAGAATACCCCTAATACCCTCTGCTGGTACTCTAATGAGTACCTGACATACATTAGGAAAGTTAAGACTGTTGGTCCTTGTGCTGTACGTAAAGTTCCTCTTTCAGAACATGTGGTCTGTAGGGCAGATGATGTAAAGGTGTCATGTCGCCAGCACAATGACCAACTGCTTTTATTTTTCCCCAACTAATGTTAGTTACCCATTAGAGCTGGATGGACTCAGAGTAGCCCTAAAGATCCTGAAATTAAAAGTCCCAGTCTTCACCAGGATTTGAACTCGTGACCCCCGGTTCAGTAGAAAGTTCTTTACAACTCAGCCACTGTACTTCCTAGCTAACCACATGACACAATGCTAAATTAATTTGAGCAAAAAAAAATTGTACTTATCATAATTTGATTAGACCAAATGCAAATGTGGCTGTGCCACATCTTACATTCTCTTTTTAATCGCATGATATATTTGCTATATAATGATAATTATTGCAAGGAACACAGCTGTTTCATTTTTTGTTGGTTTGACTGTTATAGATGCGAGGAGGTCTATCTGACAAAGAAATAATGTTGCAAAACTACACACAGGACAGCAACAGTAGCCATGGCAGCAGTGCTGTAGATCCACACAAGAAAAGAAATGCTATCTTCAACCTCCCATCTGATGAAGACCACGTCAAACCTTCTTCTGTCAAATCATTGACAGGCGTTACCAACAGGCCTGGCATAGATGACACCGTGCTCAGTGACACTATGAAACAGTTTTTGGATAAGAGTGTCAAACAGGCAGTGGAGGACAGCCAGCGAAGGGCCATCGAGAAAGGTTCTAAATTCATACTCACGCCTTACATAGAGAGACACCTGCGACACCTACCTTCTAGTGATGATAGTGGCCTTGACCTGACCCTCTATCCAAAAGAACAGTGCCCAAAGTGTGACAGGGAGTTTTTGAATCAGAAAATTCTCATCAAACACCTAAAAGTAAGTGATCTATGTCTTACTGCTAATATAAATGTGGTCTATGTCTTACTGCAAATATAAATGTGATCTATGTCTTACTGCAAATATAAATGTGATCTATGTCTTACTGCTAATATAAATGTATCTGTTTCAAACTAAATGAACAGCTCAGCTTTTTATTCAGAGTTTGCCAATATTTTAGTTGTCATGTTTATTTTTTAAGATTCATAATTATTAATTTTATTTAATTTATCTTCAAATATAAGAGAACTCTTCTTCATACCAAATCAGCTTTTTTTTAAATCCTCATTTTAAATCCTTGTTTTATTTATGATGAATAATGTAGATCTTCATAGCGAAAAGTGCACCAGAAAGATAACCAAACAATACAATCTTGTCTTATCTTAAAAATTACAGACCTTACTTCAAAAGAGAAGATAATTATGTCCTGCCATATGCCTGTGTTAATCTAGTCATGCATGTTAATCAGTGACTTAAAACTGTCCCATTCTTTTGGTTTCCTGTCTGATTCAGGCAACCCATTCCATACTATATTAGCACACTAGGGAAGAAGGAGCACTTGTACAATTTTGTCCTAGCACTATTTATTGTTATTATACAATATATATATATTATTTGATTAAAAAGAAAAACTAATTCATTTATAGATCCTTATAATCAAAGTCACTAATTGACTTTGATCAACCTGTCTACAACTTGCATAGACAGTGAGGTCTCCTGCTGGCTCAATGTGACCAGCTTTTAACTTAGTCATAGTTGACACTTTAATTTAAAAAAAGGGATAAAATAAAGGCTTTTAGTAATTTAAAGCAAAATAATTAAAAGAAAAGGGGTTCTGTGATTTATGTGTTTTAATTTTTTTTATCATACAAGTCTTTAAATTTAATGTTGGAAATTATTGAAAATATGTTTTATACTGATATTTTAATAATAATAAGGAGTCAAACCTATGGTATTCATTCTAAATTTTCTCCAGAAACTAGAAACATTATTTATTATTTTAAAATAGATGATTTTTAAAATTAAATTATACTCAGACATTGATTTTATTTTACACCTGAAAGAATAAATTATAATTAAAATTTGACAAAATATATACCCATACCACACTCTGGTATCATTCTGCTAGGATCATCACATTACAACAATTTAATACAAGAAGACATTTAGAATTCATTGGGAATTCAGACGATTTTGATTAATTACAAAATCATTTAAAAATGTTTAAAAATCATGAATTATTTCAATCCTCCTCCTAAAAAAATTATTTATTGTAAAATGTATAGCTTAATATTTTTTGTTTTCTGCTGGCAGAATGAGCATGGGAGTGATCTTCCCTTTAAATGCCACATCTGTGAGAATTCCTTCAGTTCACGAGTGGAGTGTCTCCAGCATCAGGCCCAGAGCCACCAGACAGAGTGGAACACTCTCAAGGATAAGAACGAAATCACAAATGTCCAAGTGTTTGGCACAAGGCTGGACAAGATGATTGACAAACTCTGTAAACGGGGGAGAGACATATTGGAAAAAAATCGACAGAAATCTGGTAAAATATTTCACATTTGACAAGTTGTATAGTCTCAACTAATATTAGAACTGTTGTTTTTTTAACCTTACATTTGTAAGGTTCAATAAGCAATTTTCATTGACTTTAGAAAACAGGAGGAAAAAATCTTGAGGTAACATTTAAATATCATCGAACAGCTACTTTCTACAACAATGGGATTTATATTGCCCTTATCAAGTATCAAATAGATTTATGTATATCAGCCACCCCTTATTATTAGTAGCTTGAAACATGAGTTTAAATTATTTGATATATGTTGAACTGAAAATGTGCCAAGTTTTTCATGATTTTTATTAATTAGTCGATTGTTTTTGTAAAACACTTACTTATTTATTATTAAATATGTTTTAACTATATTTATTATGAAACTATAGTTTTATTTCTATGGATTATTAAACCTGAATATGACCTATTTGCATTGAGTGGTACTGAATTAATATCTAGGTGTTCCCCTCCCATCTCTTTACAGATGCTCAAATAGTCTCAGCTAAAAACAAGAAAAACTCTGGCCACATCAAAAAGCAAGACTTGCCGTCTGTCATCAAAGTGCTGCCAAAAGATATGGAAGAAGACAAGAAGGATGTAGACAAGAAGGACATGGACAATGCCTCAAATAAGAAGGATGAAGAAGTTGTGGAGACTGGCATCCTGGAGGAGGTCATCACATCAGACTACCTACAGAGGAAAGTCTACTGCGCTCTGTGCCCCAAGAGATTTTGGTCAATGCAAGATTTAAAAAGACATATGCGCTCACATACAGGTATTATGACTTCCTTGGTACATTGTTACATTAGAATCCTCCTAAGGGTTTTCTTGGTCAGGGACTCAGGTTATTGAGAATTGTATTCCTCTTTGTCCACTCATATGACATTTTAATTGGAAGGTTAAAGTCATTTGCTCCTGTGCTGATCAGATTGATTACATATTAGTGTGAATTCTAAATCTTGAGTTCTAACATGGGCTGCCCTTTTCTTATCATGTGCACTTAAAATTTTGACATAATGTATCTTGAGGTCCTATTCATCTTCCCTGCATGAGGTTTGGGGCTTTGAATGAAATAATCTTGCATGATCGACTTCAAAATGATTCCTATTCAATTTCTCTTAGGTGAGAGACCATACAGGTGCGACATTTGCTTCCAGAAGTTTACATTAAAACACAGTATGAATCGCCATAAGGCCAACCACCACTCAGACATATTAAACCCTCAGGACGGAACCAGTGAAGATGATGGCTCTGGATCTGATGGCTGTGGTGAGTAACATGATCATACCAGTGACTATCAAGACATAATAATACCGTGTACAAAATGTTCAGCATCATTTATGACTCAATTAGTGTATGAAGGATTAAATATTTGGCTGATAAGCTTAAAGGAATTTAGTTCAAGCGTTGATGGAAATTAGAATTTCGATTAAGAATTTGAAAAATTTGTAGATGCTGCAAGCTTGAATGACATCTATTGGGGAAAAATAAAAATGTAGTTGATCATTTGCTGACAAAATAACAGCCTCTTTTTGAGTCCCAGGTTCGAATTTTTAATTTCAGGATCTTTGGGCGCCTCTGAGTCCACCCAGCTCTAATGGGTACCTGACATTAGCTGGGGAAAGTAAAGGCAGTTGGTCGTTATGACACCCTCATTAACCGTTGGCCACAGAAACAGCTGATCTATACATCATCTGCCCTATAAATTGCAAGGTCTGAATGGGGATGAACTTTACTTTTTTAATGCAATAGTTGATCTCTACTTAGTTTTCTCATCATGGTAAGGTGACTGAGAGGCATGTTACCCTTGGCTTCTGTTAGACTCCTGGTATTTCCAATTTCGGGATGTTTAGGATGTCCCTAAGTCCACCCAACTTTAATGGTGCTGCAGAAATTGGAGAAAGTAAAGATGGTAGGTCATTGTGTTGGCAACATGACACCCTCACTAACCATTGGCCACAGTAACAGATGACCTTTACATCATCTGCCCCATAGACCACAATATCTGAAAGGGAAACTTTTTTACTTTTAGTTCTCTCCCAGTAGTAACAGATACATTTGTTTTGTAACAGATACAGTTGTTTTGTAACAGATACATTTGTTTTGTAACAGATACAGTTGTTTTGTAACAGATACATTTGTTTTGTAACAGATACAGTTGTTTTGTAACAGATACAGTTGTTTTGTAACAGATACAGTTGTTTTGTTTTTTTCTATTACACACACTGCAGGCCTTTGATTCTCTTAGTTTAGTCATTCATTGTTTTTAATTCAGGTCAGGCAGCATCCTTGGCTAGCAATGCACCCGTCTCTACAGCTTCTACCTTGGAAATGAATGGAGCTAAAACAGCTAATGCCAAAGACACCACCAGTGATGACAACAACAACAAAAACGATGCCCACACTCATGAGGAGGAAGAGGATATACTTCACAATCTCTTGGGTGTGGAGAGCTCCACCATTGACCAGATTTTCGAGCTGAAGGACTCCGCTGCCAGCATTTTAGGAGTGGTTCAAAACAGTAAAAATTAGTTCAGAATCTTTTGTTAACTCAAGCATATGCTACGTAGAAAAACCAAAATATGTTACCATGAAACAAACTTTGATAGTTTTGGCTTGAACCTTCTTATTGTTTCAAATTGCAATAAATGATAACCTAACCAATTGTACATAGATTTTATATGTATTTAAATTATTATATATTTGCAAGAGTATTGCAAGGATTCTCAAACCCAAACATGTTTTAGTCCCATGTAAAAGTAGTATTAAAACAACTCAAGCTTATTTTAGGCTAAAGTCTTAACCTCATGCAAAAAAAATAAATAATCACTAATTAATTGTTATTTTTAGCTAGAGACTTTATACTATTGTTTGTTATCATATGTATTTTTAGCATCGCAGCTAGCGCCCGTCCATTTTGTTTTAATAACAAATATTAATGTAGGTAGATTGTATGAATATGAATGATTGTTCAGCTTGTTGTACAGAAACTTGTCGAGTGACTACTTTGTTTAGTGTTTTATCATAAAAGCTCAACATTTTTCTATTTTTTAGTGATTTTTTTCAGAATGTCATATGATTACTGATGACAATCAGTATATATATATATAAACCCAGTTTTATTGATTGTTCTCCTCTATTAATATATCTTCTGTCATGTGAAGTATATTACTGACATTGTTTGTAGTATGGCATTTATTTAAAAATATGACTTGAAAACCCTAAAGTTGAGCACATACATTCAAACATTTGGAAACTGCCTAGTCATTAGGTGCGATAGGAGACAACTGTTGACAGTTTGTTATAAACATGATGATACTATAACTTTGTACAGGTTGGGTAGCTCAGTTATTAACAAAATGCTTGTCCGCCATTCTAATGGTCTCTGATTGTGATTCTAAATTGAAGCTGAGTTTTGTTTGCTTTGCAGCAGTGAAATCTTTCACCAATACCCCTCCCCCAAGAATACAATGTGGGCTTCAGTGCACAGAGAAAAATACTTTAACTGAATAGAGATATGCACTTTATATATCTTATATAGATCCTTCCTAATGGTTGGACACATAATGCGCCAAGATGTCTCCACAGAGATCTTCACACAAAAGTGTGATGCCATGTTACATGAGGGCGACCCTGTTTCTGTTTTCCTCCTTTTGTTTTACTGCTATCTTTGGGGTCTGTGTTTCATCATCATTATAATCATAATCATCATCTTATGTGTACTTCAACTCTTCACACCTTTACTGTCTTAGACTTGGTGGTACTGCTGTAATGCAATATTTGATTGTGTGTCCCCTTATATTACACTAGCTATTACTTTTGACATGCTTTATAACTTGAAACCATGCTTGATAATAGTTTCTGTTGAGAGATGCCGTCCATTTATATTTGCTAGGCCAAAACTAGTTCTAGCTGAGTTTTGTTTTTATATTGTCATAAATATTGATTATTTGTGATATGCCAGGATAAACTCTATATATAATTCTCAAACCAGCTTGAAAGCCACATTTTCCTTTAAATGCACCAAGTTAGTTGTAAATGAAAAGTAACATTTGTCTAAAATGTCTCTTCATTTTGGCTCCTATATTTGGCTATGTTGTGGGTGTGCTCCTGACTACAGGAGATTGTATTAGAGGCTCAAGAGTCCACGTCCAAGACTGTTCTAACAATCAATGGGATAATGTCGCCTTCGGAGCTGATTCCCTTCCTGACTTTATCGAAGGAGGCTGATCTGACGAGATTCTTCTAGCTTTTGATTTAGTTTTTAAATTTCTCAGCTGCAGGAAAAATGTAATCTCAAAATTAGTGTTCATTTTTATCAATTTTACCTTAAACTATATATTTAATCCTATCAGTTAATACATGTGATATTTTTATGATTGCTTATTAAAGGTTTATTTTTCAAATGGCTTCTAATATTTGTATATAGCTTTAATGCAGAATATATTTATGTCATAAATTTTACCCATTTTTTTTTTACAACTATTTGTTGTAAGACTAACATTCCACAAAGTGGAGCACTGTAATGACCACAGTAATGACCACTGTAATGACCACAGTTTTCCGTAAGTTAAAGATCTGTTGTTTTTTTTTTAAATCAAATAGAGTTTTATTTCTATTGCATGTGTGTATTTTATTTTAAACTTTAAACATTATTCTGTTTTCATTTTTAATAGTTTCATTCCAACCCATGAGACAATCTAGATCTATTTATTGTTTATTTATTGAATTTTTGATATGTAAATAAAGAGAACCTTTTTTCATCTCAATTGATAAAAGCAGAACGCAGCAGTTTAAGTTTGGCTTCTTGTAATAAGCATAATGTTACAGCTGAACCGTGTAACTGTAAAGTTACTGCAAGTAAATGTATATATATTATTTATTCACTTGATTGTCACATATACAGCAAAGATTTAAAAGTTATAAATGCATTGTATTGTAGTGGAGCTGTGTAATTGTTTCATTTCTTTATACCTGCTAAATAAACAGAATTTGTTTGAAATGCTGTTTCTTTATGGAGTATTTTTGTTCTATAAGTATTCAAAGGATGAGAAAAGAATTATGTCCCTTGTATTACTACATTTGCAAATCTGTCTATTGCATTGTACTCGTTAAAAAAGTACAAACTATGTATAAAAACTGGTTTACATTCGTGAGTCATTTTGTGCGTTTAAAATGTAATCAATCCATATAACAATGTAGCAGTAGCCATTCTGTATATTTATAACATACAATGTTTTTAAAGATGACATGTAGAGAAAAACAAAACGTGTCTCCCTGACAAGTTGAGTGCCTCCGTCCCTATAGCTAATCATCTGTAGATATAGATAAATGGATCTATAGTGAATGAGAGAAATTATGCAAGGAATTGTGTTAATGATTATGAGTCTTTATTGTTTTACCTAATAAATTTTTTTGCGTTTGATTTCTTGTAACTGATAATTATGAGAGGTCTTTAATTAGACCCATCTGTAAAGAGTAGCTGTTTTTTGTATAAAGAAGATTAGGTCAGTCATCATGACTACTAAATGACGTAAGGTTATGGGGACAAAAAACAGGCCTTTAGACCACCAGAGGGTCTCAAAAAAACTAAATTGTTTGTTTTTCAATGTAAAAAATATTAGAGCTTGATATACAGATTTATGTAAATTCTTATAAAACTAAGCATCCCTTGCAATGTATAGTACTTAATTCTAACATCATTGATGACTTATAACATCATCAAGTATTATGTGTCTGGTATTATACATCTACACAAAAGACATATAAGAAGTTACAGACTCTTTGTTATGGATGTTTTTCTGTTTTGCATAAAAGGTTTTATCTTGCTTCCTCAGTTGGTCCAGTACTATTTGTTTTAAAAATATTGCAGATAATCTACAATATATCTGTTAATGCACAAGTAAAAACTAGAACTCGCTGTTATTATGCTTTTAATTTTTTTAATTTTATCTGAGCTCCTCCATGCAATTCCAGAGAATTAAAAAAATCTTAGTCCAACTTTATATACCACAAAATCTTAAGGTCAACTTTATATACCACACTGGACTATTGTGTGACCTGAGAAAGCTTGAAATGTACATCACAGCATTATCACAAGAATTGATTTTTTTTTTCTTTATTAAGCTTTTGCTATTTCTATTAACAACTTTTTAAGATGTTTGTTTTATGAGTTTTACTGTATGTTAGTTAGATTGACAGTAGAATAAACTGACTTTTGATCAACACATCATTGTTGGTTTTTCATGGTCGTGGACAGAACAACTGATCCTTTTTCTTACTTTTTTATGTTCAACTGTCGGTACACAATGTTAGAACCAGTTTCAAACAAAGCCCCATCTTTTATATGATAGAAAACTTTCAGATAGAAAGTGTGGTGTCTGTTTTCAGACCTGCAGATATTTTAACAGGTTTAGAATAATTGCTAGTTTGGTCAGGTCATGCACATCATTTTAACAAACAACTTTATATTGTCAAAGAAAAAAAATAATCTAGGAATGGTTTTGACATCCTGTGAGACATATAAGGAATTTCTTTGATTCTAAAGATTAAGTACGAGTGCAGTATTTCACATCACGATGTAAACCCAGTGGTGACCTGCATATTTTGCCACATCTAACACGAAGTCTTTGTCCGTGAGAGGATGAGACTTCAGCTGGCTTATAATAGGCTGACGAAGGGTAGTTGATTTTAAATATTTTGTAATATTTGAAAATCAATTTTGAAAATTATCAACTCATTGCAGTGCATTTCTAAAAAAAAAATATTAATATGTCCATTTAAAAAAAAATAAATTTAACTATAATTTTTTTTAAATAGGGACATTTTAATGTTTTAGTTGCCTTAAAAAGAGAAAGTTTATTTTACCTATAAATAACATGAGTAACCAGTTACATGCTGTACAGGAGTTAAAAAAAAAAAAGAAGTTAGAGGTGCACATTAAACTTGATATGAACTGGATTCAATTTTTGCAATACATATATAAAATTGGGGATTGGTAATTTATTTCAGAAATAAAGTTTCCACTTAGAGACAATGATGTGACTAGTTTTTAGGAGGAGATAGCGAAATATCAGCAGAAGTAAACAGACTACTTTTAGGATGGCTTAGAGATAGGAAGCTTGTAATGAATGTAGAGAGCTGACTTTTGTTGGTTCCCTTTGTTGCTATTATATTTCTTGTTTAGTATCAGCATCGACTAACTTATAATGATTGTTCTGTTCGGACTTTCGTCAGCGTTATTGGATTTCGTTAAAGTGTTACCTCCCTTTGGTTCATCTACACTAGACACAGTGGAAGCGCCTAACAATATATATATATATATATAAAACATATGAAGAAACAAGTTGTGTAACACCACTATTTAAACCCTGATTTCCCAATTTTAAGCTTTTGTTGAAAATTTCAAGACCGAAGAGTTATAAAAAAAAATAATAAAAAAAATTAATGACATCTTAATCTCTGGCAACTCTCAAAATTATGAATGGGCCATAAGTTTTGTTGGGGGAATTTAAAGGAGATAGTTAATCAAGTTTGTTAATACGTTTCCAATACCATGTCTATAAACCTGTCATAATAGAATCTTCCAAACTCTGGAGAGTCTTCTAAATCCTTACTAATCCTTAATTTGAAAAAAAAGTTATAGTAGAATATATAAAATCTTTATTCCCTGTGTTCATATAAAATATAGCACATTACATTACAAATGTGAATTAGTTTAACAAAAATTGTATAACTTAAGGTGAATAATGTACAAGTCTAAAATAGTTTTAACCTAAAACTTACATTTCAACTACTAACATACACATTCACGACACAATTAAGTTTGATGTCAGCCTCAGTTTTATTAATTTCACATTATATGCCACCATCCAGCATCAACAAACATTCCACATGAGCTTCCTCAATATCAAATATGTCTCAGATTATTTATACATAAAAGTTGATGGTTTGATTCCAAAATTCAGCTACTTTTGACATTTAAACAAATTCATTCGACAAATATTTCAAGATGTAGCACCGTAAAGTCAGGCAACCCTAAGCCCTAACAACCGTTGCCAGGTTTCACAATGAATGCACAATTAACTTGGCCTTGCAATTATTAAATTCCCAAGCATTGTTACAGTTGTGTCCACGGAAGACATCCTATCACAGTGGCTTTTCAGTAGAAACACAGTTTTAAATAGCATCGAATCTGAAACAAAAACACAATGAACTTTGAACTTTATAAAGGAATATAAAACAAACTCTTTAATTCTTGTAGGCATTAAAAACAAGTTGTAAGTATATTATGAATCAATCATGTCAAACCAACAGCTTGCAGGCCATATCTGGCTCACAATGCTATCAGACAACTCAAAACTATTGCTCAAAGTTTAATATGAAACCTTAGAGACTTGGTTCCACCTGATTTGTTTTATGGTGGTGATGCTGTGACACAAGTCGGAAATTTGTGTGGCCTTAGGCCAAAAAAAACAAAAAAGTTGGGCAACACTGATATGAATGAAATGAGTATTATTTAGTAATAATAATAATGCCAATGTCTTTGATTTCCAAGATTAAGCAAAAGTGCAATGTTTCACATGACTACGCATGATTTGTAAAACTGCAAAGCATCCAGTCTGCGCTAGGTATTTTTTTTTAGTAATAATAGTGGTTAAGAATACTATTGTAGAGTAGCGAAAGCCTGAGATGATAATCTTGAGTTTTCTAGGTACAAATTGAAGTCAAATGTTGAGAATCTGTATCAGTCCCTGGTGTTTTGGCTGGACAACTAACAAACAAGTCACGTAATGAAACAACTACATAGAGAGACCTGTACAAAAATTTTGTCATTACACCAACAGAATCTTCAGACTCAAGAAGAGTCTCTATTCAGGGGGCAAAGACATAATTTATTAACATTATTTTAATTAAGTTTGAAATCAGAGAGTCTCTGGCATGTAAGTACCCAAGATTTCTACCTCTCTGCAAACTAATAAACTATCTAGCAAAGCACTTGTCTGTGTTAGAGTCCCAGGTTTAAATCAAACACACCTTTTGATCAACAAAATGAAAGAGAAAAGCTAATAGCTTTCACTTCTGTGCACATGAAAGTATATGTAGTACAGGTCAGTCAAATGCTTGGATTCGATGTTGAAAGAAACATGAAATGTAGCATTCATAACAAGCTTAATTTGTCTGGGGTATTAAATCTCTAGTTGCCAGAAGCATCCCTAGCTATTTAACTTCCTTCAAGGAACAGAACATTGGTTTGGTCAATTTTATTTTGATTCTTTCTTCGAAATCAGGACCATCAAGAGGACAGTCTGAACTGCTAACAACATGACCAGGCAGCCAGGTTAAAGGCTGATGCATATAATAAACAGAAGTGTGATTCTACGGTCTACAGTTAAAAAGAGTGCCAAACTGCCAACAGGCAAGGAAGATAAATTAATATCACATGTATTATTATTTGTGACATCATTTTAATTCATGTTAACCAATAGGCACGAATGTTAAGATAAATACTTCCATTTAGTTTTTCTGGTTTTATATTTTACAATGCAACAAAACACAACACTGTCATCAATCTTCCCCTTATTTCTTTACTTTTACATCTGTTCATAGAGTCCCCCCCCCCCCATTTATTAATTAATGTCTACCCAGAATAAAAATCTGACATAATTCATTTATTCAAGGACCCATACAATAAAATGATGCTGCATAATCAAACAAATGAGTGGATAGAAAAAATTACCTTTTTTCTTCTGCCTTGGTGAAAGATTTGATTTCCTCTATTGATATGCCTCGACCAATCATGTTGAGCAGACGCAGGTAGTTCATGGCCATAAACATCATCAGCTTGTGCTTCAGGTTTTCTTTGATCACTCGGCAGTCATACACACAGCGGGCCCACCAGCCTTTCACCACCCCCGTCACTGTGTTGATGGCTGGGTCATCCAAGTGAGAACCTCTGATAGCACTGAGGAGTGGTTTTTTTTTTATTTGTCAGTCACTGAACATCTTCGAAACAATTGAAGTTACACTGATATCAATGTTTTTTACTTTAAACTGAACAATAAATATCTTGTAAGGCCATTGCTTTCATTTAACGATGTGAACATAACATAATTTAATTGGTGACAAGGTAAAAGGCAATGGTACTCCTTTCAGACCTTGCAATTTATGGGTGCAGATGAGGTAAAGCAAATGTAAGGTGAACTCAGGAGCAGACACGATAAAGCCAATCTATTCCTATTGCCTATGGTTATCAAGAGTACCATGTGGCCAGCACAATGATCTTTACTTCCCCCATAGTATGTCAGGTAGTCATGAGAGCAAGGTCATTAGAGCAAGGTGGACTCAAGGGCGTCCTAAAAATCCCAAAGTTCAAAATCTTGATTTCAGATTCTAACTCAAGACCCTTTGGTTTGGAAGGCAAACACTTTACCACTTTGCCAACAAGCCCCAATTGGTGACAAACTTAAATATAATTGTGTATTCATCAATACCTTCTGGCCATAATCCCATATCTATCCACTGTGTTTCCATGATCCCTTATGATAGCTCGTATTGTGTTCAAGTTCCTGTGACATCAAAAAAAAAACATTGATTAGTTAGAAAATTTTATCAAACAAAAACAAAGATTAATTGTTGTTGTTTTTTTAATATTGTGACTTGTTTGTTTTTTTCAATAAAATCATTGAGCATGACTCATCCTTAACATTGACCTGGGTGAAAAATTGGTTTGTATATTTTGTGCCCACCATTTGGTTGAATTAGAAAAAAAAAGAGCCTTAAGCCAAATTAATAATAAATTAATTAATAAAATTAAAAAAAAAACTTTTAGACAAAATTCAAGCATTTGTAGTTTTATAATTATTAGCATCAATCTTAATCTATGTATTTTTAAGTGATAAAACCAAGCCTCATGGTTATCTACAGAATAGACATTGCAGTGTAAAGAAAGGCTGGGAGGTCTACCAGCTCTAGACTAGTCCAGTTTAGTTTTAGCTGTTTAAGAAATTTCTTCAGAAATGAAGATTATTACATCTTAACCCAAACATCCTGAAGGACAATGAAAGTGGCAGGATTCAAAATAAGCCTGAATTGCAAACCACATGACCATGCAGCCAGGTTAAAGGGTGACGCATGTAATAAGCAGCAGTGGGATTGCTCCAATAAGCAAAAAGATGAAAATAATAGGGAAAAGAAATGTGCAATTAAAGCAAAGATTAAGGTCAATAAAATCTCAATATATTTAGGTTTACAATAAAACATTTGTAAAACATCTTCAATTAGTTTAAAGCTATCCCTAGCTACTAAGTAGATATAATATAGGCATATTTAGTCTAAGCAAACAAAATCATGGTTTCCAATGCAATTCATCTTTTAATAAAGGTGCCAAAAATACAAGGCACAATTTTCATTTTCTGAAAATTTCTGAGATTTTTTTTAAAGATACATTTTTTTAAAATAAGATTTTAAAAATGATATAAAAAGTAAAAAGTAATGAAATCCAATTATTGACACATTCTAGTTAGTCAACATTAGGTCCTAGTCAACATTAGGTCCAAGTCAACATTAGGTCCACATCTTCAAGAGCAAAGAAATAATAAAACAAAAAAAAATGGCAAAGCATGAAAGAAGATTATGAAGCATAACATTCCATAAAGATGTCACTACCCTTCAAACAGAATCAAACAAGACATGACTCAAGAAAATGCCAAAGAAGATGAAAAAACTGGCATTACATTTTAATAGGCCAAACCAAGAATTGTGATGAGAAAAAGATTTGGGAGAGAATACAACGCATTGAACACAAAACTTAGAGACAAATATGCTCAATGCTAGAAACTGCTAAGATCCTGTAAATGTCTGAGGGGTGATTTAAATCAAGGTTAAAAGACAGACCTTATAACCAGCAAAAGGTTGGAAGGCATCTCTCTCAAGACCACCATGATTTTGTCAAAATGTTTGCTGGCCATCTCCTGCATGTATTCTATGTCACTGCTGGTCATAGCTGTGGGCAAGAACACTGTTCTACGCTTGATGGGTCGCTGGACCAGAATCTCACAGAACAACTCAGCGTCTGTGGAGTGGACAGGTCAAACAGGGGATAAATCTTTTTTTTTTTCCTCAGTGTTATGTGGGTAACATCAACAACTGATTGTAAATAGGAACAACACAATGTTGGTGAGTCACTTATTTCTAGATCTTGTCTTCATAAACACTTTTCAGGTGCTTTAACTTTAGATTGTGGCATCTTTCAACTTTTTAGCTACATCAGGAGGAAAACTATCAAACAAGCAGATGATACTTTTTTGAGTTTGCCTTTTTGTTGAAAAGTTCAAAGTGTATTTAAATCACCAAGGCGTGGGAAAAAAAGCAGTGAAAAACAAGGGAACACATTTGAACAATGAAGAAGATACTTCCCAAAGCTCAGCATGGACGCACACATTAGTTGCTAAAGAAATCAAACTTTAAAAGTAAATGAAGTTTGTTGCTGCACCTAGAGAAGGATCAAAGAAGTAGAAGGTATATTTTCTTGAAAGAATGGAAACAGAACTGAACTATTCAAAGATTATCAACTTCACCTAAACCTTAGTCTGTTGAACTTGTTGGGCACCACAGGATCTTTTGACTGACATTGCCCATTCTTTTCTGCCTTTTGCCTTATATAGAAACTCTTTCACTGAGAGGCCTGTCCATTCTTGTATGTTGTCTTCCCATCGTTTTCACCGTCTGCTGCTTCTCCTTTTTCCTGGTACTTCCTTACAGGAAGGTCTTTGCAAGTCTTGAGGACTTGTGATACGGCCACACTGAGAGTCAAGAGTTCAGAAGTGGTTTTACAGCTTTATAAACATTACAGAAAACTATCAGGACGCCAAGAAAAGAAAACAAATGAGTTAGTATTTTTACAAGTCAACATTCTGAATGGTAAAAATGAAAGACAGCTGGTGACCGTGAAGAGTGTAGAGATTTGGTTACATGAACCATTACAGCAACCCTACCACAAAAGATAAGAGACAGATGATGATAATGAAGACGATACATTACAAGCTATCAAGGTAACATTCAGAGCTAGATGCTCAACACAAAGTACAAACTTGTTTAACACTGATGATAAGATCAAGAGAATGGGAACATTTAACTCTTTCTCTCCTAACTGACAATACCAGCCTTGATTCCACCAGAATGTGGTAAATAATTATGGAGAGAAAGAGTTAAAGATATCTTTTTTTCTTATCTATCCTTTATTAATTGTGCATTTTATTTTCAAAACCATGATTTTGTCAAAGCTAAACATTCAACAAAATCTACCGAAATATCCAAATCAGGGAAGTTGGCATTTCTTTCATAACAGTCAAGACACGATCGTGTATCTCCTGAAACTTTTCCCTCCACACAGCTTTCTCTTCTTTACTCATGACCAGCCACTCCTCCCTCGTGGGAGGCTTGATATCAAACAATCTCCTTGTCTTCATCCTGACTGGTCTTTGCATGATCATTATAGACAGGATTAGAGAATCTGGCAAGGTTAGCAAAGGAAGTTAAATCAGATGCAAACTGAAACTTTACTAGAAACAGATGTTAAGAGTTCAAACCCATCAATCAATTGTGTCTCAAGGTAAATGTAGCTGTCAAACTAAAGTGTTTTATAGTTTAAATCTCAGCGACAAATTGCATTATTAGATATTTAAGGATATTGTGAATACAACCACAACAAAGGGGAAACATGAGATCAGTAAAGCTCATAAACAGTTGGTGGGTTTTTGGCCACATAATGCTCCTAAGATCTATTGACCACAGACTTAATTGAAACTTTTTACTTCCCCTGCTCTATCAAGTTCACTCTTCACTGTAAAAAATAAGTTCCTGATTAATGGCAACATTTGAACTGTTCCTGAATTTTGCATCTGGAGAATGATATTTGTCTATCTAGTCATTAGCTTTAGAACATAAAAGTAAAATATATTTTAAATGTGAAATGCTGATCTAAATCACAAAACATTAAACATTTGCAATTCTTCATCATTTTAGACAACGTCATTTTAAATTACATAACATTATCTAGAAGGCATATAAGAAAAACACAAAACTGTAAAATTAACAAAAAGAAAATAAAAGACAACAAAGTAATGTAGAAACACAAAACTAAGCAAAAACAATCAAATACCAAAAATCAATGTAATAGAACTATAAAACCTAATCAAACTCATTAATGCTTACTTTTGCAAGAACTGAAATCTGTAATGTATTACACATTATAAACTATGTAAATATTTAGAATACAATACTCTGGCTCTAAATAAAAAAAAAAAGATTTAATAGTAATAAAAAAAATACTATTTAGCCTTGTTGAAGTTTAAAAGAAATGATCCTTTTGACAGCCCAAATACAGACAAGCATCCAGTAGGTGATGGACAAACCTATTAATATATGCACTAAATTATACTAGCATTAAACACTAGCAACAACCTGCAGTGAGAAGAGCGTGAAAAAGAAAAAGCTAACCTTTGACACCAAGTTTGTAAGAGTTTTTATCCATGCCCTCCTCGTCATTCATGATGATAGCTTTATAGAGATTGCACAGTGCCCTGCGATGGTCACCACTCAGTGTATCGTAGAGTCCATGATCCAAGAGAACCAACTGTACCTTGCCGTCTGCTCCTTTTCTAATAAATACTAGATTAGAAAAGGAACAATGAAATAAATCAAATCGAGAAATCTATACATAATAGTGACCAAATTTTGACAGACAAAAATTGGATGAGAATAAGTCAGAGGAAGTAAAAAAAAACAAAAAAATATATTGTGGGATTTTAAAAAGATTTTTTTACCATTGCCAGGATGGGGATCAGCATGTACAAATCCAGACAAAAAAATCTGGTCAGAAAAGGACTGCACAAGTTTTGTGTCAACCTAACAAAAAATTTAACAACAAAATCATTTCAAGATTTACAAATTAAAAAAAAAAAAATTGTCATGCAGAAGTTTTTTTTTAAATATCCAGTACATTGAAAACTTACATCCAGCAAACTGAGTCCATAGTTTTTGATACCTTCTAAGTTGTTGACTTTCACTCCATCAATGTATTCAGCTGTCAAGACACGCTGGGAAAAACAATTAGCAAGAATTGCAAATGTTGAGTAAATAAAGAAAAAAACAGAAGAGATTCAAAGTTCATAAAATTGATACGTAATTTGTAGTACAAGGGGAGTTAAATCTCTGCTATTGCTCAAACTAAGAATTTTTTTTACAGCCACGATTCAATAGACTAAAAAGATGTCGATAAACAAGTAGCTAAATAATCAGTGGCATAGTTAGGGTGGGGGAGGAGTGGGGAGAAGTTGAAAATCCCCCCAAGCCCCCACTTGATGGGGCCCCTAAATGAGTTTTTTTACATTAAAAATTAAATATTACGCAAGATGAAGGGACCCCAAAGAGGTCAAGCCCCCCCCCCCCCCCCCCCCCGGGCCCCCAAACGATGGAAAATTCCTAGCTACGCCCCTGTAAATAATCTTTGTTAAATAAAAATGTGAACTAAAAGGAGGTGAAAGAGATAAGCACAACAAGAGTGGCTTGCAGAGTACAGGTGCACAATACCAACACTTACTTCTCCATAGACTTTATTAATATAATGTTCAGAAAATATTGTATAATTTGAGAAAATTACATAACTGCAGAGAAACAAAATAAAAAAAATATTTAAAAAAATACCTTTGAGGTCATGTTCCAGTAAACTTTTGGAACGTAAATAAACTTTAAGTGGGACAAGTCTCGTTGACATCGTTCTCCATTTCTGCCTTCATTTTCAAAATCTAACTCTTGTCGTAATGTCTCTTTTAAATCCTGAATCGTAGTCAATAAACAAAGTCAACAGTATAAACCAATCAATGAATTAAACAAAGTCAACAGTATAAACCAATCAATGAATTAAACAAAGTCAACAGTATAAACCAATCAATGAATTAAACAAAGTCAACAGTATAAACCAATCAATGATTAGAGTACATTCTAGCTGAAAGTACAGGTAATACTTGCACACACAAAAAAAAGAAATTATTAGGTCAAGAAACTTTGATTATTAATAATATTAATTAAGTTCCAGGAAAAAGATTGAATCAAAATGGATCCGAGTCTTCTTTATAATGTACTGAATGAAATAATTTAAGCACATGTCAGTCATGTGACTTTCTGACTCAGCCCCATTTAAAACTCCATACAAATATTGAGGATTTATTTCTACCACTGATACAATCTTGCAATCTAAGGGAAGGGGAGGAAGGATGTTAAGGTCGTCTGTTTCTGTGGCCATGGTTAATGAGGGTGTCATGTGGCCAGCACAACAACCAACCGCCTTTACTTCACTCAACTATTGTCAGGTACCCATTAGAGATGGGTGGACTCAGAGGCGCCCTAAGGATCCCAAAATAGAAAATCCCAGTCTTCAAACCCCGGATCTCTAGGTTTGGAGCCCAAGCGCTTTACCACTCAACCACAGCATCCCCCAGATACAAGTGATACTGAGGAATTATTTCTACAGTGATACAAGTGATAATTAACATCAAGTATTTAACATTTTTTGTTTTTTAATCCTCAAAACAAAATTAAAAAAAAAATAGTCAAAGTAAATGATGCATGTTTTAAAAAGAAGACATTTAAGTAAAAAAAAATGTCTAAAAGCTAGTGTTTTTTCTTCATTACCTTTAGAACCCAAGAAAACCCAAACTTTGGGTGAACCCAGGCCACCAGTTTCAACAGAATCTCACAGGTCAGGATATCCCCAGCAAACCTGTCCCTCA
Source organism: Biomphalaria glabrata (assembly GCF_947242115.1). NCBI lineage: Eukaryota > Metazoa > Mollusca > Gastropoda > Planorbidae > Biomphalaria > Biomphalaria glabrata. The sequence goes on along the minus strand of NC_074717.1, from coordinate 9,006,243 downwards.
AGTCAATGTACTGCACCTGTCAGGTAAACACATGAGTATCAAGCAACTGTTTTCTAGTGGCAACAAAGAGCAACTGTTTATAGAAACAACATCACTCTCAAATTATCCAAAGAAAAAATAACTGGATAACATAAATGAGTGGACTGGCTTCACTCTTGATATCCTGCTAAGATCAGCTGCTGACCAAGAAAAGTGAAAGAATTTGGTTATGCGAACACTCACAGTGCCCCCTAAGAGAAAATCAAGGGACAGATAATTATGATGATGAAACAATAAACAAACTTTCATATCAAAGCAAATATTTTAGTCCATTTACAAACTAAAGAAAGAAAAAGTCATTTTGAGACAAAATACACAAAAGGCATATTATTAAATATCTGTTATGAACAACACATAAAATCACAATGACTGGGGAGGGGTGGTTGTTTTAAAATGTTTTACATGTTTCGGATGTTCCTTTACTTCCTAGTCCAAACCTCCCAAAGGACAACGGGGGATGGGAGCGGGCAAGGTTTGAGCCCGGGACCATCGATAAGTCCGAATGACATTCCAGCGCGCAAACCACATGACCAGGCAGCCAGCTCCTTCCTTTACACAAGAAGAAATCAAAACAAGACACCAAGGGAAGAGAGTGGTTTGATAAGTCGACGACAAAGTGCTGAGAACCACTGAAGTACATTTACTCCAAAGTGTTCATTTCCAGCACTACAATCTAAATGCCTAGTTCTTGACAAAGATGTTCAAAAAAACATACCTTAACTGCGACGTTGTCTCCATCATGCGTTTTAGCCCTATGAACCTGGGCCAAACTGGCAGCAGCAATTGGTGTCTCATTAAACTCTGCAAACATCTCTGTTGGTTTCATGCCGAAATCTTCCAAAAATAGCTGTTCAACCTACAACACAAAATTTAAAGTTGATTAATAAGGTTTTTTCTTTTTTTTTTGTAGTCATAGAAGTTGTCTTGAGTCAAACTGGGGCATTATGAATGCGACAGCTGAGATTTCTCAAAAGAAAACTATAAGGGCAAACATTTCATTCAAATAATTTTTTAAAAAAAGAAGTTTTCTATAAGTTTGTTGACTCATGAAATGAGGAGGGGACAACATGGTAATAAAACTAAAAGCAAGATGTTTTTGTTGTCTTTGAGATGCTAAGTATTTTGAGGCCATCATCTGCCCTATAAATCGCAAGGTGAAACTTTACTTTTTTTTATTTGAATACTACATTCTATATTTTCACAGGTATATAGAATTTTTTAAAATCCTCTACAGCAATGGCTGACAAAGTATTGGGCCAGGCCTTAAGGAACTCACCTCATCTGGTCTCCGTGTCAGTGCTTTGTCTTGCAACACAACCAATGTGTTTAAATATTCTTTAGGGAGAATGTGATTCATGGATACAAGACCTTAGTGTGGACAGAGAAACAAACAGACATTTGTTACACAATAACAAGTCATGTAACATCAAGGTTGGACATTAATCTTCTATTTCAATCATGAGTAATCATGATACAATTTTGTTTTTTTTGTTTTTAAATTTACTTGAGATGAAAAAATTTACAAAAAATCGAAAGTGTTTTGTTTTCCTACAATAGTACAATTGTTATTATTATTATTATTATAGCTTTTATATAGCGCTACTTTCATGCTTACAGCATGCTCAGAGCGATTTGGTCCAATCTCATTTGTGGACTAGTGGGGGGAAGGGGGTATCTAGGAGTTGGTTTTCCGTGCTGCCTTTAGGCGCTCAATAAACGCAACTCTGCCCGAGTCGGGTGTCAAACCTCGAGCCCCCTTCTGGTAGCCAAGACAAGCCAAGTTCAAGTGTACTTAGCCTCTCGACCACGCTTCCCACTTTAAAGTTAACGTAAAACTATATACACTCCAAAATGTACTTTTGTTGTATCCCCTGATCTAGGTTTTGAAATAAATGCATAATGCCACTCTTTTTTTCTTTACTGATCACATGCAGAATAATCAAAACAATGACATTTTTTTTTACAGAAACAGGAAGTGTGTACAAGGACAAGGAGAGAAAACAACTCTACCTAATTAATGTAAATTTTGTGAATATTTTCAGTTATTTTAATTTCGTTGGATAAGCAAAGACAGTCGTAGCCCAAAGGAGCTTCAAACATATAATTAGTGAATATCTTTGAGCCCTTAACAATATTGATGGAAGAACAATACATTGTAACGAAACCAAAACTTGCAAGACAAACTCCTACTAATGTTTAAAGTCCATGGCTGTCGATTCAGAGGTAAATTAGAGAAATACAAACTGATACTATACCTTGACCTAATTTTATATACAGTCCACCATTTTTCAAACAGCCAACCAGAATTCTGTCCGCTGCTCGCTGATGGCACAACTTTATTAACCTGGCGTACTCTTCTGACTCCTCATCAATGTCGTACAAACTCCACTTGTAGTCCAAGGAAATGAAGGCCCCAATGATCAGAGAACTGCACATATATTAACAGATACATCAACAATGAGTACAAATTGTATTATACTTTGTTAAATAAGAGCATCTATACATTTCTATAAGATTAAAAAGTAAATCTTCTGCTATTGGAATGCTTTAATATAAAAAAACAACAACTAAGGCCTTACATGTAATATGAACTATAAATGGTATATATTAAATAATTGTTTCCCTATAAATAGTATATTATATACAAGATAATTGTTTCCATATAAATAGTATACTATATACAAAATAATTGTTTCCAGGCAGGTGGTTTGTTCTGGTTCAACACACTGAAAAGAAACATCCAAACACACTATTTCTTTTGTTCTTTAAATCAATCTTCTTAGATTTTGTAATTTGTTCACATTTGGTTGTGCACTAGTTTGAACAGTTTCATGTGTTTTGATGACAAACAGCTTAAAAGTATAATTTTATAAAATTGCAAATAGTAATTTGAAAATTTTGATGGCACAACAGCACAAAGTAAATTTTCACTTTTTCGTTTTCAATCTTAATGTTTGTTTTTTTAATTTTATAAAATTATTGAATTTTTTCCCCCTACTCTTCAGACAACTCCACATTTGAATATTTGATAAAGATTTATTAGTAAAATCTTATTTATTTAATTTCATTTTTTATAATATTAATCGGCTACTTTTGAATGAGCTTGTTATCATCATGCTAATAAAAAAAAATGCAAAGTTTAAAATCCATTCACTATCCTATAAAGATTTTTGTAAACCACCAGCTCTTTAGGGCTTCACAGCTACTTAGTTTACAAAATACTGGGTATTCTCAAAGATATTTAAACTTATTATTCAAATCAGTCTTGACTTAAAAAAAAACAGAAAAAAATAGAATAAACTAATGCCGAAAATTTTTTGATTTGTGATTCCCATCACTGAACAATAATAAAGTTTTCACAACTGTTTTCATAATAAAAATTTTAAAACAATTTAATTGAACTATTTATATAAATCTTTTTAAATTGAAAACCCCTTATCCATTCACTATCCCATAAAGATTTTCATAAACCACCACTCTTTAGGGCTTCACAACTACTTAATTTACAAAATACTGGGTATTTTCAAAGATACTGCAACAACTAAAAAACTAAAAATGAAAGAGAGCACAGATGAATGAGTCCCAGAAGCAAATCAAGGTAATCGCAAAACATTGGTAATTTAGAAAATGATTTTTTTTTAAAGTAACAAGTTTGAGATGCAATAAATTATCTGTTTTTAAAAACCTACCGTAAAAATCTCTGAATCCCACCACAAAATACTTTAATCTTCCTTTTATCTCTAGGATCAAGAAACACATAATACAGTCCTAAGCCAGATGCTGTGAATGTGAGTGATGTTAGAAGAATTTTTAGATTCTTCCTCTTGGAATGTCGTGCTTGTGATGATAGTTTTCTAGCTGGCATAGATTTCTTCCATAATGGGCAGTGTGTTAAAAAAGTCCTGCTGCCTAAAACCTCTCTCGAGGAGTCAACTTTATCCCTTAAATTTTTGCTGCATTTGGATAAAAAAGAGATTGTGCTTTTGGATTTCACAAAACTTCTTATACAACCTGATGTCACGAGCTTATGGTGAAGCAAAGGAAACATTTTGCAAATAAACAATATACATTTAATGCCTTCACACCTGTGGAAATATATTGAAAAGAAATTAATTTAAACTAGCATATTTTATTCCTTTTCGTCTTCCTTAATTTATAAAAAAAAAAATATTTATATTAATAATTTAGATAAATTGAAATAAGAACTGAATTTCCCTTATAAAGGATTATAGGACAGTTTATTATTATTATAGCTTTTATATAGCGCTACTTTCATGCTTATAGCATGCTCAGAGCGCTTTGATCCAATCTCATTTGTGGACCAGTGGGGGGAGGGGGTATCTAAGAGTTGGTTTTCCGTGCTGCCTTTAGGCGCTCAATAAACGCAACTCTGCCCGAGTCGGGTGTCGAACCTCAAGCCCCCTTTTAGGTAGCCAAGACAAGCCAAGTTCAAGCGCACTTAGCCTCTTGACCACGCTTCCCAGTTTAGAGGAAGTTTCTATGAGGACGCAACTAACCATCTTCAACATCCTCAAACACTTTCTGGTTTGTAGTACAGGTTTTGGAGTCAGTGACCACCACAATCTGTGTGGCCCACAAATGTCCCTCGCTGAGTTGAGGGTCAATGACTTTTTAAGGTCTAAGTCTGCAATGGCCTCCACATCAAAACTGCAAACACTAACACGCGGTACAAAGATTTTAACTGAGTCAGAGCCAAGAAACTCAATGTAGGCTCCATGGCCTGCTCTTTCAGAGTCTATTGATGCCAAACCCATCAGTATATGCAAAAATGGCACTGGGCTTGAAGGCATTAATGGTCTCCAATGCTAGAATTAGAAGGTCATTAGATGAATGCCTAAGCTTAGTGGCATTAGGGTCTACTAGTTCAAGAGTATTTCTGGAGTCGTTGGGAGACATCAAGGGGGAAGGCAATGGTTTGTTAACCACTTTCAATTACAGAATGACTATGACTCATCTTGGCCAGGGATGAGATGAAAGTCGGGGCAGAATAGCAGTACCCTCTTTTGCAAAGAAACATCAGAAGCTGATGTACAGTTTGGAATCCTCAGAGTTGCAAGATCTGCTGATATGTGGCAGTTGTTTTCTCAAATTAGTTACTGACTCCTGGCATTTCCTAAAGGTTGACTCTCATAGTTTTTTTTTCATGTTTAGGGTTAGAGAGTTAATCTCAAGACAATCAAGATTTTGGATTTAGATTTTTTCTTCTGCACAAGGGACTATGAGTTGGACTGGTTGTCAAAGCCTATGTAAGATTCAAGATATAAATTACAAATATGTAGACACTTAAGGTCCACAATCACAATAAGTGATGAAGCAGGAGTCAAAATATATTTCAATCTTTGCTAGCACCAGGGGCGGAGTAAGTGTCAAAAATCGGCCCTCACAAATGACTTATCTTCTTATCTTATATAATACAGACGTTACTTCAAAAAAGAAGATGATTATGTCCTACGCGTCATGCATTCAGTCAGTTTTTATAATGAACAATTGCCACAATTAATCCAAATAAGTAAGAGTAGAGGATATCCAACATCTTATGTGTCTTACTAATTATTAATTAGACTACTATTCTAGAGTTTACATCTAATAATTATTTAATAAAGATCTGCCAAGTCATATTAAAAAGTTCTGTCAAATCACTGGTTTTCCTGGCTAGCTTAGGCAACCCATACCATGCTCTAATAATGCTAGGGAAGAAAGAACATTTGTACCGATTTGTCCTAGCATATGGAACGAGGAATGTGCCTTAATCTTTATGTCTTTCTGAGTATTTTATTAAATTTTGTTTTTGTATTTGAAGATTATGGTTCAGTGTTATATGTATAATTGCTACTTTACTTAGACTTATCCTGAAGGCTTTCTAAATTTAGTGATTTTACTAAAGGTGTTACTCTAGTCAAATGTGAATATTCGTTTATTATGAATCTCACTGCTCTATTTTGTGTCTGTTCCAGTTTCTTAATGTTTTCTTGAGTTGAGGGGTCTCAAACAGAGGATGCATATTCTATTATTGACTTAACCAAGGTTAAATAACATTTTAGTTTTATGTTCTTATTTGATTTATAGAAATTTCTTTTAATAAACCCTAATGCTTTGGGTTTTTTTTTTTTATAGTTTCATCAATGTGGGGATTCCATGACAGTTTTTCATTTATTATAACACCTAGGTATTTTGCGTTTTTAGTCTGTGTTATTGGTTTACCATGAATAAGATAAGTGAAATTAATTTGTTTTAGTTTTTTTGTTACTCTTTATAACTGACATTTTTCTTGGTGGAAAGACATGCTCCAATTAAATTCCCATTTCTGTAATTCATCTAATTCTCTTTGACGTCTTTGTAAAATTTCTGTATCTTGTGTTGTTTTTATTGTTCTATATATAAATATAATATAGTCCTAGACTCTAGAGACCTATCAGTATCATTAGTGATTAGTGATTAGTGACATTAGACTCATTAGTATCATGCAATCGTCTGCATAATAGATCTAGATTTAACTTAGTTTAGGATAAGAATAAATTATTAATCATATTATGTTATAAATATGTATTGTATGTAGACCTAATCTATGTATAAATTAAAATTGTATGTAAACACTGAGAATGAATGAGACAGTAAATCATAATTGAAAGTATTAAAAGGAGTAAAATTTCATCATCTTCGTTTTTGAAGTAACATCTGTATTAAATTAAGTAGTTAAGTGTATTTATATATAAAGTAAAAGTTCTAATATAAGTTTATAAGATAAGATAAAGTTACAGTTCAGTGATGTCTCAGAATGTCTATTCCGTGTAGATCTAGATAGCTCATTATATATTTATTAGAAATCTAGATCTAGAGTCTAGATCTATAGACAGTATAGATTTGGATTTTATATAATTTTAAAATGCGATTCAACTTGCCGAAAATATAGAGTTGTTTATGTAACAAGACCTTCGCATTTTTTAGAGTTTCATAAGTTTGTAGATTTAGTCCCACTGAGGGACGTTACTCCCAGCTTTAAAGACAAGGGGGATAATTCTTAAATTAATTTTAATGAATGTCCTGATGATACTTGATCGCTAACTTATCAAGAACATTAACTTGACAATTTTATAGATATTCTATTTGAAATCTCTTTCAAGCAATCTGATGAAGTAATTTAATTTAATTTAATGTTCTATGATGGAGTTGAGAGTGAAAGTGAAGTCATTAGAGTCTTAGAATCTAAACTTATAATATTATTTAACTTATAACTTTATAATTTAAAACAAACTCAAGAGTCAAGCTTGCTACTAATTTACTAGATCTAATAGTATAGTAATTGGCTAACTAGACTAGCTAAGGCTAAGGGCACTAAGGCGCTATTAATTCATAGTATTATCATAATTATCTAGATCTACATACATTCAATGATTCAATCATAATAACAATTGTCATACACATAATCATAATATTATAATATTATTAATAAATAATATTGATTCCTACCCGATATATTACAAAGTACAATAAAATTGCTGGCCACAGTTACATACACTATCATATATAGTAAATAGTATTCATACATATAAACATAGAAGTAGAGTAGGTTATAATTAATTATAATACATATTCATATTATATACTATAGATCTATTCTATATCCTATTTTGTAGTGAGTTACTAGAGTAGATAAAGTAGATTCTATATTGTATATTGATATATTATCTATAAATAGGCTATAGATCTATATATATAATACTATATTAATTATATTATAATGAATTTAGATCTAGATTATAAGTTATGATAATATAATATATTGAATACTAGTACATTAAAATGATTAAGTACACTGAGTCCGAGTCTATCTAAACCTAGATCTAGTCTTTAGTAAATTAGTGATAATAAAAGTATTCTTAAATTTCTTTTTATTCTGTGTTTTTTTTTTTTGTTATGTAAAAAAAAATATATGCTGGTACTCAGAGATGGATTGCCTAACTTTTAACTAGGCCTACTTATAAATTAATAATATATATGTCAAAATACAAGAAAAGGAATAATTTTTTCCTCACATTAAAAAAGGTGCCGGTATGCTGTGTACCGGTGCCTACGGTCACAAAAAAGCACTGATTTTTTAAATTAATAATATAGATCTAGATTCTATATAAATCTATCATCTATAGATGTATTTTTATTTATTGATGATAATCTTTAAACTTTTAAGTTTTCCAGACTCAGACAACCAGAGTCAAACTCATCAACCATTATCAATCTATGATAATGGCATTATGATTAATATATTTTAATTTTCATAACATTTAATTTAAATAAATACTTTAACTTTATATTTTTACCAATACTGGCAATACAGTACATTTATCTAAATCATATCATATCATCATTTTTTATCATTTAGATCAAGGTCTATTTATTTTCCACAGGTTTTAGACAAGACTATGTTTTCATCTTCGGATGAGTTCAAATGTGGACTTTGTCAATTAGCTTATAAAAACTTCTTTAATTTTTTGGAACATAAAATTCAATGTAAGTATTAATACTATTGGCAGTATTGGGTTCAAATCTTGATGAAGGCTGGAATTTTAAACTACTAGCTTGCTACACCTAGATTCTAGGATCTTTCTAAGTGCTTCCAGCTTTAATTGATCTACATACTACAGAATTTAAGAAACCTAAAAGCATTCAATCTGAATACAACCTTCTTATAGTTAGTCATTGAAAAAGGTCACCTTCAAAACACCTGCCTGGTGCCTCCATAAACATCTCTCATTGATGTTTGCTATGCAGTTTAAGTGTGAGGTTTTTTATTTTGATTTGTGTAGATCTCAAGTTGCAATGATTAAAGATCTTGTGAATTCTTGGTCCTCACTTTAACAAAATGAACCTTCATAATGATTCAAGCACAGGAAAACAATCCACAAGTTTAAATGACAACACTTTAATTAAATAAATCCAAGTAGTTATATCATGGTCATGTGGTATGCGCGCTGGACTGTCACTCAGTTGTCTTAATGGTCCCGGATTCATACATGTTAGGCTATGCTAGTTTACAATGGACCTCATTCACCAATCGTCAACAAACAACATTTAGTCACGTGATCTTATTGATAAATCAACGAAAAAAACTGTCACGTGACAACCATCATGAATTAAACATGAGATTGTAAATTATATAGAAGAGATAGAGCACCACGTGGCTAAATGTTGTTTGTTTACGATTGGTGAATGAGGTCCATTAAGGAATTAGTCACAAAAAGTTAGAGAGTCATTTGTTTTGTTAATTTCTAGTTATATATATATGTTGACAATAATGTAATGAAATATTAGAACATTTATGTCAGTTTTTCTCAGGAACTATTCATGACCTAACCTCCTATTACTTTTAATTGGATGGCTACCTGCTCTTGTGGTATGGGCTCTGACTGGCATTTTAAATGGTCTTGGGTTTGAACCCTGTCGACACCATCCTCTGTCGTCCTGCGAAAGGTTAGGGCTAGGATGTAATAATCTTCAATTCTGAAGGAACATCCGAAACAAGTAAAACAATTAGTACATTTTATTTTAGATTTTTATTTTTGTTTTCACTAGTTTAGAAAGGTTTTAAGAAAACTGCTCATAGAATTCTGCATCGTTTAAAGGATCATTTATAAAGATTTGATGTTACTTTATTGTTAAATTTCTTACACTGTTTGACTTCCATATTTGTACATATAAAGTCTTGTAAAGACGTAATCATCTTCTTTTTTGAAGTAATGTCTGTGTTTTATAAGATAAGATAATTCAATAATTGTTTTTTAAATAAAATAGTAAAATAAAATCTTTTTAATTTTTTTATTTTCAGATTGTGACTCTGAAAGTTGGATCCAGTGCTCATTTTGCTGTGATGTTAAACAATTTTATAACAAGTCCACACTTTGTAATCACTTATATGAAAAGCACTTAATGAAATTGAATCAGCCCTTTGAAACAGACAGAGCTGGGATGAAAAGCTGTGATGCTGTTACAAAGGTAGTGCCTCCGGTTAATAAAGAAGCACCAGACTTGACATCAGCACAAATGGATGTTGGCAATCCAGATAAGTTGTTCATTGAAAGGAACCCCTTATCCAAAGTAGCAACTTGCAGCTATTTAAGTAATAATGATATGTACATTTTCAAGAACAGTAATGAGCCAGTGCAGAGCTCTTCTGACAGCCAGCTGACCTCTCATCTCCCTAGAATATCTGATAATAAAACAAGTTTAAATCATTTTAATGACACAAATAATGATTCGGTAACTGACATAAAAAATGTTTCTCCTGAGCTCAGTCAAAAAGTTGATAATCACTCTTATAAACCTGAGGCTAATCATTTGTCAGATAATGTGTCAGTTGATAGTATTTATGAATCATCTAATACTGGTAACCTTGCTTTAGGAAATTCAGCAGAGGAAAAACTTACCCAAACAACAGCCACTTTCATTCACCCAGTAAGGTCTTCATTTGGCTCCTTTGTGACAGGGGATACTTCATCTCCATCACCAGCAGAAAAGCTTATTCAAAGCAGTTTCACTTTAAGTGACAAATTAGTTTTTCAAGAAAATGGAAATGGTACTGGAATTCTGCTGCCGCTTCCATTGGACTTAAGCTCTACCCACAGTCTTTGCCAGGCTTTGAACCTAAGCTTGAGATCTGCTTCAGACCAGCTGGGGGACGTAAGCAAACCATCTCATGCACAGGGCCTTGTTATCACCAACAGCAAATCAATAAGTCAGTCTTCTTTAGAAGAAAACTGTCAGAATGAAAGAAAGGTGAAAGAAGATGCTGATATTAACACTCTCTCTACACTGGCTGATAAAATATGTGATCAAACGCTTCAAGATACCTCGCCAACAGTCAGCTCAAAACCCTTTGACTCTAGCATGGCACAGAATCTTGTTGTGAATTCTTCGGCTTCAGAAGAGGACACAGAATCTCTTTCTCATGATTTCTATTTTCTGCTTGGAAACATGGACATCAAAGGTAGCTCACTGACTTATCAGAGGACTGAGTTTCGATGTCTTCATTGCAGTTTCTCCACTGCTTGGCGCCCATCTCTAGTAAAACACATGAAGCAGGCTCACAAAGACAATATAGAAATACATTCCATTTTGGATATACGAAACCTTGATCCGCTTAAAAATACTTCAGCCACAGAAGGGGATAAGAAATGGAAAGTCATCAAAATGTCGCAGTATTTGTTGGGCAATCAAAAATTAAAACCCCAGAAGCACAGAGTGAGAAAGATGGAGCGCCAGGATGTCCCAGGTAAATATCACTGTCCACTTTGCCATAAAGTGTTTGGCAGGCTGCGCTACATGCGGCGGCATCAGTCCACACACCGAACTGAGCGCACTCATCTTTGTGATAACTGTGGGAAGTCTTTCAAAACCAAAGCCATCCTTGTTGCCCATCGGCGCAGCCACAAATCTAGGAGTTACCACTGCCCCCAATGCCCCTTTACCTCAAGTAGCAGCCCAGCTATTCACATTCACCGTCAGCTACATCCCAATGGCTCTGTCATTTGTGAAGTTTGCGGCAATGCGTATATCGACAAGTCAACATTGAACAAGCATATGAAGGTTCATGATGTCAGCCGCCCTTTCCCCTGCACACACCCAGGGTGTACGTGGCGGTTTAAAACTGAAGTCATGAAAAAGGCTCATGTTCGAAGTCATACTACAGTAGGGAAATTTTCTTGCTCCTACTGTGGGTATATATTTAGACAGAAGCACCACCTTCAAAGACACATAGCCAAGCTGCATCATGAGCAGCAGGCCAAAAATACAGCTACGACTTCTCAAGAGTTAATGTCCTCTCATGTCCTTACCTTGACCCAGTCAATACCAGCATCCTCATTTATAACTCAGAATCTTCCAGTAGGTCAAAATTTACTTCTAGAATCAGCAGGTCACCATGACATTATGAAAAACCCAGTAGGAATCCAGGGCCCCCTTACTCCCCCATGTGGTCTTATTGCCCATAGTGAAATGTTCTCTCCATCAGCTAACATTATTTGCCCTATAAGCGACGCATCTTTCAGCTCTGGGTATGCTGACTCTGAGCACGCCATGATTGAGGTGCTTGTTGAAGACAAACATGGCAGAGGGTCAGAACTGGGTTTGGAAGAGGAAAAGGTGATGAAGCAAGGTATCACTTCTAATAGCCTGACCAATTTAGAATACATCACCGAAACAGGGGAGATAGTCCATCTCTTATCTGCTGGCCAAACCTATGTGGCCAGGGATCAATATGGCAATCTGGTGCACTACAAGCTTTCAGAGAGCCATGGAGACTCAGAACAAATATATCTAATTAATGTCAATAACACGACAGTAATGGCGGACACTTCTGAGCTGCCAACTACAGATGGCTGATGCTAGAAACAACTATATATCTCATTCAAATTGATCACTGTGATTTACTTATAAATAAAAATCCTAACCCACCTTTAAAACAACTCATAGCTACATTATTAAAGTAAAATATAAGGTTTGGGTGCCTCCTGAAAAAACATGTAGATACAGTCCAGACTTGTCTATATTAACAGTGAAAGTGCATGAATTGTGTGACATGGTTTTAAAACATCTTAATGACTTGAGTAACATGCCATTCATGTGATTCAATCAAAATGAACTTAAGAAAACACCAAGCTTGTTGTATTTTAAGACTGCCAGTGTTGAAACAATGGACATGAGAAGGGTCTTTTTGTTGTTGCAGGACCATGACTTTTTCTCTATCCAAGTTGTCAAGTACTACAGTAAATTGATATCTACAAATTTGATAACTTAGTTGTAATGTAGTCTATTTTATCGCCCCTTACATTACATACTGAGGAGAGTATGAGCACATTCACTTAAAACAAAATACTATTGTGCCATTATCCATTTCCCATGTACACAGACCATTACAAAAATATCATTTCAGCTCTATATAATATGTAGGGCATGATGGCTGAGTTGTAGAGCATGTGGCTTCCAAACCGTGGCTCCAAAGTTCAAATCCTGGTAAAGACTACAATTTGAATTCTGCAATTTTTAACTCCTCTTAACTCTATTGGGTACCTGATGTAACTTGGTAAAGGCAGCCATAATATTCAAGTTAACCATCAGCCATAGAAACAGATCAGCTTTACATTATCTCTCCCATGGATTGCAAGATCTGAAAGCTGAATTTCTCCAGCCATTTCAAAATCAACTTTTACTCACTAAACTCCTTGTCATTTAATAAATGCTCATATGTACTTCATTGAATAATATCTAGAAGGTCAATGACTTAAGAACCTTACCTAGTCTAGCAGTCTGATTGGTTTCAGCTGAATCAGTTTTACCTGTTTGGAATGATTTGCCTGTTTGTAACAAAAGTTTGATGAGTAGACAAATTATTTATTAAATAATGGTTCAAAAGTAGATGTATTTTGTTTATTATTCATCATTTTTTATTGATCACATGAAATTAATGTAGAATAGTAATGAAAAATAAACTATTAAGTTAATGATATAAAGAAATATTAGAGCTTTTTTTTTTTTATAGCAATTTATTATTCAGCCTCAATCTCACCCCCCCCCCTTTTTTTTTCTTTCTATTTTTAGTTTTTGAGTCATTCTTCAAGAGGGGGAAAAGATGGTGCAGCTAAGGCTTTCCATTTATCCTGGTCAAAATCTTTTTACTGACCACTCTACCTGCTGCCATTCTCTCCTGTCCTACCTAAAAACTAGGGGATGCGGTGGCTGAGTGGTTAAGCATTCAGCTTCTGAACCTGAGGTCCTGGGTTCGTATCTTGGTGAAGGCTGGGAGTTTGAATTTGATTTTTAGGGTGTCTCTGAGTCCACCCAACTCTAATGGGTACCTGACTTTGGTTGGGGAAAGTAAAGGCGGTTGGTCGTTGTGCTGGCCACATGACACCCTGCTAGTTGACCGTTGGACATAGAAATAGATGACCTTAACATCATCTGCCGGACTGCCCCATAGATCGTAAAGTCTGAAAAGGAAACTTTACTTCTTCTTTTACCTAAAACTCTTCACTTCTATAGGTTTACCCCATCTAAAATTTTACAAAAACTTGACACTTCTGAACTGAGAGACAAGTAATTTATTTCTATGTTGACCACCAGCTTTTCCATCTGTTAGCTCCTTAAGCAGTAAACCAAGGCCAAAATCTTCTGTCTCAAAGTAGGTCACAATCATATCAGTTTTGGTGACTTACTATAACAGTGTGGATTAAAAACCAGAATAAATTAGAATATATGATCTTTCTTCTGAGATATTTATTGGAATTCAACTGCATGACAACACAATGTGACATGCACGTTTTGACATATTCTGTTGTCTACAAATGCTACAGAACTCATCAACAATTTTCTCTTTTAAATGGTAGGAACTTTTAACAAATAAGCAATAACTATTTACAGTTATATAAATTTGCATGTTATTGAAACATTTGGAATGAAAACAAAAAATTATCTCTGGAGTCTGGAAAAAATTTAAATTATTGTTAACAGTTGTATATGTAGACCCACTTAGTCTACAGTATAAAAAAATAAAGAAGCGCCCACAGCTTATTAGGCATTTCTCTTAGTTTAAAAAATCAGCTTCACTGGCTTCCAATTTTGTTGGCCTCAAATCTTTGCTTTTTGCCCCCCTCTTTTAATCCTACACAGCATTTTTTAATTAACTAGCTCTTATGAAATAAATGATCATTAAAATTATCAACTGTACCAAGAATATTTTAACTTAAAAAAAAAAACAATATCTAATTTAGAAACTAGAAAGTTAAAGGTTAAGTACTAATGATTTGTACTCTTATTTATGGAAACCTTGTTCAGATTCTAGTGACAGGCCAAAGCCTGATTCCAACTTTGGACTCTCAAACCCTCTTCAATTACTGATGAAAAAGCAGCCAAAAAAAAGTTTACTTAGTTTACATTCCAAATTTAACAAAAATATTTTTAAGTCTTAGTTTTTCTTTTTTATTTATTACAACAAAAAACAAAAGTGCATTAAAATAATCAATACAGTGTCAAAAGTTATTTGGATCTAGGAGCCGCAGGTGGGGGCATCGAGCCAGCTTCTTTTTTCACTTTAAGGAAAGTCCCAGTGGATGAGAAGTACTTCTGAGTAGTCTGTTGAACTTTGGTCTCAGCTGCATGTGGGTTGAAGATTTCAAGGTTCTTGAGTGGAGTGAAGGCCACACTAGAAGCTGTTCCTTCAACCTGACAAAATAATGATAGTTATTCAGTTTTAAATAAAGACTAATGTTTTCAAGATTTCACCTATTTTTAGTGGCTCACTTTGATGCATTACACATACAGGATATTTGTAGAACCTTTTGATGCTAGTCAGTAAAGCCATATATATTTGAAGTTATAAGGCTACACAATGTTTAACTGGTCTTTAAAAAAAGTTAACCTTATTCATTTGTATACTGGTACCCGGTACATACAAAATATAGTCATCTGCCTGTCAGCAAGTTTTAAAAATTAATCACTAAGCTAGTTATGCGTTGCAAAGGTGTGGCTAAACCAGTCTAAAAATAAAAAATGTTTTGTTTGTAAAATGTTTTACTTGTTTCAGATGTTCCTTCAGAGTTAAGATAATTTACTTCCTAGTCCAAACCTCACGCAGGATGACAGGGGATGGGATCGGGCAGGGTTTGAAACCGGGACCATCGATAAATCCAAACGACAGTCCAGCACGCGAACCGCATGACCAGGTTAACATTTAATAGGCCTGTTACAACTACATTGTACATTTGCACTAAATAACCATATTGCTTTAGCAATCAAAAGATTCAGTACCCGGTAAAAATATTTTACAGGTGGAAAGGAAGACAGCACTATTTCAGCACCAGAAAGGGAAAAAAAACAGGCTTCAGGGGTATTATGTGATCGCAAATATTACCTAGGTAATCAGGTATAAATGCCTTGAAAACTTCAAGAGAATTGAAAAGTTAAATATAAGCTATTGTCATGTCAGACATTTGGCAGCATAGAGCATGATCATGACTAGTTCATTTGTTTCTTAGTTTATTAAGAAACGCTTCCAAGCTCCAATCAATGACCAACCATCTTTACATCTCAAGCTAAACTGAGAGCAAAAAAAAAAACAGAAACTTTAATTCAAGAACTTGTCAACAATATTTAGTTCCACCTAGATTAAAGCCGACATGAATAAATAAACTCTTTCTTAAGATAATCTTTGCCAATGAGTAGATACTTCAGGATACAGAAAAATTAGAGCTATTAATATTTGTAATTCTGTCTTAAAATTTTTTAAAATTATATCTTATCTTCTTATCTTATATAATACAGACATTACTGTACTTCAAAAAAGAAGATGATTACGTCCTACGTGTCATGCATATTAACCAATGACTTAAATTCTGCCAAGTCACTGGTTTTCCTGGCTAGCTCAGGCAATCCATTCCATGCTCTAATAGCACTAGGGAAGAAGGAGTATTTTGTACAAATTTGTCCTAGCATATGGGATGAGGAATGTGCCTTTATTTTTGTGTCATTCTGAGTATTTTATTAAATTTTGTATTTAATTTGAAGATTATGGTTCAGTGTTTTATGTATAATTGCAACTTTACTTTTGAGTCTTCTGTCCTGAAGGCTTTCTAAATTTAGTGATTTAACTAAAGGTGTTACTCTAGTCAAGTGTGAATATTCATTTGTTATGAATCTCACTGGTCTATTTTGTGTGTCTGTTCCAGTTTCTTAATGTTTTCTTGAGTTGGGGGGTCCCAAACAGAGGATGCATATTCTATAATAAATATCAAGACAACTTGTTTATTCTTACAATGAATATAGTTTTCTGTTGTCTAGTGGAATCACAAACACGTTTTTTTAAACAAACGTAATATAATAATCAAGCCAATGAATTTTGTGTTCACAAAAAGGTGGCTCAAATTTACTTACTGTCTTCTTCACAGTTGTGCTACCACCCCACGTCTGATTCTGTTTGCTCAGCTTTTGCTGGAGGGTCTTTGAGATCCTGGCTTTAGTTTTGGCATCCACTGGAGCACCTCTTATCTTTCCTGAGGTAGATTTACCCATTGTGCCCATTGAGAAGCCCAGGTCCTCTTGGTAGGCATCATCTTCTATCTGACCAAAGCTCATTCTGTTGGCTTGCTTCCTCAGTTCACTTAGGCCCAGACGTTCCTGAACAATGAGAAGATTTTTATGAATGTATAATATATATGTCCAGTAATTCTATAAAAAATGTATATATTCCAATAGTTCTATATATATGAATGTGTATATATACCAGTAGTTCTATTTATGAATGTATATACCAGTAGTTCTATTTATGAATGTATATACCAGTAGTTCTATATATGAATGTATATATACCAGTAGTTCTATATGAATGTATATATATACCAGTAGTTCTATATATGAATGTATATATACCAGTAGTTCTATATGAATGTATATATATACCAGTCTTTCTATATATGAATGTATATATATATATATATATAAATATATATGTACAAGTAGTTCTATATATGAATGTATTAAAAGTTTGTTGGGCTTCTTTTTCAGATTCTAGATCTTTACTTCCATGCCAACTCAAATTCTATACTAAATAGATAATTTTAGTCAGAAATATTGAGCAATAAAAATCAAAATCTAATGAAACAATTCTCTTATATAATATCTATACATATATATATATATTTAGTACAGCAGAACATAAAAAGTTAAGTATAAGAAGTACAAGGACTTGTTTAAAACATAAACTAGTTTCTCAAAGCCTTGTTATCACTGCAGTATTTACCCCCCAAAATAAAATGTACACTCCAAATAAAAACATAATTTTTTACTTAAATGTTTATTTTGTAAAAAGTTATCATAATACCTTCATTTTTCTTGCTCTTCTGCCACCACGCTTTTTCTTGGACTGTTCGATCGGTGCAGGAAGAGGTTTAGAAAACTTAACAGGAGGAGGCTCTGTCATTTTGTCCATTTTTGCATCAAGCTCTGCTCTTAGCCGATCACCAGCAGCACCGTCAACACTCTCATGGAAGCTGTCCACTCTGGCAGCTAATGCACATTTGGCAGCAACTGCCCTTGTAGTTTTCCTTCTCATTTCTGGTGGCATTTTCTGCACAAATTCACTGTGGTAGATAAAACCAGTGTGAGGTAGTATATTAGTACTAGAAAAACCAGCAAGCGTCTTCTTTTGGCTTCCTAATAGCATAATATTGCAAGCTGGCATCTTGGAAAGATTGGTTAAGCCACCAGCAGTTCCCATCAACTTGGCTGCAATTGATGCGCCAACAATAATAGACAGATTAGGGGCAATAAATGTCATTCTGGATTCGACATATTCAAATATTTTAGTTTTGCATTTATTCAGTTCTATTGCCATTTCACAGCTTTCCATGACTGTAGCTAAGTCTTTTTCTGAAAGTTCTACTCCTTGAGTGGTTGAAGCAGTAACACTGACAACCATTATTGTGGCTGGGGTCAGAATGTCTTGAAGAATTTCGTTATTCTTTGATCTTTCTAGGATATTGTTACCTAGTTCTTTTACAGTACATATGTATTCTAGTGGCATTGGAACCAGAGATTCCAGTTCTGGAAACCTTTTTGAATAAATATCTTTAGTAAATTGGTGAATTACATTAATTTCATTATCTATTTCAACTGTCATGTTATTAGCATCCACTATCAGTTTGTATTCCGGATCTACTTCCACTGGACCAGCCACAGCACTTCGCTTTGGTTTGGCAGAGTATTCTTCTATATCATGCAATATTTTAGCCAACTCTGCACTTTCTTTTAATTTGGCAACACTTCTTACATTCAAAGCAGATCCCTGGCGATCAATTTCCATACCAACATCATCAACAATATCATTGATTGATTCCTCGTCCTCTTCTTCAATAGTATCAAGTTCTTCCCCTCCTTCCTCCAGATCAGCTAACAGTTCATCTGCCAGAGACATTTCTGATTTCTAGATAGATCTATAACCTATATTAGATCTTGAATCTATGAATATGAGATTAGCCTTAGGTCTAAATACAATTTTTTATTATTAATATCTTAGTTTCACTTAAACACAAAATGCTTGCCTTCACTTTCACAACTTTAGAATTTAAAATTTTGTATGTCAAACTCAGTTGCTGAAACTGAATCACTACGACTACACTTGACTACAGTGTCTTCAAATAGTTCAGGAAGTTCAGTACCGGTAAATCAAATTCAAATTTATCAACCAAATCAATGACAATGGTTTCAGATCAACACAAACAAATAATTTCATATCCGTATCCAATCTGAATCTCCATGATCACTATGAATACTTCAAAGTTAAGTGGCACTGTAAACTGTAAGAATACTGAGAAACAGAAAGTCACAGTGAACTTGACACTGAGAACTGAGAGTCAGAGTAAGTCACTCACTGAGAGTCACTGACAACTGGCAGTGAAAGCGGAAATTCAATGAATCCTGATTCAGTAAATAAAAATGTTTCGCTAATTCGTAAATTTAGATCTAGATATCTAGATCTAAAAGATAAATTCTAGATATATCTAGATCTAATCTACTCAGTTTTAAAACAAATATTGCAAAATTAAATATTTTCTTTCATAAGAGTTGCATCCATAACGTTGCAGTTTCGTTCATGCTTTATTTACTAAGTCTTCTGCGTGAAAGTTAAGAAAAAACTACACTTAATCCGTACAAAAAAAAAGATGGACTGTCTAACCAGAAAGAAACTTAAAGCTAGGATGCCGTAGAACAGTCGTGTTCTCATTTTTGTTGGGCTGCCCTGAGTAATTAGGCCTACTTCTCTTTTGTGGTAACGTCTGTAATTTATAAGATAAGATATATTTACCTCAAATGACCCTCGCATTAAAAAGTATCTAAAAATGAAAAAATATCCTTCTCTGTTATACTTAATTTAATTCAACTCTTTTTACAATGAATATGAGTAAAATTGCGTTTTATATGCTAGGAGTAGGCCTATAAATGTTTGAAGCTCAGAAGGATTCCAATGGAGGAACTTGGGCTGAATGGGGAACCTGTTTCTTCGCCAATGTTATCACAAGAAATACTTTTTTGAAGCTTACGAAACACTTGAAAATTATCTACAAAACCCTATTTTCCGATTTAGAAAAAAAAAAGGCCAAACGGCTTTTACTAACATATAATATGTACTTTTGATGTCCAAACATATATTTATAATAGGCCTTTACATATATATGCAAAGAAAGACTGGAAAATTGTTGTGATTATATGCCTATATGTTTCTTTTCCTTTGTGATTAATTAATAACTCCTTTTGTGGGTGCCTCCAGCGCACCCCCAACCCGCAGCTGGCTGTGTGGGATGAGGGAATTAACCATGAATCTAAATTTATTTTGTCTGAAGGTATAGGGGAAGATCGAAGATCAAACTGGCTGCATATACTCTTAATGAAGCACATATTAATTTGTAATAAACATATTCTTAGTAGGCCTAATAATTAAGCTAATACTGATCGATTATTTGAAAATATTTTTCTGTTAGTTTCCTCTAAACACAATGAAAATATTTTTTAAAATGACAAATGATGTCTGTGAATAAAAGAAAAACAGATTGGAAAAAAAGAGTTTTGTAAGCAAAGCTGGTAAATAGGCTATTTACGATATTTTTTGTAGCAAAAATATCGGAATCTATGAATACAAAATAGATTATCAATATCCACAATATTATATATGTCCTTCATACAAAATGTAGGCTTGCATTGGATGGCTTGCAGCAACATGATTTGTTGCGCTCACTCATATCCAATTAAAGCCCGCGAGCTCCTGTCTGCTGCCTTTTAAATTACAGCCAACCTGAACATCAACTTATTTTCTACATTTAGACAGAGATGGACACACTGATGGTAATTAAAATTTGAAGTATGTAATTTTTTTCGCCCTTATCGTGGCGCACCCTAGATGAAATGTTTTTAATAGAAAATGGATCTCATAACGAAAAGAAAAAATGAGCGAAAAAGATTAGTAAAGAGAATTTGGTTGGGGTAAAAAGTATGTTTTGTATGGAAAAAAAGCAGAAGGCCGATAAAAAAAAAAAAGTGAGATATACTGATTAACAATGATTCTAGATATATTTTAGATATAGACGTCAAAATAGCCAAGAATCTTCTTTGTATGGAGTTTGAAAGGGTGAAGAATAGAAGAGTAGTAAAAAGTTAGGTAACCGAAAGACAACATTGACTGCAATAACATTGAACTTTCTGTTCTTCAACTATGGCTCATCGTTTTATTTCTAATGCAAAGAATTTCGAAGTGATAAATAAGACTGTTTTAAAAAGTTGCATATTTCAATTGGTAATAAATCTATAATATGAGTTTTAGTATTTTAAAAGTAATAATGGCAATATGTTTGTCAGTCCTCATGATTGTTGACTTGTTTTGGCCGGGCTTGTTTATGTCAAAATCTGTGTCACACAAAAAAACACAAGTTCGACTTAACTAGGGACAAGAATGTAAATAATTTGATAAATTTAGAGGTGCTTCTAATTATGCAGTATAGATCTAGATCTAATTCTACATTTAAAATCATGAGTATTTTTGTAAAGATTTAGAATTTAAGATTTTGAATGTCTTAAAATTGATTTACTTTAAGTTTTAGTACTTAAGCACTTTAGCATGAGCCTGCTGGGTTAAAAAACAACAACTCAGAATTTCCTTGTTACATTGACTTAGATTAAGTGAACTAACAAAAACTGAAAAGTGTGAGCAGCCAATACATCTTAGTTTTTGCCGATGACCTTTGACTTTAGAGATAGATAGACTTGAATACTTGAAATATGCTGAATCATTGAAAACACTGATGCAATCATTAAAAAAAATTTTTTTTTGTACAATCTGTGGTAACTTGGGTAATTTAGTTATATCATTCTGATGCTCATTTTAATGAAAGATTACCATAAAGGAATCTCAAGGATTGGCTGAATTGTTTCAGCTTAATCTGTTTTTTGTATAATATGTTTTTTTAAAGCTATAAACTTAGATTGAATGCTACTAGTGTAATCATATTGTTAAAGTGAGCATTGTCTGAGTCACAAAACCAAGATGACTAGGAAACTATTAGGCCCTGCCCAGATGAAAACGAACAAATTGCTTCATTATCTTGATCTGCAAAATGGAAAATAATAATTTTTTTCTGTGACATAAAAATTCATTAGCTTTTTAGCTCTTATCATGTTATTGGGATTGAGGGGGGTGTTAGGTACACAGTTGTACCAAAAATATCCAAAAATATTCTGGTTTTAAAATGTTGTTATTCTTGGAAACTTTAGTGCGAAGGATTCTTCATTGAATTTAACTATTAGCATTGCCTAGATATTGATAATTTCCCTTTAAGCTATAAACCATCTACTTACATGAAATGGTACTATGACTAAAAAAAAAAAAAAGAAAATAATTTTGTTTGATGCTCAAATACTGAATATTTCAATTCTCAGGTGATTTTTAAAATTATGTATTATTTCATTTTTTTCACTAGCTATTAATATCAAATCAAATTTTTAAAAACTATAAATAATTTCTTTTGGCATCAATAACTATTCATAGTGTTTTTCTTTAATAGCTTCGCCACAGACACACGCCTGCATGGCTGTCCAATGCAATAAAATTAGAGTCTGTTTGCAAGCATCATGTTTCATTCAATGTGCACACAAGATTATTTACAGATAAACCAAGTAAACCAGACTCACAGTCCCAACAACCTAATGGTAAGTTGCCACATAGTAAAGAGTAAAGTTTCCCCTTTCAGACCTTGTGATTTAAGGGGCAGATGATGTAAAGGTCATCTGTTTCTTTGGCCAACTAAAGAGCTGGGTGTCATGTACCCATTAGAGTTGGGTGGACTCATGGGCACCCTAAAAATCCTGAAATTAAAAAATCCCAGTCTTCACCAAGATTTGAACCCAGGACCCCAGGTTCAGAAGCCAAGAGCTTAACCCCTCAGCCACCGTGTCCCCTCAAGTTGCCACATGCATCAGTAAAAATGTTTATCAGGTTCAACAGTGATCACAAACTATCACAATATAGAATAAAGCTTGGTTGTATTTAAAGTGCAACTAGTCATCCTGTTGTGTGACAGCTGCTTGTCTGAGTCATGTCAGTCATCCTGAGGAGGTAGATCTAATGAGGAAAGACTGTTAAGAATCTTTCTTTGTAATACATTTTACAAATCCTCTTTTAAAGATTCTTTCCTAATATCTAGACTGCAGCTGTGCATCAAGGATTGGCCTCTTTAGTCACACAAGAAATTCCAAACAGAAAAGATCGTCTCTCGAGATGTAAAATGCCACAAAAAATTGGTTGATTTTGTTGATTTCATTTCTGTCTTACTTTTTTTCTAATTTTTGAATTATTTTTTAACAGATAAAAAGTCATCTAAAATCCCTCCTCCGACACAAGAAGAAACAGGTTTCAAATTTCGTCTTAAAATTGGCGATTATGAGTACAAGTAAGTGGTGATAATAAAATTAATTTCTGTGTTTATCTACTCCAATTTGTAATAGAAATATTAAAAGATAGTATCAATTTTCTTTTGTGGGATGAAATTTTATAACTGGATTTTATCACATTTTATGCATGCAGAGAGTTATTATGCAAGGCATTTAAAAGGGTTTGAGTTTCTTGAGCCCTCACTAAGAGCTTGATGATGAAGGTTAACAAGGCTTTATTGTGTAGCTGACATGTATCAGGGACCAAATAAGGACATCATGCTCCTTTGTATAATTAATATATTATATCAACAGGCCCTATGTCTGTACCTCTAACTCTATTCATCCCTCTCCTTTCTACGAAGTTTCATTTTTCTTCCTGCGACAAACAAGACTTAAAAACATAAAGCAAACTAAAGGCTTGCATGAAACAAAATAAGTATATATTGGACAATGTTTGGATGGTATTCAATTTAAAAGAAAAAAAAAATTTTTTAAGGGAATAATGTTATGAGTCTTGTTTTTAACAAAATGTGTTTTTATTTTTATTTCAGCTCTGGTGGAGGGGGAGGGAAAGGGGGTAAAAAATCCAACTGGCCAGATGAAAAACAAATGTTCATAATGGGCACTATAGGAAGTGTACTACTTGTCTATACGCTTTATTCCACACAGTACAGAGAGATAACCATGAAAGAGTTTTTCCAGAATTACCTTTCTAGTGGCATGGTAAGGCCTGTACTAGTATTAGTTTATGTGTTGATCAATTTTTTAAAATCTATTATAAAATAATAATCAATTCACCATCTTTCTTTTAAACTTATTTCATTTTACAAAGAATGTCCTTGTTTGGTTAATTTTGATTCATGTTGTGACAAAAAAAAAAGGTCTTACTTTGTTCATCATCTCAAGGTTTTTGGTTTCAGGTTGAACAAGTGGAGGTCATTAACAATAAATGGGTTCGAGTCAAGTTTATGCCAGGCTCACACATTGATGCGTCAGTAAGTGATGACCAGTTTATTTATAGGTTAATGAAACATAACACTATCTCTTAACTTGAACATATGTTATAATGTATTAATGTATTCATAAAAAGGAAAACATAAGTCTGATTTGATACCAGAAGGTTCATACTGCAGGTGAAGTTTTTAAATGGTTTATTTCTATGCGCAACAATTAGAATGTTTTGTGTGGACTACACACCAAAGAGGAGGCGCAGTGGCTGAGCGGTAAAGCGATTGACTTCCGAACCGGGGTCCGGGGTTCGAATCCTGGTGAAGACTAGGATTTTTAATTTCTAGATCTTCAGGCGCCTCTGGTTGGTCGTTGTGCTGGCCACATGACACCCTCATTAACTATAGGCCACAGAATCAGATGACCTTTACATCATCTGCCCTATAGACCACAAGGTCTGAAAGGGGAACTTTTTTTTACACACCAAAGAAATTCAAAGGATTTAAGTACCCATAGTCATTAGAGTTAGTTTCATATTCTGTTTACTAGATTGTAACTTTCAACTGTCGAATAAGACTTAGGTCATGATCATTCTGTTAGGTTCAGTTTACAGAAAAAGGGACCAAATACTGACAGCTTTGTTATTTTTAGACTGATTTCATTTATGTTTAATTATTCATTGCATTGATTATTGAATATTTTTAAGTTCTCAGTTTTTGTTTTAATTATAGTATGAAATGATTTGCATTCTTGAAGGTATTAATGTTACTTTAAGTTATACAAAACAGTTTTAGTATTTTGCAGTAAATCTGATTTTCCATGAAACTTTCAAGTAAAAAAAATAAATTCTCCACACTTGTAACTCTTTTGATGAATGTCTCTTTGTCTTAGAACACAATATGGTTCACGATAGGAAGTGTGGAAACATTTGAACGCAACTTGGAGAAAGCTCAGATAGAGATGAACCTAGACCCTTCCAATTTCATTACAGTTGTATATAAAAAAGAAAGAGATTGGTAAGTAGCTTCCTGTTTGTTGAGTGACCTAGTTTTATTTATTATTTTCTAATATCTATGATTGTTAAAATGACATGCCACAAAGTACACAGTTATTTTGAGGCCAGAGTAAATTTGAGACATTGATCTTATGAAAAACAATAGCCTCAAGTTTCTTTTTTCCTTTCTTTCTTTCTTTCCATTTCATTTCTTTCTTTCCATTTCTTTCTTTCCATTTTCTTTTCTTTCTTTCCATTTCTTTCTTTCTTTCCATTTCTTTCTTTCCCTTACTTTCTTTCCATTTCTTTCTTTCCATTTCTTTCTTCTTTCTTCCTTCCTTCCTTCCTTATTTCTTTCTAATTTAAAAACGGGGTATTTGCCAGTATCAACTTCACTACCAGTATTAATAGATTCAAAACAATATATCACTATGAGTCACTTTTGATGAAAATACTTGAGCCAAGTTGAAATGGCTAAAACTGTACAGATTACCTATTTTACCTGTTGCCTATATCCAGAGCATAGGTCACCATTAGACATTTGGCAGGCACTGACCAAACTTCTATCATGTCTTTTTTGTAAACCTCTTACCCAGCTATATACATAACATTCAGTTTTGTGATCATTTTTTAAATTTTTATGTTAATTTTGAAGGGGCAATTTCTTGATCATTTTTGTTTTGACTTTTCAGGGGCAGTATACTTTTAAATGCCATGGGATGGATTCTACCTCTAGCTGTGATGATTTGGTTGTTCAGGAGAGGAGTAAGTAGAGAGTGTGTATGGCATAAGTGTGTGACTTTAACAAGTGAAGACGCATCATGATCTTTTGTGGATCTAATGTTATTAAAGTCTTATGTTTCATTCCTTTTTTATGATGCTAGTAAAACACCAGAATACTTCTTTCTTCCTATTTTTTTTTTCTCATCATAAACTATCTTGTAGAGATAGGCTGAGTGGTAAAGCGAATGGCACCCAAAACGGGGTCCCGGGTTTGAATCTTGGGGAAGACTGGGATTTTTAATTTTTTGGGATCTTTTAGGGCGTCTCTGAGTCCACCCTGCTCTAATGTGTACCTGACATTAGTTGGGGAAAAGTAAAGGCAGTTGGTCATTGTGCTGCCACATGACACTCTGGTGGTTAACTGTTGTTTACAGAAACAGATGACCTTTACATCATCTGCTTTATAGATCACAAGGTCTGAAAGGGGAACTTTATACTGTATGATGTAATATCTTTCACCAAAATGCTATTTCTCTTCATTAAGACTCCAAAAATGAATCTACTAGAGATCTAGTTGTTTGTCTGTAATATATCTGATTTGAATTTAATATAGATCTAGTTGTTTGGCTCTAATATATCTGATTTGAATTTAATATAGATCTAGTTGTTTGGCTGTAGTATATCTGATTTGAATTTAATATAGATCTAGTTGTTTGGCTGTAGTATATCTGATTTGAATTTAATATAGATCTAGTTGTTTGGCTGTAGTATATCTGATTTGAATTTAATATAGATCTAGTTGTTTGGCTGTAATATATCTGATTTGAATTTAATATAGATCTAGTTGTTTGGCTGTAATATATCTGATTTGAATTTAATATAGATCTAGTTGTTTGGCTGTAATATATCTGATTTGAATTTAATATAGATCTAGTTAATTCTAGTTGTTTGGCTGTAATATATCTGATTTGAATTTAATATAGATCTAGTTGTTTGGCTGTAATATATCTGATTTGAATTTAATATAGATCTAGTTAATTCTAGTTGTTTGGCTGTAATATATCTGATTTGAATTTAATATAGATCTAGTTGTTTGGCTGTAATATATCTGATTTGAATTTAATATAGATCTAGTTAATTCTAGTTGTTTGGCTGTAATATATCTCATTTGAATTTAATAGAGATCTAGTTGTTTGGCTGTAGTATATCTGATTTGAATTTAATATAGATCTAGTTGTTTGGCTGTAGTATATCTGATTTGAATTTAATATAGATCTAGTTGTTTGGCTGTAGTATATCTGATTTGAATTTAATATAGATCTAGTTGTTTGGCTGTAGTATATCTGATTTGAATTTAATAGAGATCTAGTTGTTTGGCTGTAGTATATCTGATTTCTGAATTCTTGTTTCTGAAGTTGATTAATTTTTATTAAAAATATTTTTGTTTAGAGGTCCATACATTAACATCTTTTTTTTAAGCAAGTACCTGTAGTTGAATAAATTTAAACCTATTTATTTATAATTAATAATTTAATAAATGTTTGTGTCATGACCTTTTTGCCTGTCATTTCCTGCTGTTCCAAAACATTATAACTGTAAAATGTTAGTACAAGATAGGAAAGAAACATACATTTTAATTTTTTGTTCAATTGCAGCCTCTTGGTAAGCCTGGTGGTGGCAGGGGTGGATCATCAGGTGGAATGTTTGGCTTCTCCCAGACAACTGCCAAAGTTTTGGAAAAAGACATTGGTGTCAAATTTAGGTCAGTGTCTTTATTTCTATCTTAGTTATTTTCATTCTAATGGATTGTTCTTTGAACATTGTTATATTGAATTTCACGATGACTAATTCATGGATGCAAGACTGCTGGCTATATTATTTATAATTAACAACGTTGAAACAATAGAGCACTATAAGAGCAGTGAAACATTCAGGCACTGAAACTTTGACCCATTTTGGTTCAAGGAATTGAAGAATCATACAAATATACATACATACAAATATACATACATACATACAAATATGAGTCATGTGAATCATGGTTTCAACTACCTATTAGCTTTATAACACATCTGTGTGGACATGATAAACTACATAACTTACATATTCCTGTAAAACCAACCGGAGCATAGAGCCGCAACCACGGAGCTCAGTTATGAGCAGCTTTCTTCATCTGCTCCCATGTTATTCCAGTATCCCCAGCTTTGCTGATGCCCGACCTCTTCCAGGTTCTTTCTTGTTCTCCACACTTTAATTCTGAGCTTGCTGAAATTGTCCAATTTACTGGAGCAATTTAATCTAGTTTTTGAGATCTCTATATATTTTTATCTGACTAAGCTGTTACCTATATTTCATGTATAAATCTGAGTAAATATTCTCCATTCAAAATGTTTACATTTTGTATCCTTTATTAATCCAGTGATGTTGCTGGCTGTGAGGAGGCCAAACTAGAAATCATGGAGTTTGTCAACTTTTTGAAAAATCCCCAGCAATACCTTGACCTTGGTGCTAAAATCCCCAAAGGTATGCTATATTTCTTATTAGCCAAACATTTTATACTGCCAATTTTTTTTTTTAGAATGGAAGTTGCTTACATGCTATAATTATAATGCAGTAGCTAAATTTTTGTCAAGTATGTATAGTTGACCTGTTAGGTTTTTATCTAAGAAGTTGTTTTTTTTTCTTTTAATTGTTTAATTTTTTTACAATATTGTTCTGCAAACATGCATTTTTGTTTAGTGATAGAGTGATGTATATGATTAAAGAACATGTTATATGTAGCTCTTGCTACATTTATATTTATCATGTTTTAGATGTAATAGCGTCTTCACCTCTTTTCCTTCATGTTTTCTCATGAGAAATGTAGCTAGAAATGGAGTGACTTTATTTGACTGTTATTCCAGTTTTTGTCTGAACTCTAGTTCTCAAGTGTTTTACAACCAAGTCAAGCAGAAACTCAAATTATTGACTAAATCATTCTAATTGTTCTGGTCATATATAGCTAGTAACAAAACTCAAATGTCTTCAGGTGCAATGTTGACTGGCCCACCAGGCACAGGTAAAACACTGCTGGCCAAGGCCACAGCTGGAGAGGCCAATGTTCCATTCATAACTGTGTCAGGCTCAGAGTTTTTGGAAATGTTTGTTGGGGTTGGGCCATCCAGGGTAAGTGTTTGTTGCTTATAATTAATAGAAGAAAACTTTCTCAGTTTAAACCATCATACATTTCAGTGTAGATTTTTTTTTTCACATACTGTACAACTCCCTAACTTCTTTCTAATTTTCAAATGATTTATTTTGACTACACATTACATAAAATGTCTTGTTTTGTAGCTATTTAATATTTAGCCTAAGCAAGATAAAGACAAATATTTATTCTAATGTTTTTCACTCATCTTCTTGTTCGAAAGAGCTTAATGTAAAACTGAATTATTTTATTTGTTCATCTAATGAGAACTTAATGCTCTATGTCTCAGACTTATTTATTTCTTTGGCAAACATCAACATATATTTTTCTTAGTTATCTTTCACCAAAGGCTGTTAAATTAGTAGCTTTTTTAAAAATATTGTTACAGTAAAGTTCACTGGTCTTCAGAGAAAGCAAGGAATAATTATTAGTCCCTTAATAAGAGTTGGTACAGGTATTAGGACTTTTTTGAAGTAAATTTTTTGTTTCAAATGTGTGATCTGTTTGATTCAAATTTAAATGCTATGCAAACAGGTGCGTGATATGTTTGCCCTGGCCAGGAAAAAAGCTCCCTGTATTCTGTTTATTGATGAGATCGATGCTGTGGGCAGAAAGAGAAGTGGTCGCAACTGGGGCGGCAACAGTGAGCAGGAGAACACTTTGAACCAACTTCTGGTTGAAATGGATGGTAGGTTTTACCATTTAGTTATACTGGCTTATCTCAGCCTCCTTTCAAATCAGATCTAATCTCCATAGTCTCTTGTTAGTCTTTTATTTTTAATATCTTTTTATCCCAAACTATTTTTTTTCTACCCTAGAAGATTCATTAAAATGCTATGTTGCATTTGACTTCTATGTTATTTATTAACAATCAAGTAACACAAGTCAGAAATTTAAATTTGGAATTATTAACAATCTACCAGTACATTTAACACAAAGACATGAACGTCAATATTTTGATAAATAAACTCAACCATGTTTTTGTTTTGCAAACCTTATTGACTTGTGCCATAAAAAAACAAACTACATAGCATAGTCATTTTTGATACTATCATCAACAGGATATTTTAATTTCATGTTGTAATGTTGAAAAAAAACAAACAAATTTTTATTCTGTTTTTGTTTTGCAAACCTTATTGACTTGTGCCATAAAAAAACAAACTACATAGCATAGTCATTTTTGATACTATCATCAACAGGATATTTTAATTTCATGTTGTAATGTTGAAAAAAAACAAACAAATTTTTATTCTGTTTTTAGGTTTCAACACACAGACTGGAGTTGTGGTACTAGCAGCTACCAACAGAGTTGACATACTTGACCCAGCATTGTTGCGTCCTGGTCGCTTTGACAGGCAGATTTACGTGCCTCTGCCAGACATAAAAGGAAGGTAAATTACCTGTCAAAAGATGTTTACTATAAAAGCTACCTTCATTGTTTGACTTAGCAAGGTCATTTTAGAAAATAGTCAATATGTACCCAAATTATTGTCCATAAACAACTTGCATAGTTTTTATATTACTGTTACTTCATGAAAACAAGATTATATAGCAATAGTGACAATTGTTATCCCAGTAATCCAAGTGGATAACGGTTTTGCCTGCATCAGGTGTGGAAAAATATGGAGATTGCAACTGGGCTTGAATACTCATGTTTAACACGGCACTCATCCTTATTTTTCAAAAATTGAAGGCATTGTCATAATTATTATTAATCCAAGCAAAATTATATAGCACATAATATATTTGTATCAATGGCAAACTAAATAGTTTTCAGTTTATTATGTCAATCTGAAATAGTATTAACTATCTACTCACCCAGATGTAAAATCTCTTTTATTCATGATTCAAATACTTCCCATACCTGTAGTGTCATTTATTCATAACATTCAGTAAGCAAAAAAACATGATAAACTCTTAAAAAAATGTAAAGTACTCCTTTCAGACCTTGCGATCTATGGGGCAAATGATGTAAAGGTCATTTGTTTCTATGGCCAACAGTAAACAAGGGTGTCATGTTGCCAACACAATGACCAATCACCTTTACATTACTTTACTTTACTTTAGCTGGGCGGACTCAGGCGGCCCTGACAATCATGAAATTCAAAATACCAGTCTTTACCACAATTAATACGCTAGACCTCCAGATTCAGAAGCCAAGCATATTACAACTCAGCAATAATATTCAAAATAATTGTCAAGTGACTTACCTTTTCCTTTATTTTTATTTGTCCACAGAGCTTCAATTTTCAAAGTTCACTTAAGTAATCTCAAAACAGAATTGTCCATCAGTGAACTAGCGCGTAAAATGGCAGCTCTGACACCTGGCTTTTCTGGTAACTGGCATTGTTGCAGTCTATCATGTAGAAAATAAGAAAAAAAAGAAAATGTCATGGCAATTTATATACATTTAGAGTCTGTAAAATGTTTTTTTTAGAGTACATTACCTGACAGTGATCCTCATAATGCTGTCAGACCTGCCTACCGTTACGCAAATGCGTATTCGTTACGCAAAATCTCCCAAAAATGACCGCCAGTACGCAAATACGCATTTAACCCGTCGCGTTATGCATTTCGTATGCTTTTTTTTCTCCTCTCTAGACTAGCTTACAAGCGGCCACGGAGGTCACGCTAAGCCCACCTGTGTGGAGAGGGGCGAAACAGAAAAGGTGGGGTGAACACAATGTGCCCAGATCTATACGTTGATTGGTTCTTAATAGCAATTAGATGTCTAGAAATGAAGAACGCGTGAGTGAGGGAGTGGCGGGCTGGTACCAGGTTGGTACCGTCAGTTAGCTGATACACCAACGTGACTTTTTTTTTTTTGTAAGTTCATGAGTAGAAATTAATTATGTTGGTGCATTCCTGATTCTCGTATTCATTTGTATAGAAAAAAAATCGAAGAGCTATCGATTCAAAACACATTGAGTGACATTGTAGATATCTAGTCTAGATCTAGATCTGGATTCTAGATCTAGAATCTAGATAACTTGTTATACAGGAATAGATCTAGCTCGAGTCTAGCTTGTCATTACGTTATGATTCTCTACATTACCCTACAAACTAGTTATAGATCTAGATCTAGTATGATTTAGAATTTAGATTGACTAGATCTAGATTGATAACATCTACTACCATCTAGTCTAGATCTATACTAGATTCTTAGTCTTAGTATAGAAGTAGATTATATTCATTATATAGACATAGATCTAGTCTAGATATCATCTCTATTGATCTAGATTTAGATTGTAGATCTAATCATGACATCTAATATTATATATTATATATATATATATGACAAAATAGATGATCACGTAAGTGTTACGCATTCTGATGCCAAAATACGCATTTTGACCGTAAGTGTTACGCATTTGGACTTTTTTTTGGTAGGCAGGTCTGTGCTGTGTATTCAACATTCTCTGGTTTCCCTTCAGGTGCTGATATCGCCAACGTGTGTAATGAAGCAGCTCTGATAGCAGCAAGAGATCTGAACACTTCCATTCAACAGAAGCACTTTGAGCAGGCCATTGAAAGAGTGGTGGCTGGTAATAATAATTCACACTATATATTTGCTTGATGGATATGGTAGCTCTTGTTTAGTGTTCCTGTGTTGTTCTTTATTTGTTTGTTACTTTTTGTTTTCATTTAGTTGTTGTTGTTTTGTTTTCTAAATAATATATAGACTTGGCTTCCGAACTGGGGGTTCTGTGTTCAAATCCTTGTAAAGACGGATTCTTAATTTTGGGATCTTTAGGACGACTGTGAGTCCACCCAGCTCTAATGAGTACCTGACATTAATTTGGGAAAAGAAAAAGCGGTTGGTTGTTGTACTGCCCACATGACACCCTAGTTAACTGTGGGTCAAAGAAACAGATGACTTTTACATCATCTGCCCTATAGATAGCGTGGATCTGAAAGGGGAGCTATTACAATGGAATACTTTTAAAATATTACATTATGATGTGTTGTTGTTGCTGTGTGTAAATACTATTCTAATTCAAAATATTCAGATGTAATATTAAAATTAATTTACCACCTGAGTTCAGCCTGACAGATACACTATATACACACAGTCAAACATAAAGTAAATATGATTTAATACTATGATATATATTCAGTGATAATGAATAAATGTAATAAATACAGTGTTTATTTAAAGATCTATATTAAGATATATATAATAAATGAAACAGTTCTTTTGTATTAATGTAAGTAAGTGCCTTCTAAATGATGTAGATCTATATAATTTGTCATACACTCATCAATGAGATTCCAATAATATCACAACACCAGCAGTGATCCAAGAACATCATATCATCCACAACTGCCAAATGAAACCTCAAAACTGTCTAGAAACACCAACACTGACAATATCACTCAAGGATTGACACAGTCAATAATATCACAACACCAGCAGTGATACAAGAACATCATATCATCCACAACTGCCAAATGACACCTCAAAACTGTCTAGAAACACCAACACTGACAATATCACTCAAGGATTGAAACACAGCCACTTTTGAACTGACAATGCAACATCAACACTGGCGATGGCAATCAAAGGCTGATACTTCTAAAAGCCAATTCTGGCACATAATGAAAAAAAAAAAAATTAACTTCTAATCTAAAACTAAAAATATGGAACAAATCCACATATAAAATATCATAAAATAAAGCTTACCCTAAACATGGGTCAAAGAGTCCTACCAAAGAATAGGTCCAAGGCAATAAGGCTAAGACTGTCCACTTGCTCAAAAGCCAAGAAACTTTTCCAGACCCAAAACACGGCTTATTTCAATAAGCTCAAAATTGTGACAAGCAACCAAAAAATAAGATTTGTCTACTTATGTCAGTTATGAAATAGGACCAAGAAAAATAAGTGTCAATGACGTACGACATATATGACAGCTAAGAATAAGGTGGTGCATTTTTATGGAACAAATTACAGTTTAAAAAGCGGTACTCTCCTTTTTGTTTTACAATGTATGAGATACAAAGAATAAACATATAATCTCTACACCAAAACTGACTGCAACACTTTCATATATGTGACACCAGAAACACAAGCTAAGATCAGACATTTTTTTTTTTTTTTGTAATATGTTTATGTATTATTCTGTAACAAGGCTTTGTAAATCTGCAATTTTCTGGGGATTTCTTAGTTGTTTTTTTTTTGTAATTCTGTGGTTTGTCCTAATACTTTTACTCTATGATTCTGTTAATTTACTTGCATTCAATCAAAAGAGTGTTTTAATGTCATTACATACTTTCAGGTCTTGAAAAAAAAACTCAAGTGCTACAGCCTGAAGAAAAAAAGACAGTGGCTTACCATGAAGCTGGACACGCTGTGACTGGCTGGTTCTTGGAGCATGCTGACCCACTCTTGAAAGTAGGAACATAAATATCTGCATTTAACGAACAAAGCACCATTTTGTTTATGTACAAGAACTAGAACTAAAACCCTGGACACAAAACGGATGATATTAAACCACTTCCCAATTTTTTAAAAGAAATACCTAGGCATTCAAAAGATTCAATGAATTAGTACAACTGAACTAATGCTACTTAACTTAGGGCCTTTCTGTTATTCTCTCTCAGGAAGACTCAATATGACTTTATGCCAGTATTTCCCAAACTGTGTTCTGTGGTACCCTAGTGTTTGGCCAGGCCTGAATAGGCAAGGATTACTGGAATAATTAACTATTAGGCCACCACGTGAACTAATCTCTGTAAAAAATAAGTAAAGTGTTCTGCTAACTATTTAGAATCTGTGAAGTGTTCGTTGGAGAAAAAGGTTTGGGAACCACTGCTTTATTCCATAATGAAAGCTATAAGGAGAGCTTGTTATAGATTAGTGATTCATTTCTGTTGTCTAGGGAATCTGTAAAATGTAAAATGTTTTACATGTTTGGGATGTTCCTTCAGAGTTGAAGATAATTACTTCCTAGTCCAAACCTCCCGCAGGATGACAGGGGATGGGAGCGGGCAGGGTTTGAACCCGGGACCATCGATAAATCTGAACGACAGTCCAGCGCGCAAACTGCACGACCAGGCAGCCATCCTGTTTATTCATTCACCCTTAACAAAAGTCAGAGGCTAAAGGTTGTAAATCTTTTACAATAGGAGCTCCTCCAGTAAAAGATTTTCCTTTCTTAGTTGAAGTTGTATTAGGGCTGTGCAACATATGTTATAAACTTGAAAGTACATCTCTTCATTTCTCATTTATTATTATTTGAGCATCTTATATTTCATCTTATATTTCCTTGCTGGTCAACAAAGTTATGTGTGTGACAGTTGTGTTTTTATTATGTTGCAGGTTTCAATTATACCTCGTGGCAAAGGCCTTGGCTATGCTCAGTATTTACCTAAGGAGCAGTACCTATATACACAAGAACAGGTAGGAGATAATTTATTCAAGCTTAAGTTTTTTCCATGTTGGTCAGTGAATTCTTATGAAACCAACACACCCTAGAAAAAATCAGCTCTCTATGAGAAGCTAAAATATTTTTTGTTTAAATTTACTGAACACTTTTATTTTTTTATTTTCCTTCAGTTGCTGGACAGGATGTGCATGATGCTGGGTGGGCGTGTCTCCGAACAAATATTCTTCAGCAAAATCACAACAGGAGCCCAGGATGACCTCAGGAAGGTCACACAGACAGCTTATTCACAGGTCTTTGTTTTTCTTTTACTAATTTTACCCCCAAGAAATGAAGGAATAATTGGTAATTGACAGCTTCAAAATATTTGAATAGCAATATAATTTGTTTTAAGGAATAAATGGTAGTGTTAAATTTATCACATATACTAAGGCTTGTCTTCAGTCCAAAGATTAATGAGGAGCTGTGACCTACATATTTTGCAAAAATTATATTGCCTCCAGCCTGCTCTGAGTATTTTTTAAATGATAATTGGCTCATGCAGGCCAACGATTCTTTACACCAAATGCCATCCACAGTGACACAGAAGTCTGAGACGGCTGTGAACAACAGATAGACGTAATTTTAATTAGGAATTTCCGTCTCCTAGACTGCCTGCCCACCAAGCATATAGAGCCTAGTTTGACAAAAGGCAGAATTGCAGTTTTTTTTTCATCTTTGCTATAAGCACTAAAGTCTCATCTAATAACTAAATAATCAATAACTGGTTAAGAAAATTTAAATTTGTGGACTGTGAAAGAATTTGAAAAAAATGAATGAGGGAGATAAATGATTGTTACTAGCTGAATGTAAGTGTATAATTGCCTGGTTTTGGGGAATGCACTCAAGACTACCTGCCACTGTCACCTGCCATCCTACGGGAGGCCTAGGCTAGAATGTAATAATCTTTAATTCTGAATATTGAATTCAAAGTAAAACAAACAAAAACTAAATCACAAAACAAAAAATGTAATCAAAACATTGTACAATTTTCCTAGGTCCATCCTTATTTGTATGTTTTCCCTTTTGTGTGTCTCTCTTGTACCTGGTATTAAATAGCCTACTTTTAACAAGACTGTCGGATGATTACATAAAGGCATACCAAACTATTTGACCATGACAATGCTGCGTATGTTCCAATAAAAGTGACAGATTATGTTTCTAAACCTTTTCTAGAATCTTTATAATCTTTATATCATTTGTATTGATTTACCAATGAATAAAACATTACAACTTAGTGTTAACCATTAAAGCAGCAATGCAGCCTTGTGAATATGATATCTATTTGAACTTGCTTTGTGACTTTGTCCATACAGGTGGTTATGTTTGGCATGAATGAGAAAGTGGGTCAGCTGTCTTTTGACATGAACCAGCAGGGGGACATGGCCTTCACAAAGCCATACAGCGAGGCCACGGCTCAAATGATTGATGAGGAAGTGCGTCAGATTGTGAACAATGCCTACCAGCGAACACTGGACCTGCTCAGCAATCACAGGGAGCATGTGGAAAAAGTAAGACCAAGTGGGATGGATATTTCCCTGTCGTAAGACAAATTGGACTTGGTGTTTGGTGTTTCTTGCTTTAAAACAATATGGGCTTAATAATTTCTGTCTTAAGATGGAGTGTGTTTATTGCCTGACTTAAGGCAGTAGAAGCCTTGAAAGAGGGGTAATAGTTACTATTAATTTTTTCCTACATACTTTCATTGAATACACAAAGTTTGACAGTCTACACATATTTGATTGCGTGACGGTAATTGTTAAATTTAAAAAGATAAATTTATTGCAAATATTTTTCATTTCATTTATTCAGTTTCTATCATTGAAATATAAATAAACTTAAGGAAAACTCAATAAAACTTGGCAACAGATTTCCTTTTGTGTAATGACTTGAGAAAATAAAAGCTACAGCACTTTTCTTGTAACTTCTGACTGGGTTAGATGTTAGCATACAATTAAATGAGACTTTAACTTTACAGTGAATTACCTCCGCCCCCCCCCCCCCCCCGCGCCCCCCAACATCCATTACTCCTTTCACCAAAATACTGATTTTTTTTTTCACAATTGACCTGCTTCACTAAGGGTCACTAGAATTTGTATAAATTTGCTATTATTATCATGTCTTAATGAAATGAATCATTATTTTCAATTACAGGTGGCTTTAAGGCTACTAGAAAAAGAAAAGTTAGACAAAGATGACATGGTAGAGCTTCTGGGCAAGAGACCCTTTGCAGAGAAGTCAACCTATGAGGAGTTTGTGGCTGGGACAGGTAATGAAAAGTTCCCTTATAAAAAATTGTATCATCCTCTTGACCTGCTTTATTGAACTGTGAAGGTATTGATTGATAAGTCAATGTCCAACCACCAAATCGTCTCAAGCCCCTGTGGGTAAACATAATGGCATTCTGAGTACAACTTCAGATTGGAAATGCCAAGAGCTCATCTTGTTATGCTGAGGCAAGCAAAGACTCTTAGCCCATAGTGTGTTTTTTTTTTAAAGTTTTTAGTAGCTTAAAGCAGTTGCTAGAAAGAATCCATATTTTGATAGACCTTTGAGATTTTCAATTAATGGTTAATCACAGTAATTGTCTTTTGTTTACAACTTGAACTAACACAGTAACAACAAAAATAGAAATAATAATAAAAAGGAATATGGAGAAATGCGTTGGCAGTATAAGGAAGAGGAAAATTGGGCGAGATTCGGAAATAAATAGCTAAAGATTAGCAACGTCAAGGACACCAAATTTAAAGATCACTGTTGTTTGTTAAACGTTTTACATGTTTCGGATGTTCCTTCAGAGTTGAAGATTATATACTTCCTAGTCCAAACCTCGTTGGATGACGTTAGATGGAAGGGGCAGAGTTAGATCCAGAGACCATCGATAAATCTGAATGACAGTTCAGCACAACACTCTACAACCAAGCAGCCATTCATGAAAATATTGTCAACTAAATATCTCAAGAGTAGCAGCTCGTCTTCTTTTTGACTTTGTTTGATTACCGACAATAAGTTAACCATTTGTTTTTAACTGTGTTTTAGTTGTACCACAATTCTTTAATACACTTTCTTATTTCTATTATTTTGTGCAACAAATGAAAGAGCTTGAAAATTTAATTCTGCAGTGCTTGAATTAAAAAAAAATTCCCAGCTTAACAATTCTTCCTATAGTCCTGGGATACACAGAAAAGTTGCTTTTAGTTATCCACCATTGATGAGTATCTCCACTAGAAATGGACAAATGTTTCATTACTCTAATTCAATTTTGTATCTTTTCCACTAGGCTCTTTTGATGAAGATACGACATTGCCGAAAGGATTGGAAAATTGGAACAAGGAAAAAGAAAAGAAAGATCCTGAAGCTGTTGAATCTTAGTAGCTTGTAAATGAGTGACTTTGTCAGTGCATATATCAATCTTTTAGTCTTGTTTGATGAGAATGGCACAATGTGAGAGATTTGTTTCACCTCAGTATCATGGCTCTTTTGTGTAGTTTTTTTTTATATTTTTGGCATCAGTTATTGGTAAAGGTTTCAGTTGGTAACTTCAACAACTGAATGTAAACATGAAGAAATTTAAAGGCAAGGGTTTACTTGGGCAGTGTCAATCTTCCATTAAGATGACAGTTTTGAAAAGTGAATCCTTTGTTGATGCTAATAGAAATAATAATAATCTATATTATCCTTGAGGAAATTTGTCTTACAGTTGACCATTACATAAAACAAAATATTATAAGATCAAATGAATTACACACAAAATATATGTTCATGCCACATATCAAAGCTAACAGGTTGTTGTTGTTTTTTTATATGTAACTACTACTTCCTAAAACATTGAAGTGTTGGTATACATACACAGATTTTTTAAAAATGTCTGAACTAAGCACATGAAATCAACTTTGATTTGTCAAGTCTTTAGAAAAATAAACATTTTAGCATTTTACTTTTCATTAGAGAGTTGACTGAACATCACAATATAGGTCATATAGAAATAGTTTTCAAAGGCATTACCCTCCATGTACAATCTTTTGAAGCCAAGTCATAGTTCTTTATTTAAAAATGATGTGTTTCTATGTTGTGTGGTACCGGTAGCATAAGTCTGTTTCTCAGAGAGTGGCCAGATTTTTATTATATATTTTTTTAAAATTCTGTAACAAGTTTGTTGTCTTCAAGTTCATTTAAGAAATATATTTGGCTGTATATCTGTTATGTGTGTGCAAGGAAAGGTTTGAGATAAAATGTATCATTATATATGTTGCAGTTATTCTCATTATGATCATGCATCTTTTTTTTTTACGTGATGTCAACAAATCTTAGTGCAAAAGCCAAAATATTTTAAATTTGTGTTGGCGTGTTGTTTGTGATGTGCTTATATTGCGTCTTTCATGTTGAATTAAAACTGAGTTTCTAAACTGAGTTGTTTTTTTCTTATATTTGTAGCTGTATTTATTTGTAACTGTTTATTTATACCTCTGTGTGGTAGAGCTAATAAAGAAAGGTAAGGTTAACTACAAAAGCATGCTCCAGTTACTCCTGAATATTTTGGTTATAAGGCATTCATTATAAAGCAACTATGGATCCCCTTATGGAGTTGAATGCTTGGAACAATGTCGCCCATAGAGCAGTTCCCCCAGATCTATCCAATATAACATTAAGTTTGGGATCAGTGGCATCACAGGATCTGCCAGGGTGTGCTTCAAGTAGTCTTAGGGTTGCCATATTTTGGTTATAGTAATATGAAATGACTAACTTTGTAGCATGTAAGGGAATTGCCATGATAGGAAACAATATTGATGCATCCATTCAAACTTATATACAGAGATGTAAGTCTGTGTTAGAATTAATGATTTGAATATATATATATATATTTCTTACATTACCTAATTCATCCAGGGTAACAGCATATTGCATTTGTAGTAGTAAACACCACCTGAAACAATATTGTGCTGATTCAAAGGTCTCAGTCAAGACAGTAAGCTATTTCATTTAGTAATTTAGGCCTGACTGATATTCAAGTTCACCTAAAGCTTCATAAAAAACCAGACCTAAGATGGTGAAGGTTATGGTTTCCCTCATGTTTAGAACAGGATTGTTCTCTGATTTCAACTAATTCATATTTAGAGAAAAGTTTTTTATAAAACTAGATCAAAGTAAAAAGAAATTTAAAATTGGTTAGTGAAATAGCTAATTTTTGTTTTAATGTGAATCATATCTGGCCTAGACAATGAAAACCAAGAAACAAATGTTTCTGAAGGAACTGAGTTCAACTTCTTCATTCCATTTCTGTATTAAAACAAATTTGAAAGAAAAATGTAGAGTTGTTTAAACAGGAAAAATTACTGTACAAGTAAATGTATTGTAAAATGTTTTCCATGTTTCAGATGTTCCTTCAGAGTTGAAGATAATTTACTTCCTAGTCCAAACCTCCCGTAGGACAACAGGGGATGGGCGCAGGCAGGGTTTGAACCCAGGACCCTGGTTAAGTCCGAACAACAGTCCAGCACGCAAACCGCATGACCAGGCAGCCATTCTAATTTAGGAGTCAAATAAACCTTAAAATTAAACTCTCCTCCCCCCCCCATCATGTTGACAAAAGAAAATGCATCTACTGTAGTTTTAAAGACAATAATTCAATAAGTAACTGGTATTTATAAAAAGAGGTTTTATAGTCTGAAAAAGTCAACAGTTTAAATTTTTTAGCAAACGACCTAATTTTTTACACAAAGCTTATCTCCCCTTAGATTAGTACATTTCTATATAAAACAAAATTAATTAAACCACTAATTGATTAACTAATTGGTTAATCTTTTGAATGAATTAATGTGCAAAGTTTCAACTTCATCCCAAAATGGGAAAACAGAGTAATAATATGTACAAGATCCCACCCATAGAAGCAGACAGAGGTGATATAAGCTCTGCATAATTTACCCGAGGTTGCCAAGTGCTGTTCTACATTAGACATTTTTTGTTTGATCTAATGCAAGTAGTAACAAAACAATCTTAAAAAGAGCTTTGGCTTTGGAGAAAATGTTAACATTGCTTATTAAAGCCATTGAAATAACATCTTTGCTGCCTTTTTATTTTCTTCTATTACATTGTTCAAATCTATACTACACTGACATCCACAATTTAATCTTGTCCAAATATATGTCATATAAATTCTAATACAAACAACAATAAACCATTAATTCTATTTGAATGTATAGGAGTTTTATTGAATGTTTTTATTTATCATTGAATATATAAATATATATGTCAAATAACATTTTATAAATATAACATTAACTTATCACAATCATTTCACATTCAAGATATTTAAAACATTTAATAACTTTATCCAGAAATAAATGTATAAGTCTTGACTTCATTTCACCACTATCCCAAGAGTAACATCCATTAGGAATAGTATTATCATGTGTTATTATGAATCTATAGCACTATCAACATAGTCATTAAACTAATTAAGGTAGCAAATTCAATATTATCATTATTAAAAATCAAACAAAATAACATTTTCCATACAAATTACTGTCATCACCTTCATCCATCCACAAATCAAATTATCATTAAATTTTTCTTCAAGCAATCATGAAATTATCCTCATCCATATAATGTTTCCTTGAAGTAACCATGAAATTATCATCATCTATAGCAGTGTTTCCCAAACTGTGTTTCGCAGAACCCTATAATAGGTGTTCTACAAACTAACAAATTAACAAGTAGGCCACCACAATAAGCAAAGTGATCCGCTAAATACTCAGAGTGTGTGAAGTGTTTTGTTAAGGAAAAAGTTTGGGAACCACTAATCTATAGAATTAACTCTTTCTCTCCTAACTAACGATACCAACGTTGATTCCACCAGAATGTGGTAAATAATTACGGAGAGAAAGAGTTAAGAAAGAGTAACAACCAAATGGAATATTAATCAAGTATCCTTTTTATGTGCAAACAACATAAGTAAAATACAGAAAACACGGCAGGGCACCAAGCAAATATTGTATATTTTATTATATATTTTTTGTTAATATAGTAAATTTGAAAGATAGGTCACTCTTTTATAAAAACATTTCCTAAAATGAATGGATTTACATACTTTAGGTTCCCTATTCAGACCTTGAGATCCATGAGAGGGTAAAGATCATCTGCTTTAAAGTCTAATGATTTAATGGGGGTGTTGTGTGGCCAGCACTTTCCCAGTCTAATGTCAGGCATTTATTAGAGCTGGGTGGACTCAGGGATGTCCTAAGAATCCCAAAATTCAAAATCTCATTCCTAACCTGGATTTAAACTTATGGCCCCTTCATGTTGAAACCAAGCATTCTACCACTCAGCCACCATGCTTCTTTTGGATGCATAAAATGTTAGTTTATTGTGCCCTTATTTCTGAAAGCTCCTCAGTTGAATAGTTTGAATGTTGGTTAAGTGCACATGCTAGTCTTTTCACTGCATCTTTTTTCTGATGCCAGACTTAAAGCTTCTGCTGTGTTACATTCATGCTTAAAAAAAAACACTACGATAACACAACAAATGAAACATGGTTGATGAAAAACATAAAAAAATAGACTAACTAAAAAAACAGTTTCTCTCAAAGGTGAATCAATTAAGTTTTAGTATGAAAAAGCTTCAAATACACAATAGAACTGAATAAATGAAATAATTGGAACTGATATAAAACTTAAGTTTAAGTAATATAAAAAAAACAGTTTTATCATTCATAGTAATCTGAATGATTCATGTACTTACATTTCATGAAAATAAAATATTTGCATAAATATAATAAATATCATTTCACTTGTTCAATGAAAACAAAAGCAAACACACCCTTTCCTCTCCTTCCAAAAAAAAACAAAAAC
This sequence comes from Biomphalaria glabrata, assembly GCF_947242115.1. Classification (NCBI taxonomy): domain Eukaryota; kingdom Metazoa; phylum Mollusca; class Gastropoda; family Planorbidae; genus Biomphalaria; species Biomphalaria glabrata. Next base: position 8,962,605 of record NC_074717.1, on the reverse strand, counting down.
ATAAAATGGAATCACAGCCTCTTATAAAAATAATTTATTAGATCCATTGACATATTCAAATCTCTAATAGTCCTTCTTATTTCTATTATTCTGTGCAACAAATGGAACAGTTTCACAATTGAATTCTGCAGTATAAAACATTGCAAATAACATTATTGTTTTGCAAAAACAGTTTATAAACTCTTCTTATAGTCCTAACCTATTGAAAGTTTTTATTATGTACAGAACATACACTTTCAGGTGTTCCTTCAGAGTTGAAGATAGTCTACTTCATCGTCCAAACTCCAGGTTGACAGAGGTGGCAGGCAAGATTTGAACACTGGACCACTGAGACAACCAAACAACAGTCCAGCGCACATACCACACGACCAGGCAGCCATTCACTTTTAGGAGTTCCTATGTTTTGACTTAGCAAATTTTGCTCTGCCATCATTACCATTAAAGTATGAAATGAATAGAAAACTACTGCCAAGAAAAATTTTACTAAAAAAATGTTTTGAACTAATAATATCTTTTAAATACTCTTTCATTCAAAATGATAACTATTAAAAAAAACATTTGTCAGGAATGGTGCTATCAAGCCAAAGCTTGAAAAAAAAAAGTTTCTTTCACATCAAACAAGAATCTTCATCACAGAGCTAAATAAAGAAATATATGTATGTCTTTATGTCTTAAATCATCTTATAAATTACAGATGTTACTTCAAAAGAGAATGATAATAATGTCCTAGGCATATCAATGTGTCCATGCATGTTAATCAGGGACTTAGAATGTGCCAAGTTGTTGATTTTCCTGTCTGATTTATGCAACTCATTACATGCTTTAATAGCATTAAGGAAGAAAGAGCTTTGTAAAAATTTGTCCTAGCATATGAAATAAGGAATGTGCCTTTATCTTTGTGTCTTTTGTAGTATTTTATTAGCTTTTATTTTTTGTATTTGTAATTTATTGTTCATTGTTTTATGTATTATTGCTACTTTAATTTCTTCTGTCCTGAAGAGTCTCAAAATCTAGTGATTTTACTAAAGATGTTACACTAATCAAATATGATTATTCCTTTGTTATAAATCTCACTGCTATATTTTGTGTTTGTTCTAGTTTCTTGAGTTGAGGTGTCCCAACCATAGGACACATATTCTAATATTGGCCTAACCAAGGTTAAATAGCATTACAGTTTTATGTTTCTGTTTGTAAACATTTCTTTTTATTAACCCTAATGTTTTGTTTGATTTTTTAATAAATTCATCAATATGGGGATTTTATGATAATTGTTCATTTATAATAACACCATTTGGAGTTTTGAGTCTGTGTGGTTTCCCATGAATAAGATGAGTAGTTTTTATTTACTTTAGTTTTTTTGTTACTCTTAATAATTGACATTTTTCTGGGTGGAAAGAAATGCTCAAATTTGATTTCCATTTCCAATTCTTCTAATTCTCATTTTAAAATGTCAGTATATTGTGTTGTTTTTGTTGTTGTTCTATATATTATGCATTCGTCTGCAAAAAATCTAACATGTGCTTCTGAACTAATGCATTTTGGTAGGTCATATACACATTTAAACTCATCCCTATTCCAAGTTTCCAACAGATTCAAAAGATTCAAAAGCAGTAGACATAACTCATCACATCAACATAAATAAACAAAGGCAAATAAATAAATGCTACTTGGTCTATATAACCTAACAGTTTATGAAAATAACTTTTTTCATTAAGAAAATCAAAGATAATCAAAATAATTCAAACATTTTACAAAAATTATGATACATTGTAAGAGGGATTTAACATTTGTAAAGTTTCTGGGTAACTGTCTTGGTCCATGGATAAACTGATTAGCTAGTCAGGCATGATGGGTATAAAGATGTCACAAAATTGAGGGCAGTTCTTAACGTTGTCAAACAGTATCCTTCTTCCCCCATCATGTAACTGTAAAAAAAGCAGAAATATGGTTTCCTTTTGGAATACGTTTTGTTATGACATGATTAGGAAGTAGTTAGGAATTAGTTATTTGTTTCGGGAATAGGGTAAAGTTTTAATTAGCGACAAGTGACGTGACAGATCTTTTAAAAATAAGAACGCTCTAAACGACGCTAGAAGGAGGACGCTTATTGTAGAGCAGTAGACTTGAGTACGACATTATTGACATCGGACGATTCCCTTTTTGAGTATTAAACATATTTGAAGAACAACATATCAGCGTCGAATACCTATTTGATTGCTTTGGCCTTTCGCCGGTGTTACTGACGTGTTGCGTTCAGCGTTACCTACAGTCAGATCTACACTAGACAGATTGTCAAGAATCAACACCGCGCAGAGGTCTTAACAGTTTTCAATAAAATTATATTTTATGATAAATCTCTTTATTGGAATGCTGGATGTTAATAAATGTCTACTTTTTAGTGGAATGAGAGGAAAGACGGCAAAAACTTCGACACTTACCCTTCGTGAATAAACTCTGTCATAGCCTCACACTCTGCTGCCAGTTGGGGGAGACCACTCCTAATTATCACATAACTCAAGATTGGCAGAAGATCATCTGCTCCCCTGTCAAGATACATATCTCTACTTCAAGTTTGTCTACCAGATTTTATATACATTTATGATGTGATAGGTCTATTTTTCTTTCATTAAGTATTCACAATAGGTAAATTTTTTGATACATGTTGTCAGGTAACACATTTAAACAGATTGCTGTGTTTAAAGGAGACTCCTAATGTTGTACAATGCAACAGGAAATAAAGAAAATTTAACTTTGTGTAAGAAGAGTACATTTGAATAAAGAAGAAAAAGTAAAATGATTTTTTTTGGATACTGGAGTATCAAAGGCCCCTCAGAGAAAATAAATGTTAATGAGGCTTTTTTTTTCATTTTAAAGGTATTGAAATTAATAGAAAGTATATTTTTTAAACTAGACATAGTGTTCTATTTTTTTAATGTGTATGTTGTTTTATTTTAGAAAAAAAAATTATTTATATTTTTAAAGAGCTATCTCTTTTTGCTTAGGACTTCGACACTGTGAAACACCTACTAAAAGCTGTAAATAGGAGCTATTGGACAAGATCTATTGTTGAAATGATTTGATATCCCATTATGTTTGTTCTACTCACAATGATGGAGCTTTCTTCTTGCTAGCGTCTCCATCTTGAATCTTCTTGTAATATTCATCAACGCACTCACAGATCATGCGACACACTTTAACTAGAACATATAGTAGCACATTTTTAAAAATCTTGCTAAGCTTAAGAGTTTAAAAAATATATTATTTCTTTGGCATTCTAAGACGAACAAAAAGCTTATAATTTTCCAGCATGCAGCTAAGGTATGCTGCCCTAGATAGCCAGGAAAACAAAGAAGCACAATTCACATTTTAGATCAACATGAATTGGTTACAGTCAAGTAAAAAAGCAAACTGCATAAAACCTTTTTTGTTTCTTATCTTTTGTTTTCATCATACTGTATCTCAATTTTGAAACATGTAAAAATAAAAAGATCATATCCAGTTTTAGAAATTATTGGTCTTTCAAATCTGACTACAGCCAATTTCTAGACAAATAATTCTTGCCAGCTGTGTAAAGAATGAACTAGTGATACACAGAAGGCAATGATGACTTCATTTCTGTTTTATAATAAAATGGATGCTCCATCAGAAATGAAGATAATTATGACCAAGCCCAAATATCCTACAGGATGGCAGACAGGAAGATTAAAACTCTGACCATTATGACAACAGTCCGAAGTGCATACCACACGGCCATCCATTTCTGCACTTAGGCAGATGCAGAGTCATGTGTTTGGCTTCAGTCAATGTTGTGAGTTTAGAAGCTTCATCATCTGAATTTTGCATCTTTTTTTTTTAACCAGTTTTTTATAACCAAAAACTCAACACTAACAGCTGCATACATATGGGTTAATCTTTGAGTACATAACGAACACCATGTATCTGGCTATATCTTTTGAGTATGGTACATAACTGATTATACAGAGCTGTAACATTGAAAACATCTGTCAGATATTCATAGGTTTGTTACTTGGAAAGTCTATGATTAGTATGAGCCATAGAGCTTGATGTTTTTCAAATTTAGGACTTAAATAAAAATGATGCAGGAATGCAATTCATTTCCCAAATCCGCAGAGCCCCTGTTCTTAGAACTTGTGGTTTAGGCTTGGAGTGCTGTCAAGCAGAGCAAGAGAAAGACTAAGTCAGTATATCAGTTCTTACCTACACACTCCAGCTTAGTCAACATTGTGTAGTAATCTTGGACATGGGACAATTCTGTGATAGCTGCCTGGTATGGCTGAGTGTCAGAGTCTGTCAAACAAAGCTTTTTGGACACTTTCAGGTCCTCAGGGGTGATATTTGAATATTTAGTCATGATGCTAGCCAGGACCAGCTCCTGCTTGTAGTTGACAACTCTAATAGACAAAACATTTAACAGCAGTACAGAGAAATGTAGGCTAGTTGAATAGAATAACAAAAAAGAACAAAGTACCCCTTTCAGACCTTGCTATCTCTGGGAGGACAGATGAAGTGAAGCTCATCTGTTTCTATTAGCAATGGTATCATGTGCCCAGCATATTAACACCCCCCCCCCCTTTACTTACCCAATGAATGTGGGTATTAGATTTGGGTGGACTTGGGGAATCCTAAAAATTCTGAAATAAAAATCAAGATTCTTGGAGAAAAAAAAACGCACTTTATTGCTCAGCAACCACAGCACATATCTCAGATAAAAAATGTGCAGACTTTGTTGATCTTCTACAAAAAAAAAAAAAAACCTATTCATTTTATTATATACCCAGTATTTTAAAATGAAAATTAAACAGATTTGAAGTATTTGACTACAAAATTCAGATTCCCCCCCCCCTCTTTTTTTTTTGTCAGACATATTTATGTTAAGCCAAGAAATTATACTGACTTCATTTTTTGTTTCAAAAAAATAGAAAAATAGAAAATTTTTAGGATAGGAATGAATGTTTATTTTACTTGTCGCACATGTCTTGTAAAAAAAAAGGAACCGGTACCCCTTTTTGGCCTTGTGATCTATGGGGGGCGGATAGTATAAAGCTTATCTTTTTCTATGGCTGACAGTAAATAAAGGTGTCATGTGGCCAGCACAATGACCAACCGCTTTATTACCCCAACATATGTCAGGTACCCATTAGAAATGGGTGGACTCAGAAACGTCCTAAAAATCTTCATTAGGATTTGAACTAAAGACCCTCCACAGTTTGGAAGTCAAGCAGTTTACAGCAAGCCACCTACATGTCACACGATTACATATAAATTACCTATAAATAAAGACTATTGAACAAGTGAGAAATTAAAGGAATGGCATTCAAATGTTCTTAAAATATGTAAGTATGTTGTGCACTATATATGTTGTGCATTCAACCTGCCAAAAAAATACTCTATAGTTATCATTACAGAGCCTTTCTCTATAGTTATCATGACAAAGTCTTTCTCTATAGTTATCATGACAAAGTCTTTCTCTATAGTTATCATTACAAAGTCTTTTAGCTTTGCTGAACTTCTGAAGCTACCTGAAGAGTCTGAAAAGTGTTTTCCAAATTGGCTTAAAGAAAGGTTCCTCTAAGGACACAGCACACTGGTCTCTTCCGACTGGAGTGTCCAGAGGCTCATAGGCTATAGTCATCATCACTAAAAGTTTCTCTGCAAGGAAGCATAAGATTATTTTGTTTTAACATTGATGCACAGTAAACCTTGTTACTAATACCCGTTGCTCTTACCCCCTCACTCCAACATATCCACTAAACAGATTAGACCAGAGGATATTAAGCTTGCTAGAGGCACCATAGAAAATTAATAATAATAATAATAAGGCTTGTCATCGAGTCTAAAGATTAATGAGGAATGCAGTATTTCCCGTGGCTACCCAGCCCCAGCTGTGACCTACATACTTTGCCACACCAGGGCAAGCATAACCGTTGTCCACCGGTGATCGATTAACAGCGATTTTGACATGGGTTTAAAAGTTGTTTTTTTTAACTTTAAAACTATTACAAAACTGTTCAGCTGATTTTTAGATTTGACATCAGCATTGTTGAGAGTTTCCATTTCCCTCCTAAAATTTCCCAGCTAGTTGGCATCAACTAAAAGGTCCACAATTCTCGTATTGAGTGTAGAGCAGAGACGCTGGAGTATATGTTAAATTTAATACAAATTTAAATATATAAATGTAAATTAAGAGACAAGGAGACAATTTTTAATCATTTCTTGCAGTTAATCAAATAACTGTACACATGAATCATATTTATTAACTTCTCAAAAAGCAACAAAAAAAAAAAAAACAACCGGCTACGTCAACACTAAAAACTACAAACAGGAATACGTAAACAGAAGATTTGCCACTCAGCCACCACACCTCATGAATATGTATAATCTCTATAAAGTCATAGTTTTATATACCATATGTTTGTTTGTTACATATTTTAATACAATCAAGCCAAAAAATATGTAATAACAAAAACAGAAAGAAGATTGCAAATCTTACCCAAATATCTGTGAATATCTTCTGAAATGGAAGCAAGGTGTCTTTTGTAAGCTTCTAAATGCATTTTTGAAAAGGTTTTAGCATCCACTCCATCCGGCTCATCAAAACTCGCAGGCAAGCTGTGACAAGTTTTTTCTGGATCATCAAAGGTCAAAGGTGGGCCAGGCAACTGATGGCTAACACTACGGCCCAGTGTTGAGCCTTTATCTTGGCCAGAGCTCTCATCCCCTGCAGGGGGACAGTGATCTCTGTGAGACATAAGGCTCTCCCAGAACTGCTGAGTTAGATCTCCACAATTCTCACCACTTTCATCCTCGTCAAACAGATAATCCAAGTTATCCTCATCATAGTTGTCGACCTTGTAGGAGCTGTAGTCATGAGTGACCTGCCTCATCAGCAGCTGGGCCTGCCTCCTCTCCCAGGATAACTGGCTGGCCAAGTCTTGACCTTCTTGCAAGGCTAGTTCTAAATTTTGCTTAGATTCAGCCATGGCAGTTTCAAACTTGGATGGACTCTGATTGCTAGAACTAGCCATAGTTATTGAACCATTCTTCTCATCTCCAATTTCTTTCGGGGATGTAAGGCTGTTATCTTCTTCACTGTTTGCTTGCAATAAATCCTGGCTATCCTTGGAAATAGTTTTAAGAGAATCACTAGATTCAGATCGCACACACAAAGGGTCATCCCAGTCATCTTCATTTCTGACTAACAAAGCTGATGGACTATCAATGCCTGAAGCTTGACATGGACCATCCACTGCATCCCCATTCTTTTGTTGGCAGTCATCTGTGAAAGACTTTCTCTCTTGGCTAGCTGATGGAGATTGTAAAGAGGTCTGTCTTTTGAAGACAATGTCTGAAACTTCATCTAACGTTGGCCATTCACTTTTCAAAAGTGGAATCTAAAGAAAGAAAGAAACATATTTGACTCCATTTTAAATGAATGAATGAAAAACCAAATAAGAGGAATATACAGAATAGAAGGCAAGGAATAAGTCAGATCAATAAGCAAGGTAAGTATTAGTTGATTCCATAATGCCCATTCCTTAATGCATGCTTCATTAAAGGATCTAAACATGACTTCTCTTATCTCTTTCTTTGATAAGATGATAAACAGTTATAAGTTTCTCTAAACTTAACAAGAGTGACTTCAACATTTAAATTACTTTGATTTGGTCCAGTCCTTTATGCTTGTCATTCACCAAGGGATACAACCTCTCATAGATTTTAAGCTGGTACTTTTTCAAGAGTACCGTCAGAGGATGGTCAGCACAGCGAAGTACTTCAGCAACCAGTTGGCTGATTAGAATCGGATCCTCTGGGCTGGCTTCTAGCTTACTTCTCCAGTTTTTCAACCATTTCTGAAAAACGCAAAGAAAACTAAGATGACTAGTAAACTAAATTGAAACCCACTTCCACTTGAAAGCAGTGAACATCTCATTCTCTGGTCCCTCTTGTCCATACCACCCTACCTCGTAGAGTTCAGTTTAGAAATTATAATTCCAAGTTACTGAGATCGCCTACACCTAAAATTAAAAGAGTTTTTTTTTTTTTTCATGAGTAAGGGGGGAGCACAACTTACAGCTTCATTTTCATATTCCAATATTCGCTTATAGATCTGCCTCTGCTCTTGCTCAGCTTTTGACATTCCAATAGGTGTGGCAAATCGTCTGTTGAAACAAAAAACATATTATACTTTGCATTTCCAATTCAAAATCTGAGAAAGGTTACACCAGGATTTCTCAATCTCAAGGAAAAACTATTTCTAGTCTATAAAACACTTTTAGATTATGTAGGTAACACTATTTCCACAAAAAAAAAAAAAACGAACTCACTTTAAGTGAAATTTTATTAAGAAAATTTTTATTCTAAATATAGTCAAAATTAATATAAATGTAAAATAAAGTCAGAAAATTTGTGTTATAATTATGACTTAAAGTTTCTTTTCTTTTTTGATACATTCAAAAAGTCCCCCCAAACCTCAATGTGAGAGCCTACATTGCTCCTCTAAGTTCCCATCCGCCTGGAGCAGGGGGGTTACACTATTAGTACCACTGACGAAATAAGCACTTCAATTAATTTTCCATAAGGTTCTGAATGTAAAGTGGGGTTCCCAGGTTCAATGTCTAGATCAAACCTTGGATAGAGAGAAGAGTCTTGAATGAAATGTTATGTATTACCAAAAACAAAGTTCTATACAATTTGTCCCTAACTTTTAGCTTCAAGAACATAGTGCTTTGCTCTAAGACTTTGTCCTTAGATTGTTTTTTGGTGCTTTTGGAGGGGAGTTAGCTCATTCTCTTGTCCCTTGTTTCAAACCATAAACTTTGTGTTTAAGAAATGTTTACCAATGTTTGTTTGCTCCAATACAAATAAGAAATAAAATAACTCAAAAAAAAAATTGATAATTACTTGGCAGCTTCTTCTTCCAGCCTTTGGTTCCTTGCTTGCATCTTTCTAGCAATCTGGTTTAAAATATATATATATATATAGTGTGCTTATAATCCATTGTAAATGAGCAACATGCCTTCAAAAAAAAATAAGATTATTATGCTTTACATTCATTTACATCGAAATTATAGTGTTGTAAAGTTATTTAAATAAACAAATTTATTAATCAAGTCTTGTTCTGACGAGTAAGATGGGGAAAAGCAACGTAGGACAGTTATCCTGACATATGCTAATAGTTCTTATTGACGGGCAACCTGACATCAAAGAAAATTATTCTTTTTCATTAATGAGAAGATATATCTGGAATGACATTATGGTATCTCTGGATTTAAGTAAACGGAGACTTTGGGCTGCACTTTTATGGAGATTTACCCAGATTTTTTAAGACTTAAATAAAAATGAACTTAAATAATGCTAGAGTAAAAGACACATTTGAGTGCTTGTAAATGTAAACTCATTTTCCTTCTTTTTTCTTATTTAGTATGAATATTTTTTAAAGTTGTTATATTTTTTGATATGTGGATTCCCCATTTGAGAATGAGGCCCCCTATGTGGCTGCACTCTTTGGACTATTCTGTGAATTCTGTATACTGGAAATAGCTCAACAATAAAATTGAATTTGTTACTAGACAATTCTACCTCTTCTTCTTGTGCCCTGGCTATGGCAATGTTCTCTGCTAGCTTTCGTTGAATTGTTAAACTCTGCAAAAGAAATGAACTCATTTGTAAAATAAAGAAATAGCTTTGAACATTAGCAATAATAATTCGTATTAGTCAACTACCTAAATATATGTGTGACCAAAGTGTGTTTTATTTTATATCTGTAAAAAATCAGTAAGAAAAGTTATTACTAAGTTGCATAATAGCTAAGTTAATTTATTAAAATTGAAATAGGAAACTATGTTCACTTAGAGAATAGGAATCACAAAGCAATAATATCATTTCGCATGAAAACATTTGCTACAGTTATCAAAATGTGAAGCAAAAAGCCACAATAACATACATATATATTAAGTAGAATATTTAGCCACAAAACCTACATAATTAAAAGCATTGAAGTCTGATCTATTCAATCTGTTCATCCTAGCTTTATATGCAGCCATCAGCGACTGATTCTGTTTTTGAGCAATCTCCATTGGGGACAATGTTCTAGTTCTAAATTTAAATGTAAAAATTTACATTTTTGTAATTTCTTGAAGTTTCTTTTTTAATCTTAAATCAATCTTAAAAGAGCTATTTGAAAACAAAAAGGGTTGGGTTTTTATTTTTTTCAGAGTTTCAAATAAATTAAAGTATACCTTTCCTTAGGTTAGTAATAAAAAACAACATTAAAACAGAGACTAAAACATCATATTTTGCTTACTTTTCCACACGAAATATATAAGGATTATTTTCAGGTGGTAGAGAAGGAACCAAATTATTTGAAAATCCAGACTTTATTGTTGTTTGCTTGGTTGATCTGAAAGCTTTCAAAGGTTGCTCTTCTGAAAATTAAAATTCCAACTACGTAACAAATATGATTACCACTGTATAGTTTTTATTGGATTACTGACATTATATTACAAAAGCCTTTGATTCTTTTTGTAATTAGTCTTAATGGGCTGGAGCTCTCTTTATTTATCTACTCATATCATTAACCAAAAAACATTAGTTTAGAAAGAGTTTAATTTTGAGATTAATGAAAAATTAATTTCTTTGGTAGAGAATTCAGATGCTGAAGAAATCTTGGTTCAAATACTTGTGAATAGTAAATCAATATCTGAATGACAACACTGTATCAGTTGATATAACAAATAGATTTACCTCAATTCAGTCAACTTACTTAGGATGGACTTGACTGAGTCTGTGAAGGATTTCATGGTTTGCTTAGGTTTGGGAGATTTATCTAGACAAAGAAATACAAAAACCATGCAATTTAAACGCTTTATCCTTGAAATGGACAGAAAAATAATAATAAAACAATTTTTTAAATTTTGATCACGGTCACATTCTTATATGCTTGTGAAACTTGGACACTGACTGCAGAACTAGAGAGGAGGATCCTAGCAATGGAATTGAGATGCTACAGAGATCATAGGTATCACTTACAAAGACTGCCACACAAAGAAATTAGAGATAGGATTAGTTCAACGATCAGACCCCACAATGATCTGCTAACCACTGTCAAAAACGCAAAATTAAACTCTAGGAACATATCACAAGGTCCTCAGGGCTAGCAAAAAACCTTCCTTCAGAGAACAGTACCAGGAAAAAGAAAGAGGCAGAGAAAGCGATAGGAAGACAACATCAAAGAATGGGCAGTGATGTCACCGAAAGAGATTCTATCAAAGGCAAAAGACAGAGAGGAATGAAGAAAGACGGTCAACAGATCTTGTGTGGTGCCCCAAAAATCCAACAGTCTAAAGGATAGGTGAAGGTGAAGGATAAGAAGTAGATTTAGAAAAAAAAAATATAAGCACTTCTAAAGGATTGTACTTTTTCTTAATAAACAAAAAAGGAGACAAGTTCAAGTTCTGACTCACTTATCACTACTTCTCCACACAAAATAGTTAAAATCTTGAACAGATTAAGTATTTTTTTGAAAGAAATATGAAAAGGAAGCACTCTTGTATATGCAGTGTAATGGGCTAGAGGTATTGTTTCCTTTATGTGAATAAAGTTGCAGATAATATTTGCACTACACATGGTCAATAAATTGAGTGAAGACAATACAGTAGAGGTTTTACTAATAGAGCTGAGTAGAAAGATAAAGGGCGGGTCGGCTGAGTGGTAAAGCGCTTGGTTCGAATCTTTGTAAAGACAGGGATTTTCAATTTTCTGGACTTTAAGGGCATCTTTGAGTCCAGCCAACTCTAATGAGTACCTGACATTTGTTGGGGAAAGTACTGTGGTTGGTCATTCTGCTGGCCACATGACACCTTTTTATCCATTGGCTATATGATCGTTACATCAACTGCCCTATAGACTGCAAATTCTGAAAGGGGTACTTTACTTTTTTTTAAACAAAGATACTTCTCCATTTATAAAATTATGCAGGATTTCAATAAAATATAGATTTTAAAAAATTGCTCTGAAATGACTTGAGAAGATTTATATCCAAATTTGGGTAGGAAAAGTCTAGAGAAATTCACTTACCTAATTTTTCAATCAATACTGCGACTCTGTCCACACACTGAGCCGCTAATTTCACTTCTTTGTTTATCTTTTTATTCACTATCACATCACCACCTGCGGCAAACATTAGAATTTATGCATGGTTTTTATAGTCAAGTGCAAAAAGGTTTCTTGACTCAAACATCTTACAATAAGAAGAATTTCTAAGTTCGTTTCTTTAGTAATCTAGACAAGAGATATCAAATTTTGATTTAAGGTGTATATATTGATAATAGCATGATTTTAAAGAAACTACTCATAAGGGACTCAAAAGTAAAAAAAAATAATTTGAGAACTTTTGATGCAGAAAGAGCATATAAGTGGTATGTGCAAGCTAAAAACTAATTCTATTAGTCACAGATTTAAAGACATTTCATAATCTAGTATTGCAAAGGAAAGCAACAGCTGACAACAGGCAAAGATGGCTATCAAATTAACTAGTGGGCTCTGCGTTGTGTCTTAAATTACTACAAACAAAAAGAAGATCAACTTGCAGTCACATCCTTGTCTGAATTTAGCTAAAATTTAGTTAAAAGAGGGGCTCAAAATATGACTCCCTAAGCTTTTTGAGGGGAAATTATGTGAAGACAAGCTGAAGAACCCCAAGTATAATCTTATGTATAAACCTATGTCTAAAGAAACGAAAGATAAGCATTGGGGATTTGTTATTGGTTCATTTGTTGACTTTGAAAAGTTCATTTAAAATACAATAGTTTGGCTTAAGAAATCTATCTTTATGATTTCCATATCTTAACACATTTGGTTACTCTTGTTGGATTTATTGTTTGAAGTATTTGGATTATCTGTACTTGGATTCATTTCTGAGTATTGTTGTGTTTATGAGAGAACAAAAGATTTGGATTATCTGTACTTGGATTCATTTCTGAGTTTTGTTGTGTTTATGAGAGAACAAAAGATCTTGTAAAATGTAATTACTGAAGATGCACTCAATTAAGGAAGACAACAAGAAAAAGATAAACCAAATCAACCCCTGAGAAAAAATGGTTTATCTGCATTGAATGTGGCAAAATATGTAGTTCAGTACAATAGGAGTATGTATGGCCCTGTAAAGAACTGCATTCTGACTTGGAGTTAAAATGAAGTGTTATATTTAAAGAGCTATCAAAATCAATCATTAATCAGAGGACATTTTTAAGGATGAATAAAAGCACCTGCCTGCATGGTTCAAGGCCAGAACAAGATTTGTAGCTATCTTATAGATGCAGACAACATATTTCTTGTATGCCTCCTGTAAATAAAACCAGAAAACATATTTGGTTTTATCAGTTTAATTATGTATCACACAGATACACAAAAAGTTTAAATAATAATTAGCAAATAATTGGGTATTTGTAAAGAAACTTAGTTATACTTTTTTTTAGCCTTTATGAAAATTAAATCATTCCAAGTTGTGGTTGTTGTTTTTTTTGTTTACCATAAAAAGGAGGTCAACTTTTTGCATGGTTCAATTTTTCTTTTTTTTTTTTAATAGTTTCAAGCACTTTATGAGGAGTACTTATTATGTATTCTGGATACTAAACATGTCTATATTAGTAATGATCAGATAAGACTATTGATTTATTGATATTTGAAAGAAAGCTTGTGTTTTGCTTACATTGATTACATGGCAGTAAAATCTTTTTTTTTTTGGTATTTTGCAAAAAGAAAAAAAATTTTTTCAGCTATATGTGAAAGAGCTGGTACAAGGTGCAATTGAAATTCATTTTGGAATTTACTGAGTCAAACAAAAGACTTTAAAAACTCCTATTCTCAAAACAGGGGAAGATATAAAAGGTGAAATGTCTATATTTGATTGTTTATGATACAGATGTATCAACTTTTTAAAATGGGATATTGGGTGACAAAATTCTAATAATGGAAAACTTTTACTAGCAGCTTATTTCAACATGCCCTTCACATTTGAGGAGTTGCAGTGGCTGAGTGGTAAAGTGCTTTGCTGCCAAACTGGGGTTCTGGTTTTTTTTATTTCGGGATCTTCAGGCGCACCCAGCTAAATGGATACCTAACTTTAGTTGGAGAAATGTAAAGGTGGTTGGTTGGCCATTGTGCTGCCACATAACACCATCGTTAACTGTACACAATAGAAACCTTTACATCATCTGCCCTATAGACCACAAGGTCTGAATGGGGAACTTTACTTTTTTTTTCACATTTGAAGAGCTTTATGAAATATTCAATAAAATGAAGAAAATGAGTTATTGTTTGTAAAGGTGAACCAAGTCTGAACAGATGCTCAAGCTTGTCTTGACACTTACTTAGGCCTGAACAATTCACTATTTTAGAATAGAGCAGGATGTTTTTTGAAAGCATAATTTGATATATTTTAATTTTAGACTTTTATAGCAAACTCAATACAAGCTAAATAGTTTCGAAACAGCTTTCAGTGCTATGCTGATTTTTAAAGATAAAGTAAAGACATGCTAATAACCATATTCACTGGATGGCTGCTAAGTCATCTAATATATTCTTCAGACTGCCATCATGATGATTAGCAAGACTAAATGCATGACGCGTAGGATGTAATCATTTTCTTTTTTGAAGTAATGTCTGTAATATATAAAAAGATAAGTTCGAACTCTGCCCACTGCCATCCTGCAGGACGTCTGGGCTAGGACATAGTAATCTTCATTCCTGATGGAACATCAGAAACTTATCAAACAAAGCAGCTTACAATGGCTAAATAGTACATCTACACCATACTGAATCAGGAAAAAATTTTTGTGACGCTGTACAATATTTACACCATAGGACAAATTGTTTACTTTAGCAAATAAACTGTGTGTACATCACATGATTAACCTAATGACATTTCTATCCATAGAGTTACTTTTGTTTACCTTGACCTGACTGTCATCATCTAGTTTTACAGCCTCCCCTATTTCCTTTACCAATGTATCAAAACTTGTTTCTGTCATGGCTGTTGACACTCAGTTGACCACTTTCGACCTTTGTTTGATTCTTAAATGGCTTGTGTTTTGGTTCAACAGCTTCACCTTACATGTAAAAAAACAACAACATTAATTTTTAATCATGATTATGATGATTTAAAAAAAAAAGTTCATTCATCTAAATGACTACTCAAAGTCATCGGCTATATGTATGTTTTAAAGTCAAGGTACTAGAGTCTAAATTCAATAGATTAATAGATATATCTAATATTTTAAATATTTCTTATCATATTTATAATATTAGTCATGTATAAATGACTCTCGGTACTAGATCTAGATGATGATTTCTACAAGTACAAGCACAGCTACTAATGTCTGGATCTAGAATAGATTCATAGATAGATCTATCTGGCTATGTAATCTAGTAATCTAACTATCATCATGATCATTATTAGATCATCTAGACTTTATCTTGTTAAAGTTATATATATATATATATGTATATTTATATTTAGGTCTAATATAGAATATTAAACTCGAATTATTTATATATCTAGATTCTAGTTGGCTACTAGAAGAGTAATTAGTAATAGAGAGTAATATTAAAATATAGATCTAAAAAATATAGTTCTAGACTAAGATTATTGAATTAACTTTGTTTAAGTTATTTTATTCTACTCTCTAGTAGTATCTTGATCTATCCTCTTTTTATCTTATCTTATAAAATACAGATGTTACTTTAAAAAAAGATGATGATTACATCCTATGGTGCTCCTAGGTTAATCTAGTCATGCATGTTAACCAATGACTTAAATTCTGCCTATTCATTAGTTTTCCTAGCTGGCGCAGGCAACCCATTTCATGCTCTAAGGGAAGAAGGTGCTTTTGTACAAATTTGTCCTAGCATATGGAACAAGGATTGTGCTTTTATCTTTCTGAGTATTTTATAAGATTTAGTTTTTAGAGAAGACTTTGGATGGGGTATGCATTGCACCTCATTAACTATGCTGTTTTTTTTTTATACCCATATAAATGCATTATAAGGAAGAACATTTTTAAATAATATTTTATTTTATATTTATAGAAACTCATAATTGGTGTTATTATGCATCTTGAAAATAAACTTTACAAAGATCAGGGTAATGAATATGGATGTTTTTCAAGGTAAAAAAAGATTACATTTTATTATACTAAGATTTCGTAACTTAAGAAATGTAAATATTAATCCCACCAATTGAATAAGTAATTGTAAAAGATTTATGTTTTTTTATGTACCAAATGGCATTAGAGAATCACCTTAAATCCTTATCATGCGGTATGTAAAGAGTTTAGTTACATGTCCCAAAATATACGTTTCATTTGTGTGGTTTAAAAAGATTAGGATTGTCACGCATTTCAACTCTCTGGTAGCTGAAATACACATCATCATTTCCAATTTCATATTTATTAGAAGTTGCTTTTTCAGCATTTGTTGACATTAAAAAGTGAACAGACTATTAGATGTGTAACAGCATCTCAGATTAAAATTAACAACCAGGGAACCAAATTATATGATCTGTCATCTCGGCACATAGATGCACAACATAGATGGGGGTGGGGGTGGAACCAGGGGTGCTGAGCATTACAAAAATTATATTATTATAAAAAGGGGTACACATAGCAAAGTTTGGGAAACACTGCTCTAGACTATCAAATCAAAAAATGTGAATAGGCAATCTACTATCTTAGTATATAAAAAATATAAAATAGGTCTAAGTCTAAGTCCTAAAACAGTCAGTCAAGTCAGTGTGAGTGAGTCACAATCGTCAGTCTGTCAGTCGTGACAGTTGTGAGTTGACAGTCTCAGAGTCTGTACTCATACACTCATAGTCTGATCATAGTATGATAGTACTGACTGTAGTCTGTGGTCGACAAATAGTTTGAATCTAGAGTCTAGATGGAGTCTATATCTATATAGATATACCGATTTAAAAAAAATATCTTTTACGATAGACTAATTCCCTAAATAGAGTCTCATCTAGGAATATGTACTCGATAGACTGTAGACTAGATCTAAATTAAAGATCTAAAATAAAATTATGCTACAATAACAATAACATTGATACAATAGATACCGATTTTAATTTTCGTTAAGAAGAGCTCTACTAAGACAGATAACTATATATACAGTTTCTACGTCACATATTATATAGGTCTGTGATCTATGCGAATCTAGTAGGCAGCTAATGTCCATGCATCTCATGAGTTGATCCACAGTCTCTTGACGTCGGAAGGAGGCTATACTTAGAATTAACCAATCAAGATACGGAATGTAAAGATGTGTTCGACTGTTATTTCTTGAATACCAACTTTGCTGTATCTTATCTTATCTTATATAATACAGACGTTACTTCAAAAAAAGAAGATTAAGACTAAGACTAAGACTGCTTTATTGATCCTTACGGAAATTTGTTGTGATTACAAGGACTCGTTTCTCATATAAAGACAACACAACAGAAAAATACACATAAATACAACAGACAACATAAAGAGTTCATTCAGCGACTACACACAGGTATCTTGGTGCATTTCATGTTCCCTGATCAATGAGTGGCGGTGATAGAGTCTGACCGAGTGAGGTACGAACGAGTTTTTGTACCGCTCCGTTCTTGTTTTGATTACGTCCTACGCGTCATGCATTTAGTCATGCATATTAACCAATGACTTAAATTCAGCCAAGTCACTGGTTTTCCTGGCTAGCTCAGGCAACCCATTCCATGCTCTAATAGCACTTAGACACCCCTGAAGTGTTCCTCAACATGGCCACGTTTGGTTTTTTATTATGTCATAAGACTGCTGATGTGCTATGTTAAGTTGGACAGAGTGCAACATCTGGGAAACTGGTTCAAGAATAGATAAATAAGTGACGACAATGAAATAACAAATCAGAAACGTACATGAGGAGCAGGAACTAAGTAACATGTGTAGTTTGTCTAGTTTCACCAGAAGCCGTTACTTTCAGATCCGCCAAACAGTCAAAGATCTTCTGAAAGTTGTGACTGAAAGCGGGAATCGATTTGTATTCAGTCATCGTGTCTCACACCAAAGAGGTAAATTTAGTACAAACGATCTCGCTTGGGATTGTGACGGAAGAAATGAATAATCAGCAAGGATTTCGGAGGGGGGCAGTGGTGAGAATCCAAATTGCGGTGGTTTTCCATCCCTTTGGATCCAGTCAGTATGGGAGAGAGACGCGTGTTGACAGTACAGCACTCGCAAATTTACTGCCCAGGCTTTCCCTTGCAATAGGAAGGTCACTCCACCTCAAGTTGCAAAGGAAAAAGTTAATCAAAGTTGAATTCATTCTTGCTTAAAATTATTTCGTCTAGTTTGTTCTGTTTTAATAATGGAATAACAGCTGTTTAAGTTTAGTTAAGACTAGCTGTCTAGAACTACATCCCAACAGCCAACAGACTGCCATAACAACCACCATACCAAGACAAGAGAAAATGTCGAAAGTTTAGCTGGTTTGATCATATTGTAAGACATGACTCACTGTCAAAAGTCATTCTTCAAGGTACAGTGGCGGGAGCTCGAGGAAAGTGTCGTCCAAAGAAAAGTTGGCAGGATAACATAAAAGAATGGACCGGCCTCTTTCTTGATATCCTGCTAAGAACAGCTGCTGACCAGGAAAAGTGGATGGATTCGGTTACCCGAACTAGCTGTTAAAATCGAAGGGAAGGGTGTCGATACCAGTTTTTAGCTTTTCCACTCGACCGAGCCCACACTCGCAAAACCAAAGATTGTGATAATAGACGCTTCGTTGCGGCCAGTGTCGCCCTCCTAATCCAGACTTTTCCAGCAGGATATTTAAAAAGGGGGACAAATTTGGTTTTCATTTTCCATGTTATCAGACCTTTTTATTTCAACTTCGATTTGTTATTATAAACCGAAAGAACCATTTTAACTTTGTGTAATTTATAATTTATTATTATTATTTATTTTTTACTCTGAGGTGATTGGAGTCTGATTCGACTTTAGTCTACGTAGGATTTGTAATACACTTCAAGGCATCCAGCCTGCGCTAGGTAGATCTATTTTTTATAGTGGAATTTGATTGCGCAGACCAAAACAACTCCCCCCATAAGTGCTATAAAGATCAACTCAGGCGCCATTTCGCCTCACTGGCATAGAGAAAAGTAACTGGCAGCAGATGGCTTATGAAAAGCTACTGAACAAACATTTGAGACCCAAAGGAAAGCCCTTACTGAAGACTTTAATATACCGCCAGCGGACAACGGCTTCATCAGCACAAGATGCGGAGAAAATATGCAGGTCGCAACTGGGTTTGTGTAGTCATGCGAAACACTGCACTGAAAGACATTGCCATTCATTATCCCATTTAAACTGCTTAAAATTCTCCTGGTCTCTCTCTCTCTCTCACACACACACACATATTTGATGACTAAATTTAGAGTCATTTCATGACAAAAGAATAAAAAGCAAAGCAGCAATAGACCTTATACGTAAAACACTGAACCATATATGGAAAACCAAAACCAAATAAAATACTGAGACATAAAGATAGAGGCTTGTTTCATATTCCATATGCTAGAACAAATCCGGAGCCTACAAGTGCTCCTTCGTTCCTAGTGCCATTAGAGAAAAGATAGGGTTGCCCGAATCTTCTAGGAAAACTAACGACTTAGAGTTCAAGTCACTGATTAATATATGCTGGGCTATAGATTGACACATAAAATGCGTAATTATAATTATCATATTTTTTTTAAGTAACGTCTGCAATATACAAGATGCACATTCACTTTTAAGTCTTTATTTTGGATTTGTCTAAAGCGCATGTTAAAAGGGTGACAAGAGGCACGTAGGCCTACTGTCTGGGGGCTTTTTCGGCTTATTGGGTCTTTTAGCATTGGATAGCATTTATCATTTTTTTGGGTAGAGCAACATAGAAAATATTATGCTAATAATCTAACCGTCACTACCAATTATATAAAAAAAAAAATTTAAAGACCTATTTCCAATTTCATCTACATCTGTAATCTATGTTAATTAATTGTTTTCTAAAAGAACATTAAACACCTTATCGAACGAATCCGAAGGAACATTCGCCTCAGCGTGGCCCTCCGGTGGAAACATCCAGAGGTGGATCTGGACAGGCAAAGAACGAGTAGCGAACCAGGCCTTTTAGCAGGTCTCCCTGGGTGAGCTTTTTTTTTTTTTTTTTTTTATCTCACTCGGGGTGGGGATGGAGCAAGTAACCTGCAACCCAGTCCAAAAAGTCCGCCACGCCGTTCCACAAAGGGGGTCGTCATCAGTACCAGGAGCCTGGAGTGGCGACCCTCGCACGGAATTGTGGCGGTTACAGAATAGGAATATGAGACAAGCTCCCCGCAGTTAGCACTGTTCTCGACCACTTATAGCGAGTGGTAGGAGAGCGAGGACGGTGCGCTGTGTACACGGCACGGCCCGGTCTGGCCCAGTCAACCGATATGGCCGTTTACCGTTGGCTGCCCTCAGACAGGACAGGGGTGAAGAGCCCCATGTCCAGGCCTGGTGGTTGGATAAAAGCCTTTCTAACCATCAACGGGATAATGGCGCCTCCGGCGCCGATTCCCTACTGGACTTCATCGAAGGAACATTCAAAAACGTGTAAAACATAAAGCATTTCCTAAACACCAACCGGTGTGTGTGTGTGTGTGGGGGGGGGGCAGTAGGCCTATGTCTGAAATTTTCTCACAGGGAAATCCATTTCGTAGTGTAAGATGTACGTAGGCCTACTATTAGGTACCCGACAAGAGGAGTGCACGAGCTAGCTTTTCAAGGCTTTTGGAATAAAACGTAGTATGATCATCTTATAATATTGCTTCATAATTAAATTGTTATGCCACTATAATTGATTAATTACTCAACCATGACAGAAAATGCAGCTTTGATTATATTTTGATTTGACTTAAATTGCAAACATTTCGTAGATGTTTTTACGAATTATTAAAACACAATGAGTGACATCGGATGTCTTTTTTACGCTTGAACTTGAGTTGTCTTGGCTACCTATGAAGGGGGCTCGAGCAGAATTGTGTTTACTGAGCTCCTAAAGGCAACACGGAAAAAAAACTTCTCCCAGATATCCCCTCCCCCCACTTGTCCACAAAAGTGATTGGATCATAGCGCTATGAGCATAAATATAAGCATGAAAGTAGCGCTATATAAAAGCTATAATAATAATAATGAGCAAACAAACATAATGAAAAAAAAAAGGTTACAAAGACAGTTTGTGTGGAAACACAAACTCAAAATCGGCCCCCGAAGTGGTCCACCCAGGCAGGTAAAAAGGCAGGTTTCAATATTTTCAGAAAGAATATCATAAGGAAATTCTATCAAAAGTAAATGACAGAAGAATGGAGAAAGAAGGTTGACAGATCCTGTGTGGTGCCCCAAAGATTCAGCAGACCAAGGGATAGGACGATAGGTGAAAGTGAATGTGAAGTTAGATGTGAACCTGGCCTAACTGATGTCTTATAATGAGTATCTATAATTGATTTAATTGTTTTGTAAAGGGTCAATCTCTTATTCAAATCCTCAAGAAAAAACATTTCCGTAAAAAAGATTTTAAAAAAATTCCTTTAGTTTTTTTTTTTGCTCCGAGACATTTATCATTCTCTGCTATTGATATGGTAAAAAAAAAAAAAAAAAAAAAAAAAAAAAAAAAAAAAAAAACAAACAACTACGTATTAATTGTTGTTTTAAATTATGTCCAACTCATTAGCATAGTAAATAGATTTGTTTTCTTTAAAAATAAAAGTTATTTTTTTTTTTGTAAATGTAGCATTTAGTATGACAGAACTTAAATAATTTAGCAATGCAATTGTAAACAATAATATTTTTTGATCAAAAATTTAAAACCATTTGCCTAAATGTGTTAAAAATATGGTATATAGTAAATTCCCTTACTAAAAAGCCTCCAGTGTTTGTCAGTGAATAGTTGTAAAAATGTATTTTTATGAAAAAAAAAACTACTTGCATAATTGATTTAAAAATTTAAAGTAGCCGTTGCATCAGAACTTTTAATGATCTAAAATATCATGATGTCCGATTTTCATTTTCTCTTCTAGTTTCTGAGATCTAAACGGGACAGACGGACGGACAGGTCACACAAAACTAATAGCTTTTCCCCTTTCGGTGGCCGCTAAAAACGAGCAAAGCCGGGTAAAAAATCATATAGATTCCAGCAAGTATTAAGTTAACATCACTAGTCGCCCAGTCTGGAAATGTTAGTTTTCATATATACATTATTTTTTTTTTAAATGTAATGAGATTGGTTTTACTACGATGCTTTTTCTTATCATTAATGATTAAACAGTAGATTTAGTCGATATCGTATTGATCATTTGGACGTTGTAAATGGACGACTTACTAACAAAATAATTAGGTCAACCTGTCATTCCGTTCGAGGTGACATACTTACGGAAACTACCGAGAATCAAATAAATGTAAAACATTTGTATTTTTTTCCAATATATCAACGTTTCAGTTATCATGAATAAATTAGGCTTTCTACTAATCGAAAACATGAAAATATTTAGAATATAAAAAATACCTAATGTTTACAGACATTCCGGAAACAACCGATTTTCGCGTTCATCGGACTAAAATGGCGTCCAAAGATGAATCCTTAAATAATATAACTTTAAAAGGTACACTAGTTTCAGAACTTAAAGTTACAGACATTAAACGAGAGCTCGAAAAAAGAGGTCTCTCAAAGAGTGGAAGCAAGCAACAACTTACTGAACGCTTACAAGCTGTAAGTTTTATGATTAAAAGCTCACCTAGAAACGTAGTCGTACTCGTAGGATAGTTCATCATAGTAATCATAGTGGATTAGTGTCTAACTAAGTCTAAGTCACTCTAAGTAGTCTATCTAAGTAAGTCTAAGTGAAAGTGTGGAAGTCTGTTCTGACACTCTCTCACTTACTTAGATTGATTAGTAACTTTAAACATAGTAAGACAACTTCGACTTAGTGTCTTAGTGAAATTTAGTGTTAGGTTAATTAAATTAATGCTGTCACTTATACTTACTCCTTAGATCTAGACTCTATAACTACTATAAGTATAAGTATAATACTCTATATACTTTATAGATCTAGTCAGTCACACTTTATTAACTTTATATAAACTGATAATAAACTTATTAGCTAATAGATCTACTTCTAAAGACTTGGACGACTTGGTGACTTGGTCTTAGACTTAGTGTCTTAGTCTTACTTAGTTAACTTAGACTTAGGTCTTAAAGTGTCTTAGACTGACTTCTAAAATTAACTAAAAGTAAAGTGCTTCTTTTTAGTCTGACACTGCATATGGCATAGGCATAGGTATAGTCATAGTCTTCTAGAGTCTAGATCTATAGGAATAGTGTAGTCTAGTAAAGTTCTGAGTATAGAGTATAAGTATAGTGTCATTATAGACACCAAAATTTGAACTATATCTATCTGAAGCTAGTCAGTTACTGTATTTATACTGTATTAGTGTATAATAAATAATAATTGTACTCAAAAAGTTACAGAGTACTCAATCAATGTGAATCAACTATTGAACTCCTCTTTTTTTTACTTCAGTTAAAATTAGTCTCTCTCTTACATTTAACATTAGTCTCTATCTATAGACCGTCCTGTTACGTTATATATTTAAATTAGATCTAGAATAGATTGAATAGATCTAGATCTAGTAAAAAAATCTAGTTAGTAACTCTAGACATAGACATAGATAGTATAGTAAGTATACTTTTATGTTATATACTAGATTTATAACTATTACTAGATTATTAGTAGATTTAGATCTAGTATAGATCTAATAATAACTATCAATAATAAGACAGAACTAAGTTAACTACTCAGTCTACTGTAACTGCAAACTTTTAACTAGATTGCAGTCAGAAATCTCTCTCTTTCTGGAAATGAATAGGCTTATTAATTTGAAACCTATGAAAAGTTTACTAGAAGTCCAGGAAGATAAAACTTTTCAGCTTTAAGCTTGCAATTAATGTAAATTCAAAGCAGCCTCATTTTGTTAAGAGTTAAAAAAAAAGCCTAACCCTAAACCTACACCTTGACTAAAGCCTCTGGTTGACTTATTATGATTGCTGTTGAAAATATTAAATCTAGATTAAGAAATAATATAGGCTTAATAGATTAAATAATGTCAATTAAGCTAACTAGGTAATATCTTGTTCTTTAACAAAGCTGTCTCATGCTATTATACTTATTATCTATAAGACTTAGAATTTAGATTGATAAATCTACTATAGATCTACATGAAAAATGTATTATAATAATATAAAAGCAGATATTAAGGTGTTTGTCTTGAAAGCAACTCCATTTATCAATCATAATAAAACTTGACATGAGATTATTCCCTCTATACTATACTATAATCTATACTTAACCTTTTTCTTCTATTAAAGTCTACAAAGGCATTTTCCTCATTACACTAATATAAACAACAATGAAGCAATGAGTTGTAAACATTTTAGCTGTCAACATTGACATTTCATTTGTTATTATGTAAGTTTTTCTAATAGGTGTAATGATTAAATTGTTTGTGATATCATGCTCTCTTCACAGCAACTCTTATTAGAGAAACTGCAGCAGGATGCAGCTCAGTCCTCAGGAGATGAACTGGAAGGTATGTATCTTGTATTGCATTGGACAAATCTGAAATTACAAAACCAGTTACTTAAAGACACACATGAAAATTAAGTTTCTATAATTAAAAAAAAAAGATAATTTTTTTGTTTTTCTTATTTAAACTAAATTATTTTGTCAGTGATCAAGCTCTGATTTTCTAAAAAAAAAATCAAGATTGCTCATAAATATAATCAGTGGGTTAACTCATTAAAAAAAAATCAACCTGTCCTAAGACACTCTACATCAAGTGCCTGGTTTTCATTTTGGATTGTTTAATTATTTGTATTATATTAGTTCTTATTTTTTTAAAATGGAAAATTTACTTTTAATTTCAAAAGCTAATGGAGATAAATTTCTATGCAACCAAAATTGCCTAATAATTGTTTTATTGACAGATAAACAAAGACACAACAAATAATTGTGCAATAATTGTAGTTCATACTTTGAGTAACCTTAGAACAGAACAAAGTATTATCAACTTTTCATTGTTATGGTTGGCCTTAATCACTTTGGAACTTTTTATTTAAAGAGCTAAAAACATCTGATTTTCACTACATAAACTAGGAAGTAGCTTGTTATCTAAATCTACAAACCACAAATAGGACACTAAAAGCTCTTCATTTACAAAATTTTGAAAAAGCTGGTGGTAACCTATTGCATTGTTCCTCAGTAGGAGGCAATGTAATGACATGGTTGTAATATTGATTTCATTTACAGGAAGCCTTTCGAAATTGGACTTTATGTTTGAGCTGTAATGTGTATTATTTTTAACAAATAATTTTCCAAGCTGTGGTTGGGGTAAAAGGAAGATACTTTGTAAAAAAAAAAAAGAAAGAAAAAAGATTGTTACTTTTAAAACACTGTGCAAAATATTTCATATACAGTTAGCTGACAGTGAAAGACCAGGGAAGTGTTGGATTACAAGAGATTGGCTGTACTTTAAATAATTGAACCATATAATTAAATATCATAAACATTCTTATTATGATGTAATAACTTTCAAGGCTAAAATAGAAAGATTCCTGAAATTTAGGATATTTGCTAGAGTTAAGAGTTTTTCTTCATCTATTTGTTCTTTACTTCTCATACTGTTAAAAATGGTGGGTTGCCTGATGCCATTAATACAAGTGAGGAGTCTCACTACAGTCATACCTCTTAATAATTTGGCTTTTTTTTTTTTTTTCACGTTTTATGTTTATGTCACTTTTGCTCGCTGTCATGTTAGGCAAAACAAAACATCAACACTTAATGGCTTATAAACTGTCATATATAGTAATCACTTTAGAAAAAAATATCACCATTTATCACAGCAAAAAAACAAATTAAAAGGGTTGAGATGTGCCTGTCACAACACATAAGTGCAGTTGATGTATACTTTGTTGGATTAAAAAGTAAACTGTATGCAATGTTAGCAAATAGATGTACATAGCAAGGTTGTTAGAAATAATAGAAATCTATAAATGTTGATTTGTACCCACTTCTTTATTTATTTGATTAAATAAGAGGATATGCTTAAGAAGAAATTAACTTTGCAATAAATTTTTTGTTCCAGGGAAAGTGCCGAACATGGCGGTAAGTTAAATAAAAATATTTTTTAAAAATAACTAAATTATGTAAATAACTTATATTTTTTATTTATAGTTCGCACAAAAAGAAAAAAAAAATAAATTTAGGATTAATTATGGTGATAAACTATCTAATATAAATTTTACTTGCTTTAGTATTCTCTCTTTTACACTTTTGTGGCGTTTTTTTAGGTATTGCAAAGCCTGTTATCGTACTGTTTTGACCAAAGTTTTTCTTTTGTTTAGCTTCAACAAGATAACAAAGCAGGACAGAGTGAATTTGTTCGACAATATCTAGAACAGCAACAGAAAAATTTGGAAATACAGATGGAAGTAAAGAAACAGGTTGAAGGTAAGCTATATTTCATATTGTTATAACTGTAGTGATAACTGTGTGTGCTGACACATTACAAAGGCCAATGTGCTGCTAGCTGTTAGTTGTGTCAAGGGACAAGGGACAGACCTATAGGAAAGTGCTAGTATGAACACACCAATTGTAAATGTTGTCTGTTGTATTTATGTGTATTTTTTCTGTTGTGTTGTCTTTATATGAGAAACGAGTCCTTGTAATCACAACAAATTTCCGTAAGGATCAATAAAGCAGTCTTAGTCTTAGTCTTAGTCTTAAATCACCTGAAATATGGTAATGAAATCATCTAGAGAGAACTGGCGTTTTCTGTAATTTTTCAAGATAGCCTTGATGAACCCTATTTAAAGATCTTGAGTTTGTCAAAGTCAAGCATTTTGGTCCAGTACAGTTCAGCACAGCAAGACAGGCTGGTACAGGGAGTCCAGAGGGAAACAGGAAGGGTCTAGGACAGTAGAGCTTAGTACAGCAGTATGGTTATCTTTAGTGGTGTTATCTACAGTGAATCAGTTGTACAGTCAGTGTTTCCTGTTGCCTATTGTACAGTATTGGCTGTTAATTTTTTTAGACTCATTACAGAATCACATTATTTGGAGCCCAAGTTGTCAAGTTGTTGAGCTAGTTATATCATGTTGTGCAGTGTTCACATAGAGTCTGAAAGACACTGGTGATAAGAAGTGGGATTTCCTATGGCTTCTGTGAAACTGCTTGACGAACTTAATTGAAAGAACTGAAACAAGAGCTCTGATGTAGAGGACTGCAATGCTTTGAAAAAAAAAACAAGGAAAAATCTTAGAGCGCCTCTTTGGCGGATGAAGATGCTGGAGATCTTTAACACCATGCAGGACGAATAGGTATGATGCTAAACAAGATGAACGAACAGAACAGTACCATGTTTAAACAAATGGGTAACATGCTGAACAAGACAGAAGAACCATTAGTCAACGAAGGCTGCTGTTGTACAGGCAGTTATGATGGAGATGCTGGTGATGGTAGCACTGTCTGTGACTGTGATATCAGGTTTAATAAAAGTGGGTTCCATGACAAGAAACTTGACAATTGCTGTGACTATACCATGGATAAGCACAGACCTTGGGATATCATAATGAACCAACCAGAACCCATGCATTAAACAAGAAATGTGCTGACAGCACCTCACAGGGACACTTACCAACAACCAACAGGCATTTATCCAGATATCAAGACTAGGGAGAAGCTCTGATGGTGGTCAGGAAATGAAACCTCATACAGCAGTTGATGGACTTATGCACATCTGACGTTACCAACAGTAATCACTCATTTATAAAAAAAAATACACAAACAAACTTTTTGTACCTAGTTTGTGCATGTGGGATTATTAGTTAAATATGATTTTCTGCTTTAAAATAAAACATAGTTTTGAATTATATTGGCTTAAGACACTTCTACTGCTTCAAAACCAGTCAGCAGGCTTGGCAACATTGACCTTGAAACACACTTTCTATATTTCAACCTAAAGGAGATAGCTAACCTTTTTTTTTTTTTGGTGATAATGATAAAGAAAGTTGTGGGTTTATTTTTCTTTTACAAACATTGTGGATTTAATTTGTTTTATATAGATCAATAAAAAAAAAATTATGGATTTTATTGATATCTGGAATGTTATTTGGATGAACAAACTCATCTTGGATCTAAATATTTGTGATAGAAAGATGATTTTACCATCACAAAAGAGATACAAGACACTGATAGCAAAGACAAACAGACACAAAAATTCTTTTGTTCCCCTGGCAATCAAATCATTAAATAGAAACAATCTGATATAAACTTTTCATATGTAAATTATGAGTGAGTCTGGTGTGAATGTACATTTTGGTTTTCTATAGTTATGATGTTTTGTTTCATGTAATGCACAAATTGTAGGACAAATTTCCTTACGGATAATAAAGATTATTATTATTAATTAATATGTTTACAAATAAATAATTACATTTTACACCAGTTGGCTGTGAAAACACTGTGACTTCATCAAATTAGAGACACTTTTAAGTCAAAATACATCTATAATAAAATACATTTATAACAAATAGTCTAGCTATTAATAAACAGCTTCAATTAATGATTGTTGAACTACAAGTTCAGTTAATGGTCACCCCCAGTATTGAAGGGTATGTGCAAGCCTGTGAGGACCAAGTTGAGTGGGTTATCATCACTTGAAAATCTGTATTAACTTTTGAGTTTTTCATCTCATGGTAGATGTTTTTTTTTTTGTAACAATTGAATCAAGCTAGACAGATTTTTTCACCAAAAAAATGCTTTAATACTCTGTACATTTTTCTTTCATAGTAAAAATAATAGTTTTGAAAAGGCACAGATAAAAAGGAAACTTAAATTATGTTTTTGTTAATTTGTGTAGTGAGTAAATAGGCCTAGTTTTTCATTGTTTAGGCAGCATGTTTTTAATTAATAGTTGATCAGTAATATTGTTATCTTGTTCTACTTACTGGTAGGTAGAACAAAACTTATGATGATATTGTACTACTTCTTTGACTGAGCTAGTCCAAAGTTCTAAATCCTATTAACAAACAATCTGACCCCTCCTTACATTTTGTTTATATATGTGCCATTTAAAAAAAATTTTGGTGATGTCCACACGTGAAGGGATGTGTTGGAGATCTGAAAGAAACACATATTTGGCTTGTCAAAATTTGCAAGGATAATAGTTATAAAATGATTTAATATCATTCTGAATTCATATCACCAATAACAAAATGCAGTGAATATTTGCTCTAAGTACAATCTAGGCTAGAGCCAGAAGTAATATTGTCCATCTGTTACTTCACATACTTAGAGTACTACTTAGCAAATGAATAAAACAAGAAAAACATAAAAGATATTAAAAAAAAATAACTTATAAGATAAATTAGATTGCATCAGTCATGTAACTAAATTTGTTATAGATCTAGACCAACAACATTAAATACTTTTACCAATTGTTTTTGTTTAGCGCTGTTTCATGTTTTTAGCTATGATCCCATCAGTTATCTGGAACAGTTGGAAAATGGGAGGGAGGGGGGGGGGAGAAAGAAATAGATATCTGGGTGAATTTTACCTTTTAATCGAACTTTAAAAGCATTTATTAATTTAAAAAAAAAGGGGGGGGGGACGAACTGAATTTAAACTCATGACTCAAGCTTCCTTAAGCTGACATACTAATCACTTCGCTAGTGAGGTATTCATGAAAATAAAAGATTAAATAGGTATCTTTATTTTATTTTTTTTCAAACGTACTCTATAGCGGTAACTTGTAAAGGGGACTAATTCAGCTTATACCACCACTTCAGTCAAGTACAATATCTTTCCCTTGCTCAAGATACCAAACAAAATAATTAATTACCAATAGTTAATTAACTAATTGGGTAATTTAAAAAAAAAGATTCTTGTGTTATCAGGTAAAAAAAGAATTTTGCAAAATTTCAGCTTGATCTGAGTTTGGGGGGAAAAATAATGTGAACAAATTTTTTTTTTATCAGAGTGACTTGATATAAGGCTTTGTAAAATGGGATGAAGACTTAGATGACGTAGGAAGTTTGTGTTATACAAAGTCAAAGGCAGCCTTTGAATGTTAGTCAAATTAACATTACGACACACGTACGTTTCCCTTTCAGCCTCGTATTCCTTTGTGATTACCAAGCTGTAAATCTAGTAACATAACATCCATAGGCGAGGGTCCATGAACTTGGATATAAAAAATACAGATCCACTTTTGACAATTAAATACCTAATCTTACAGACTTGACTGATAAAGTTTCACGCACGATACTTGAGGTTTTAAGGCACAACTAAATTAATTGAAATAATAAATCCACTGTAAAAGTAGTGAAATGTTTTCTTTTGCTCCTTTTAGCACTCTGCAATCTAAGAATACATCTAGAAATATTTACATTCTGGTTATTGCTTAGTATATTTTTTTAGCTCCCTTGGGTGTTAGTTTTAGCTTTACTGCACGCTGTTTATGATTTGGAGAACAAAAGTATAACTAAACAACTGCACATTTTATTGTGTTACAGCTCACTGGTTTCTGATCAGTAATTAACTTATCAGTAATTAACTTGGGTGTTTTGTGGCCCAAATAATAGCAGGCACCCATTAATTGAGTTGTGTAGACCCATAAAAATCGTGAAACTCAAAATCCCACTCTTCACCAGGATTCCAAAACCCCTCGCTTTGCAAGTCAAATGCTTTACCACTCTGCCATCGCTCACCCTCCACACACAAAACATGCATTCACAATAGTGATGATTGACATTTAAAGTGCAAAAGTTATTGTAGCCGAAAAATTACTCTTTTTAGACTTATTTTGGAAACAGGCACTTTTCTGCATCAATTTTAAGCACGAAGAACACAGTGCATGTGGGTTAGTTATCCAGCTGGCGCTTAATGTGAAATGTCTTAGCATTTATTTAAAATAATTGGTTTAAGGCATGCTTTGGGAAAGCAATTTTAGCATAGCACAGATACTATTGAAAGACCCTGCCAAACAAGCATATCCTTTTCCATCTTTGTTTTAAAACTATGTGTGTGCATACAAAATGTGTACTTAAGTTAAAAAAAAAAAGCTTAAGACTTCGGAAGCCTGTTGCACCTATTTGGGGGCTTGATGTAGGCCATAGTGAAATCGGATTTAGTGGTTTTAATTTTTCATCTCTAAACAACACGGTGACACCTAATAGGCTTTATCCATCATTGGACCCTTCTTTATTGCTGTTTGTAACAACATTTAGATGGTACGATGTGTTGTTATGCCGGGGATTTTACTTGAATTCAATAGTTAACAAAAAATGACGATCTAGAATCACAATTGACGATTCTTTGATAAAACAAAACTCTGGAACTTTATTTAAATACAACGTAAGTACAGTTTATGTACAAATTACAAATCAATGAGCATGAAACATATTACAAAGGCTTTTCAAACAGAGCTCTTAGAAACGTGACTGTCTACAAGGACATTATTTTATCGACTGGCGTTACTTTCTTACTTTCCGCCAATTCTCTGGCGCTAACTCTTTTCAGAAAATGTCTTTGTTTAATTTCAAATCAACCAATAGATTTCAAACATACTAATCACGTCCCTTGGGTAAATCCTGACGTGCTGACAAGTGTCTAAATTTGAGCGGTAAATCCCGAGGCTCATGTCGAGGGCTTATATTTTCTTATAAAAGTGAAATGTACAAACAATTCTATAATGTAATCTGTGACATATTACCCCCCCCCCTCCATTTAGCATTTGTATGGTAATAGAAATGCTCATATGTATTAAAAATATTTAAATATACACAAAATACCATACATGAAATTATAGAAAAATGGTTGAGGTAACATATGACAAAATAAAGTCAACTTGGAGATAAAAAATATGTAAATGCAGTGAATAAAATTATTGATGACTTTGAATACCTGTCTCACTATTCAAGTGGTTATGAAAATGAGACAATGCCTGTCATGAACAATATCAAAAGTTGTACAAGGCATAATACTTGGATAAATTAAATCTTGAATTGAATAGGTTACTTCTCTTCATGGTGCCTTATGATGAAATTAAAATATGACATTATAACTCATTTGGTTAGTACTAATGTGAAAATGTGTACATGGAAAAATATATTGCATATGAAAAATTGACATAGAAAAAATAATTGTGATAGTACATGACAATCTTCTGAGAAAATAATACTCAATGTGATCAATCTTCTGAATAATAATACTCAATGTGATATAAATCTCAATATGTGTGAAGCAATGAAAAATTCCAATTGTCTGTCATGTATCTGTACTATTATAATAGGATATATGCAATAATATTCGACCTGAAATAAAATGCTCATGATTTAAAAATTAAAATGTCTGATGCATGTCATATGCAAAGATGCTGAAACATAATAAACAAAGTATCTTGAATGAGTGACTTTCCTCAGTGGGTTGCTTGGTGCTGAAATAAATACAACATCTGATATAGAACTCCTGTGGAAAAAATGAGTAGACAAATTAATTGATTAAGTACAACTGAATACTGTTCTTCCTTGACGAGTATGAATGATAATGGATCAAGTGGCACTAAATATGCTATAGTACATATGTAGAGTAGAAATGTAAAGTTCGGAACCCTTCTGAATTGCCGACATGGATGTGCATGTGCGTTTTCTAAACTTGAAGAAAAGGTCTTTCAGTTTATGAAGCTGTTGTCTCCATGTCATAATGATCTCACAGATAATGTCTGATTGAACCGCGTTTGAGTTTGGTGAAAATAAGAACTGTCCGAAACCAAAACTCAATTTTCTGGTTGATGAACTTTGACGCTGTAGAACAATGGTAGCAGAATGCTTTGCATTAGAATGTTCAATAGAGCAATGACTGAACATGTCTGAGTTCAATCGGTCAATACAGCAATGTTGAAGAAGTTCATTTGTTCCTTTCTGAAGAAAAGTTGCCCCTTGAGTAGAAGGAGGATGAAACTTGGTGTTGTCAATGTTGTTGCTTTCTGAGTTTCTTTCAAATTGCAGTACTGGAAATGTTTCAGAAACACTGGTAAAGAAATCTGCATGGTCTGGAAACACTTTAATGTTCTTCACTGTTTGTAGTGCTATGTCATTCAGAGTGATGACTTTGGGAATGTCAATTTGATTTGATGCTGGTAATGAAACATCTATCTCAGGAATAGTTGCTAAGCTTGTAAAATGTTCAACTTCTGCTTTGATGTCTTCATTATCTGTTTCATGGTAATGTTCAAACATATGAACATGAAATACTCTGGTAAACTTGTTGACATTGATTTCATAAAGCAGGTTTGAAATCTTTCTGGTGATGGTAAATGGACCTTGCCATTTGTAGAATAGCTTGTTACTCCAATCTGGTAACAGTAAATTGACTTGATCTCCTTGAGCAAAATATCTTGATTTCATGTGTTCATGTAATATTCTTTGACTTTCAATGTTCTTGGATGTAATGGCTTCTTTAGTTGACTCACATTCTTTCAGATGAGGAATACTTGTATGAGTGGTAGAGTCAAGTTGAAAAGTTTTTCTTTTGTCTGGTATAGCCAAAGTTGATTGAATAAAAATTTCTTTGTTATCTGCTTCTGATTCTGGTTCATGAGACTTGTCTTGATTGCAGCAGAAATGTTCAATGCATATCATAGTATTTGATGCAGATGCAGTGTTGTTCAAGTCTTGATGTATGAAGTCATCTTCAATGGTTAGGGATGGGAAAGTACTAGGCAGGGATGGGCTTATATTGTCAGGTAGGGATGGACATGTAGTGGGTAGAGATGGACATGTAGTAGGCAGTGATGTCCCTGTAGATTTACTTGAGTCATGATGCATAGATTCATTGTTGTCAATTCTGACTTTGTAGTCTGGTTTATTCTTTGTTTTAGTTATGTTGCTTTTCTTTTGAGTTTGTTTCTTCTCACAATAATCATGTTGACAATGCGAACAATTATTAATGTATTTCTTGACATCTTTGGTCAAGCTAGGCCAATAATATTCTTTGGCAATTCTCTTCTTAGTACTTGTTACACTCATATGTTTGGTGTCATAAAATTCATGCTTTGCTTTGATTATTTGTTGTCTGTACTTCTGTGGTACATATATTTGTTCAATTACATTGTACTTGCGGAGAATATACTTCTTGAGAAATCCATCTTCGAGATATGCTGTACGCTTTCTTAATTGAACGTTCTGGTATATTCTTGTTAATGTTGCATTATTCTTTTGTTCAGCTTTGAATTCGGTATTTTTCAATTCTAATAATTCTCGTTTTAGTTCTTCTTGCCTCTTTTGTCATCTTCTCTGTCTATTTCAGCTAATTTATTATCAAACCATCTTTCTCGTTCATGTGAAGGAATATTGAGTTTTTCTGCTAAAGCTATGGCTTCACCTATTATGTCTGTTGTTAAAGTCATGTTACAATGTACTTTTGCTTGATATTCTTTTTCTTCCTGTCGATGAACCCATTCTTCTGGTTTAGGTACTTGTTTTTCTTTAGCTATGTCAAATAATTCTAACCATCTTTGTGTTCTTGTCTTTGGAGACATGTTGAAAAATATACTAACTTGGAATGTAGAAATATAGTAACGTTTTGAATATAACAAATCAATGTTAGTTATGCCGTAACTGGCTATGAAGTAGAACTTTGTTTTACAGTAGAAGTACTACTGGAGTCGTTGTAGGAAGTGTAGATGTATGGATCTATTGAGCCGAGTACTTTTTTTTCTGGTTTAACAGTTGGTTAAATCTGGTCTTCTGTTTACTTTGTGCCAGACAAATGATTATTTACTGGTCTTCTTTATAATGCCAGTTATTTGATTTACTGGTCTTTTTTATAATGCCAGTTATTTGATTTACTGGTCTTTTATATTGCCAGTTATTTGCTTTACTGGTCTTTTATATTGCCAGTTATTATGTATATTGGTCTTATTCCTTTTGCTAATTACATATAATAATAGATTTCGTGAGTTAGACGTAACTCTAACGAAAATCTTTATAAAAGAATTATCGATAACCAACTGACCTGTTAAACACAGAAATTCTGTCCTCCGTTAAATAAGAATGAAGTTCCTTTGAAGAGTTTAGAAATTGGTCCTAGATCTTGAATAAATTTCGTTAAAAGTTGTCCATGAACTTTTGTTCGTCGGAGAGTGCCAGATGTAACAACATTTAGATGGTACGATGTGTTGTTATGCCGGGGATTTTACTTGAATTCAATAGTTAACAAAAAATGACGATCTAGAATCACAATTGACGATTCTTTGATAAAACAAAACTCTGGAACTTTATTTAAATACAACGTAAGTACAGTTTATGTACAAATTACAAATCAATGAGCATGAAACATATTACAAAGGCTTTTCAAACAGAGCTCTTAGAAACGTGACTGTCTACAAGGACATTATTTTATCGACTGGCGTTACTTTCTTACTTTCCGCCAATTCTCTGGCGCTAACTCTTTTCAGAAAATGTCTTTGTTTAATTTCAAATCAACCAATAGATTTCAAACATACTAATCACGTCCCTTGGGTAAATCCTGACGTGCTGACAAGTGTCTAAATTTGAGGGGTAAATCCCGAGGCTCATGTCGAGGGCTTATATTTTCTTATAAAAGTGAAATGTACAAACAATTCTATAATGTAATCTGTGACACTGTTGAATCAAGTAATTACCAATAAGAGATATTGTTTGCATTTCCACATGAAGAAATTAAGTGGGGTTTTGAAGTGGAACCTATTTCTGTTTTAAATAGTTTATTTAAAATGTATTTAAATGTGAACATTTACAGTTTTAAAAAAAAAACCAACAAACTATTAATCCCCCCCCCCACCCCAAAATGCTCTCACATTTTAAAACTATATAAATCTATCTAAAGTTATCCAATAGTATGTTGTAATGCCACACACCTCCCCCCCCCCCCCCCCACTTCTAAGTCCCCCTTTGCACATCAAGTTCGTCATTAAATATCTTATTAATGAAAAACATGATCCTTAATGCGCGGGATACGTTTACTAAATTGTGACGTCACTTTAATCCTAGCTTATTGAAATGAGGCTGATTAAAGATTTTGTGGGGGTATCTAATGTAGTGGCACTCCATCGCATGGAAAAAAAAAAGTCAATTTAAAAAAAATGTGCGTGAAATGTATATACAATGTGCATTGTTAGCCTTTATAAACAAAATAAAAATGTTTTCTGTTTACTTTTAGTAGCTAGTGTACCAGAAAACACATAAATAATTAATTTTAAAAAAATTATATTATTAATATTGTTTTATATTTTACAAATTGGCCTATAATGCCCTATATCAATAAATATTACTAAATTATACACAAAAAATTATCTTTCTTTGATACTATAATCTCCCTTTCATTTATGTATTGTTTTATAAGGTGTATTTTTTTTTATGAAAACAACAACAACGGGTTGCATAGTTTTTAAAACAAAAAGGTTCGCTGTTAGAAAATAAAAGTAGCATTGTTGTACTTACACTTTGCAAGCCACAAAATATGGCGAAATCAGATTTACCTTTGTTCTTATAGTTTTTTTTTTTTTTTTAAGATTTGAGTGTGATAGACGGATAGACTACACAAAACTAATAGCGGCTTTTTCCCCTTATGGGGGTGGGGTGCGCGCTAAATAAATAAATAAAATATCTTTTCATAGTGAGCATAAATGTACGCCATTTTGAACATGATAGGCCTATATGATACATTTCCGACATAGGTCACATATCAATTCTTTCAATGCTGGACTTGTCCGCAGCCTTTGATACGCTAGACCATGAAATTATGATGGCCAGATTCTCTGCCACTTTTGGTTTAGCGGGAATCGTACTAAAATGGCTTGTATCTTACCTGACTGAACGCACCCGAAGTGTCGTTGTTAACGGAACAGAATCAACAAGCTTACTCTTGAAGTACGGAGTACCCCAGGGATCACTTCTAGGCCCAGTACTGTTCACTATGTATACATATCCACTCAGCGGTATCATACGGCCAACCGGCATCCTAAACCATTTCTTTGCCGATGACTCAGTTATACGATTCCTCAATACCCTCAGAGGTGTTGCATCTGGCAGAGAAAATCAGTAGTACCGTTGCAAGGGTGAGCAATTGGATGGTTGAAAATAAGCTCAAGATGAACGAAGACAAGACAGAAATAATTAAGATTGACACTCGGAACAACGTCTCAAAAGTTGAAAGTACAGATTCTCTTTTTATCACGAACTGCCAGGTCCTCATGTCCATGTAGTGCGGAATGTAGGAGTTTTCTTCGACCCAACACTATCTTTCGACCCACACAAAAGTTCACAAAAGTCAGCTCTGCAAGGGTCTTTATCTGCAGCTGCGTAGATTAGGCCAGATCCGACCATATTTAACAACGGAGTCAACAAAAACGCTAGCTGTGGCATTCATACTCTCCCGCCTTGACTACTGTAACGCCGTGCTAGCAGGTATACCTGATGACAAAATAGCCAAGCTGCAACGTATACAGAACAACGCCGAACGAATAGTACTTAGAAAAACAAGACAAGATTCTGCTACTGCGCTCTTGCGCACGCTCCATTGGCTTCCAGTGAAAGCGAGAATCGATTACAAGGTCGCCACACTTTGTCATCAGTGTATATATAACAATGAGATGCCCTTGTACTGATTACTCCATATGTCCCCCAGAGAGCCATGCGCTCAAAGGACTCAACGCTTTTAGTGGTGCCACGTTACTCCCTCAAAAGCTACGGTCTGCTGTTTTTTTCAGTGCACGGACCAAAGGTTTGGAACTCACTCCCCATTGATCTCAGACAGACAACATGCTACACCACTTTTAAGAACATTAAGACCTACTTGTTTAAAACTTTTTTAGATTAGTTCTTGAATGTCACTGTCGTGTTTGTAATGTTATTACAGCGCCTTGAGACTACATTTTGTTTGTTAACAGCGCTTTATAAATAAACTTATTATTATTATTACATTTTCTAAATCTAGTAACAATATTAGACTACACAAAACTAATAGCGGTTTTTCCCCTTACAGTGGCCGTTAAATAAATAGACTATCCTATTATAGCTAGCACATCATAAATTTACGTACCGGTACTTTTATAAATTTGCTAAATCTAGAAACACTATTAGTCAGACTACACAAAACTAATAGCGGCTTTTCTCCTTATGATAAAAAATATATAATAAAGTATTCTTGTATAGCTAGCATAAATTTACGCAATTTCCTACATTTGTTAAATATGCTAAATGTAGTAACAATTTCTGACACACTATTATAGTTGAGGCCAATGGAAACTAGATCTAGCTTCTACACTGTTGGCAGAAGTTTCGATGGGTCGGATAGCATCGCGTCACGGACCAGAAACGTTCCACGGTTAAAAGGCTGGGCATCACTTATCCAGAGTAGTGGTGAGTGCGGCACGTGTCGCGTCACGCCAAAACTTGGGATGCCACTGTTCTAATGTCTATTCCTAGAACTAAGAAAAATCATATAATCCGCCATCTTTTAATTTTTGAGGCCATTAATTTTGAAACATTGATTTTATCATCTTAGAATTAGATCTAGATCTATTTAGACTAGATTCTAGATCTAGATTTGTTTGCTTACAGAAGAAAGAAAGAGAAAATCAGCAGACGAATCGTCCGCTGACGAATCAAATCCAGCTGGCAATAAAGCCTCTAATGACCCGGATGTGAACTCGCCGAAAAAGTTCAAGGACGATTCTAGCAACGCACCTGCGAAGTCTAAAGAAAAAATGCCGAAACCGGCTAGAAAAAGCAGTAGAAATGCTTCAAAAGGTAGACTGTAATATACATTGGCTACTTCTATATATAGATCTATACTCACTATAATCATTTACATTTTTTCTGTATTCATACTGTGGATGTGCTTCAAATAGATCTACATAGATATCTACTATCTAGATTCTAGATCTAAAAATCTGTGTTTTTTTTAATTAACTTCTT
The DNA here is from genome assembly GCF_947242115.1 of Biomphalaria glabrata. Classification (NCBI taxonomy): domain Eukaryota; kingdom Metazoa; phylum Mollusca; class Gastropoda; family Planorbidae; genus Biomphalaria; species Biomphalaria glabrata. Next base: position 8,923,476 of record NC_074717.1, on the reverse strand, counting down.
ATTGTTTCAGACTGAGACTATTTCAGTATTTGATTCTATCCTTAAAGTAAAGTTACAGTTAAGATAGATCTATATAGTATTGTCATAGTATTATAGATATAGTCTAAATCTAAGATCTAATCTAGGTCTAGTCTAGAGTAGATAAGAGTTAAGAGTATTAAGAGTAAGACTAATATAAAATATTGTAAATAAGTTGAGACTAAGACTAACTCTAAGCTCTAGACTTATAGAAATAGATCTAGTCTAGTACACTAGTAGGTAGTAGATGTAGTGATAGTGACATGATGATGATGGTTATGATCTAGTGAGTAGTCTTGTCTAGAATTAGAATCTAGACGCCAGTCTAGAATTAAGAACTTGTTCTCTAGATCTAGTCTTAGTCCATTGACTAGATCTAGAATCTCAATCTAATCTAATCAGTCTAATCTAGATCCAGATATTGAGATTATATAGATAGATCTAGTTGAAATCGGATCTATACTATAGATCTTGGCTAGTTCATTCATTAGTAGACATAGTTTATTAAAATTTTATATTAGGAGAGATCCAAGTCATACTGACAACTGAGTTTTATAACTCAATAACTGTTGAATAACTGAGTCAACTGAGTGTAAGATTCTCGAGTCTAGATAGTAGCTATACTCAAATGTTTATCTAAATCTTTTTGGATCTAGATCTAGAATAATCTAGTAGATCTCCAAGTCTAGATCCTTACTACTTTTACTATACTATTCTAGATCTACTAGAGTAGAGTGCGTTTTGCGGACACTTTTGCACTCGTTTTCACCTGAATTTTTTTTTCTCTGAAATGGTTAGACTTAGGAAAAAAGTGAAAGTATCAGAATACTCCTCAGCTATGGACTAATAATGATAGATTTGCTGCTTGATAGTCCTGTGATTATAAAAAAAAATAGAATTCAAGTTTATTTTTGGTGGGGTCTGCACACGTCACTGACAATTTTTTTAAAAATTGAAAATGCGAGGACATAGAGAAAAAGTCACAGACAATTATAGAGAAAATATATATAAAACTATTTATGGTCTTGAAATTTTTAATACCGGTAATTAAACCGATTTTACCCAAAAGACTTGAGTCATTGATTAATTGACACTTATCCTACTTTTGGATCTTCATCACTTGAGCTGTATATGTGTCACTAGGCTACACGTAGTTTACTTGTATCTGGTAGATATTATTAGACCCAACCTTCCCTTCACCTATCCTTAATGCCTTTAAGAAAAGTTTTATTAAAAGGCTTTTTTTTTTGTACTTACATGTTTATTTACAATCTATTTACATTTTATTAATATACATATATTTACATAATATTAATATTCATATATTTACATTATTTTAAAATATTTATACATTGATAAACATTTTTTTTTGTACATGCAGTATCTACGTAGAATACATATTTATTTACATTCTTATCCTATACATGATACATATACAATTATTTCATTTATATTTACATATTAATTAACATATTAGTATATATACACGATGTTGGTGCCATTGTACAGTTGATAGATGGTCTAGATCTATAATGTGATCAATGTAGATCTATTTGTTGTAGATTAATTGTGTTGACTCTTATAGATCTAGATTAGATTAAGTATAATAAATTTAATAATTAAATAATATATAATATGCAGTCTAAATGTATCTATATATATACATAGGCGTACATATACATAGAGGGGAGTGAGAGAGAGAGAGATTGCGGTGGGAGAATATAGACTCTAGATCTATATATATAAACAGTTTTAAAATAATTAGTCTATATAGATTACATTTATAATTTAAAAAAAAATCTTTAACATTTTTAAGGGCATTTTAGCTTATCAGACCGCTGTCCTCGACCTCATATTTGTTGTCAAGCGTAAGATTTTGCGGACACCCGATTTAAAAAAAAATTTTAGTTCTATGGACAGCATAAGCTAAGAAACCACATCTTTCCCAACCTATTTACAAGCTAAATATATCAGTCTCTTTATACTGACACAACGTGAGACCCAAAAATAGCCTTAAGTCGTGACCTACTTGGTTCTTCCCAAGGAAAAAAAAAAGGAAATTTCCTTACCTGTTCACTTTGAACTGAAGTTGACCTCAGACGTGAAGTGAATGGCTAAACCATGTGTGCCATAAATGTACAAAAATGGGGCATGCACAGTTTTTATGTAGTAGCTTTTAGGAAACAATCAAAATAAAACAGATATAGAGGAAAATACAGTGACCTGTCCACGGGTCACACTGTCCGTGAAACGCACTTTACTCTATATCTACTAACTTAGTTACTCATTAGTTCACTTTACTCAAGTCTAAATCTAGATTTATATCTTGACTCTAGACAGAAAAGATCCAGAAAACTAGATGTTAATAATTTAATCATAAATTATTCAACTGACTGACTAGATCCTTGTATTTGTCACAAGATAAGATTGTTGTCAATGTAGATCAAGTTTATATCAAGATTAGATTTCTAGATCTTAGCTCCAGATCTATATACTGGTATATTGATTATTTATATTATAGTCTTTTAATAAGATTAGAAATCAAACCAGTAGAGAATCTATATCTAGAGTTTTTAAAGGGAAACTCTGATGGTTTTGACAATTTTTGATACAATATGTATTTTGATTTACAGATAAAGAATATATGATTTTTTTTTTTTTGCAATAATAACTTAGTAATTGATGTTTTTCCGACTTAATTTTCCTGCGCATCCAAAACAGTCAGACTTTCACCAGGTTTTTATGTGACGTCACAAATGTGTTTTAATCTATTGACTTATTGTATAACAGGAGACCATACATCAAAGTTTACATTCTCGTAAAAGAAATATATCTTGGTCTATGCAGTTAGGTCTAGGATCTTGTAAGCAAAGAAAAAATGCGTATTAAAAGTAGATTTACATGCTTGACTAACCACTGCAGTCCGTATTTTCTCGCTAGACCACTCAACACACAACAAACACTATCGCTTGGTTGTCTTGTCATGACCGACTACACGTAGTCTCGACTAGCCTTACACTGACCAGTTTGTTCGAATTAGTCAGACACACGAACTATTTACTTCTTGGGACAGAGAGAGGCTTAGATGAAAATGTTACTCTTTTTCTCGAGTTGATTATCCTAATGCTTTTAGATCTATCTATACATGTATTGTATATATAACTGTATCATAGCTCTGGACTAGGCCGTCACTAAGCCTAACAGCTACTGTAAGAATGAAGCGATACGATTGGTCTAATCTAGTTTCTCTTTCAGTATTGTTGATGGAAGTGACGTATGAACTAGCTTAAAACAAAATCTCATAGAACCCCGTTTTTTTTGAGATGTCAAGAATTTACTGATTAATTTATTAAATATAAATGTTTCTAAGCATTTAAATAAAAAATGGTAAAATGTCTACTATTACAACTTTTTACGCAGAATTTAAATATGTCAATAACTCAAATTTAAAAAAAAACATCGGAGTTTCCCTTTAATGATGGATCTAGATCTAAAACTAGATTAGATATATTCTGACAGATTTAAAGTTAAGTTAGTAGATTTAGACTCTATATACCAGTATCTACATCTGCATGTAGAAATGTTATAAATAATAAATAACATAGAATATTTTTAAATTTAGATAGATCTAAATCTACAAGATTTAGAATTGTCACATATTGGTAATTAATAACAAATTTGACTAACTCTTAATAGTCCTAGTACCATAAGTGAATAAGATCTCAAGATCTAGTTTCTAGATAGATTTTGCTAAACCTATCACAGATCTAGCAAAAGTAAATACTTAAATAGATAAGCCAACAATCTAATAATTAAGACAGACTGTCTAGTGTACAACTATTAAACACTTACATTTTTTTTTATCAAACACAAAATGTATGTTTTTTTAACTAATGGAACTATGGGAGCAAGTATTATCCGTCTATTCCACTGGCACATATACAACTGCTTAGTTATAGGTTATCATTAGTTAACATTTTCAAATATTTTGTAGAAACATATTCAATAGTAATTCTAAAATGTTTAGGCCTTAGCTCTATCTAGACCAACACCTCTTTACTTCACATAACCAGCTAAGCAATGATTCTTTGACAAAGTCATGGGATTTGCATGTTAGAGTACTATTGACTTGGATTGATAGCTACACGACAATCTTTTTTTCCAAAAGCATCATTTACATCAGAATAGGGAAATTATGTGTCATAGCTTAATGAAGCCATTGAATTTATTTATTTTATATGATTTGACATCATTGAGCATTTGTTAACTCCTTTAAGTTAATTAAAAGTTTGAAGATAGTACAATATTTTACATATAAACTTAATGCTCTTAAAACTGACATCTAATGAAATCTTTTTGTAGGGGAAAACGGTCAAGAAAGTGAAGTAGTTAAAGAGCGTTCTAGATCTCCCACCCCAGACAGTGAAAGACTTAGAGAACGGACACGGTCAGGATCATCCTCCAGGTAATTTATTAACATTGGGCGCTGTTTACTTTGTTCAGATATATATCAAACTTTCTATTCATATACAGACAGAAGACTTCTATTTGATCTGAAGATATTTGTTAACATATTGATCAAATCTATCTGTTATTTGTACAGCCTTTTTTTTATCTAAATAATTTTTTTTTTGTTGTAAATGTTAATTCATACTTTTGCATACATTGCACAATCATCATATGTTGGTTTTCATTTTTTTTTTTTTTTTCATAGAATGAATGTGAATAGCATTAGGTCATAGTGATTAAATATATTGTTTACAGTATTTGGTTGTATTTATTTTTTAAAAAGGCCAACTGCATATCAAAAACTTTGTTGACAATAATAGTGGTATCATTGTCAGGAAATCTTTTTTTCTTTGTCTTTCTTTCAACTATGTATTTTTTTTAACTAAGGTGTTGAAAGATGCCTAATTGAAATGCTTTTAGATCAGTATTTTCATAAAAGTAATTTGTGATCAAGGAGGATGAATGAATCATTTACATTGGTTTCTTTTCACCTGTATCAGATCCCTGCTATTTGCTAAAAGAATATCTCTATCTTAAAACTCTTGAAGTAAATTAAAGTTAATGAATGGCTTTATTTCATTTAAGATATACACATTTTTTTAATTAAAAAGAATAAGCTCAGGAAATGTTAGTGTACTTAATTCTTAAATGTTGAAAGACTATTCAGATGAATATTTTTTATTTTATTTTGCCTTTGTTTCTGTGTTGTAATTACAGTGGATGATGACCAAATATGTTTGCTACAATTTGTTGTTATATTAAGTTTGTATTACTTTATTATTGTAAATATTTTCTTTGATTGTTTAATTCATGTTGATCTCTGTAAGCTCTCTATTGTCTTTTTTTTTTTTACAATGGCTGAGTTTAAAAAAAAAAAAAAGGCAGTGGGGAGGAAGCATATTTTTTTTCTAGTGAGATTGTTTAGCCTTAATGCAGGTTAAACATTTAAAGTGTCTTCACTTTTTAGATACATTTATTTTACTTATGTAGCAATTTTGAATGCTTTTATCTGAGTATGAGCATATTTCATTGAACTTTCTTACCCACAGCCACTAACTAAAGTGGTTCTTAAAGCCTTTTTGTGCATCTACCACAGTACAATGTTGAAGTAGAGTTATATTATTATTATGTCTTAAACAGGGGGATGTAAATGGTACTGTACATGGGGAATTTCTGAAAAATACCACTATAAATTTTTTGGAAAGCACTGTTGTACTAAGTAGATTTTGTTTGGTTAGAATTAGGTGCATGCTTATCACATTATTTCAGTATTAGGAATTTTTTTAAAAATAATAAATATGACAATTCTTTTTTTTTTTTTTTTTTGTGTGACTTCTTGAGTTTTTAATTTGCCAGTATATGCCATATTCTGTTGGATATTGTTAATGTTATTCAAACATTTTTTATAAAAAAAACAACTGTATGTTTAAATTGTATTTTGTATATCTTTTTTTATTCAAAATTTATGGGTTCAGACATATTTTCCCCCTGGTTAACTTTAAACTGAAACTAAATTAATGGGCATTCAAATACTCAAAACCATAGTGTTATGTTTTATGATTGTGACATTCTTTTTGGTTGAGATAAAACACATTTTAGCCATATTATTTATCTTGTATTTGTTGGTTATGCAGTGATAATGTGAAGTATTTTGATAGTCTTTACTTGAGAGGTTTACGTTGTTATACACCCATCTGTAGTTCTGTTTATATTAACATTCTGTTGCTGCTTGCAGCCTGTCTCATCTATTGTTGTATCTCTTCAATTCAGTGTTCACTAAGAACAATTCATGTATGTTGGCATTCATTCTAACTACAAGTTTTGGTTTATTTTCAAAATAAAGCAGAAGAAAAATAAAAATAAGTTTTTCCCCTATAGATGACATTTGTTGTGTTATTGTTTGATAAGAAAGAGGCATATAGTTAGTATGTACCGTAAAAGTCATTGCTGACGTAATGTACTTGGGTTCAATCGATAGACATAGTTACACAATGTTCTAACCTTTACTACGTGGTTTTGAGTATTTTACTTTCAGAAGAAAGTGCCATTGTTGAAAATATCTAAAAATCTTTGTTAAATTTTGAAAAATTAACCTGATATGAATATTTTGATTAACCTTTTTTTTTTTAAATTATTTAATAGTCTTTTTGTAATTATGTCCTTTCGTTCTGAACCCATACATTTTGGTAAAGTTAAGTAGAAGCTACTTTGGTACTGCAAGGAATGAAGTGGAAAATGTGGAGACAGAAGCTTACACTGATGTCATCTAATTGAGATGCTGTAGAAGAAAATTGAGGAACAAAACACTAAATACCTTTCACACATGCAATATTTTATCACTAATTTATTTTCAACTGTTGTTACTTAACATATTCACACCTAATGTATTCTTCTGTCAATAAGTTTAAGTGAAATATTTATACAGCCATGGTTTAGTCACAAATATTGCTTTTTTTTTTTTCAATAATTTTTTATTCAAATGTTAAACTTTATGTAGGTGCCAAGTGAATCAGTGTATTCTAAATAAAAAAAATGTACAAAGATAAAACTACATTAATACTTACAAAAACAACACTAGAAACAGAACAGAGCATAAGCCAACTGATTTAGAGTGCAGTGGCTTCTCATTAGCAATATTATAACTTATTTTCATGCGCCAAGATTTAAGTTTCCTGTAATTGTTAACTATGACTTCTTGTGGTTGTGTTCTCAAGATTTCTTTGGATATTATATACATGTAGAAATACAATTAGGCTGACATAAACAAATGCATTGTTGCAAGTTATGCTGAGCTTAGGAATATCAAATTCCATAGTTTGAGTACATGATTTTCCATGGTCATTTGAGATTTTAAAGGATTGTCTGTCCTTTCTGTTGGACTAGGAATGTAGGGTTTAAAAAAACTTACACAATACTTAACAACATAGTAGGGCCAATGTATCATAGACAATGCATATCTTGTGTTATTTACGATAAAATATTTTTATAAATTTATACTGCACCTTTTCAGACACGATGTAATTGTATCGTAACAATTTTTGCTAACATGGTTTAAAATAATACAAATGATTTAAAACTTAATTTGATCTGAACACATAGAAAAAATACAATGGACTCAAACAATTGAAAAGGAGATACACATTAACATTTTTAATATCTTGATAGATACTCTTATACATGTCATTTCAGTTCCCGGTCACCAACCCCTGAAAAACCCTCAAGGAGTCGAAGGGGTCGACAGGCACGCGGGAGGGCTTCTAAACGAGGAGGGGGTAGGCGGAGAGGTAACTATGCCACAAAGTCAAGGTCATCCTCTTCTTCATCAGAAGAGGTTGCCCCCAAGAAGAAAAGGCGCAGTACTAATTCAGTGAGCTCTCGGTCAAGGTCTAGATCACCTCAAATGATATCTCAAGAGTCTACCAGAAGATCTAGTCGACGTGGTGCTGCCATCAAAAGCACCCCAGAACATCAGCTTGAAGAAGCTGAGGACAAAGTTGTAAGCCAAATAAAAAAGGCTGAGGTTGAAGAAAACGCTGAGCCACCAGCGGTTCAAGCCAAGAAAAGGCAAAAATTAGCAGCTGGGGAGACACCTGTTGATAAGGTGGTTGAAGAAAGTGCTACCATATCTCAGGCTACAACTCTGGCATCTCAATCTGAAGTAGAAATGGTTGATGTGCCATCTGTCAGTGCAATCCCAGCATCACCAAAAGAAGCATCTTCCGTAATGGATACATCTGAACCTCTCAGCAGCAAAGAAGATGAAGTTAGTAAATCTGAGGATTTGGAAACCAAACCTCAATCAATCAGCAGTGACTCTACCACTGTAAAGGACAATATCCAAGACGTAGCAACTGAAAGTGCATCAGTGGCAACCACAGAGACTGAATCCCATTCAGAAAAGGATTCAGAGAATCTTGCGGTGGATACCAGTGATAGGGTTAAAGAAACTGAGCCTCAAGCTAAAAGCACAGAAACACCTGTAACATTGTCTGAGAAAGATTCTAGTGAACAAAACAGAAGAGTTCTTAGCAGAAGGTCTTCCTCTAAAAGTCCTTCTGCAGAGAAGTCTAAAAAGAAATCAAGATCATCTTCCTCCTCTTCCTCATCTTCGTCCCGGTCAAGGACTAGATCCAAATCACCAAAACATAAACCAGTCAGATCCCCTTCCTCCAGTTCACAGTCCAGGTCTCGGTCTAGATCTAGTTCATCAAGCAGTAGCAGCAGTGATTCATCTGGCAGCAGACGTAAAGCAGCAGTCCCAAGAAAAGGCCCTGAGCCATCGAAGTCACCATCGCCTCAACAGGAAATAACCAAGACTGAGGTAGGTCATGTTGTTCACTTCAATAATTATGTCTAAAAAGACAAAATAGTTTGTCAAATTTAAATATTATAGAGTTTAGGGTGCTACTAAAGTTTTAGCATCTTTACATTCTTTAAAAAAATAAATAGATTTGAAACAACTGTGTTTTTTTCCCCCCCAGACCCCAGATACAAGCCAAAGTGCCCAGAAACCTGCTCTTAAAGAAACTGTTAAAAATGATGGTGATAACAAGTCTAAAAAAGATGTATCTAGGTTGGTTAGTCTTATTGATATAATTTTGTAAGAGTTAAAACATGGACGTTTGAGGACATAATGCTAAAGAAACCTTAAAATAATATGTGTATGTAGTTAGGAAAGTGTTGGGTTATGAAATGCATCAAGAAGTATGTCAACTTAGGACCGACCGAACAAACTACTAAGATGTTGCCTTCATGACTTTTTCTTCCTATTTAACTTTCTCTCACAATGTGAAAGAAACAAGAGCTAAACGTTTTTGCTATTTAATTTTTTTTGTTTAAGGGCGTATCTATTGCAAAATGGGCATCTGCTGTGGTTTTATGTTACTGGTACTATGTGTCTCTTTTATTTAATGTTGCTTTTGTTTAACTAGTTTTTTTCTATTTGACTTTCTTTTTTGAATGAAAGTGTACAGAAAACAAAAGACAGTGATCAGGCTGAGACACTCAAGGTAACTATTAACATTATGTTCTTTTTAGTGGACTAGACTTAGTTATATTGTATTTGTCTTGTTTTTCGTCACTTTAAAAATAGATTTGTACTTGACTAGTTTTAAGAGAAAAAAAAAACAAGTACAAAAAAGAACTGTTACAACAATCATGCTTCTTTTAGTAATAAAACATAAATTTAAAAACTAAATTAAAAAAAAAAAAGAACTTTCATTATATTTTGTTAAAGTAAAAAAAAAAAATAATTTTACATTAAATATTTGAACTAGTTATAAAAATGTCATTGTGTGTGTATGTATGTCCCCTTACTTGCCTTGCATTGCTTCAACCTGTTAGCTAGATCCAGGATGAAGACGTCTTGAGATTGTCCCCCCACATGCCTCCCACAGAAATCAACAAATTCAACCAGAACTGGGTGCCTCACCCCTATACGGCAGCTTCCAATGTGGCTTACTTGTGATGGCTCCTATCATGAATCCTGTTTGGCGATTTTACCTCAACACCTTCTACTTGTTGGACGAACACTTGAGCAGACATGACACTACGAAACGTGTTTGCTCACTGCCAACATATCAGTTCATCTTGAACTTTTTAAACCTTTGAACAAAGTGAATTCCTAACTCTTCAGGACTGCACATTATTGACTTCCCCAATCTTGAACAAGACTTGAACTTACTAATTATGTGCACCATATAGAAGCACCAGCTACAGATGAAGCCTGCTTAATTACTTCATGGACATATATGAACACTATATTTTTGTGTGTCCCTAAGATGAAAAGTGTGTTTTGTGATCCTATTAACAAGTGCCTATAAACTTCCTCTACAAACAAACATTTTCCTGTACATGTTAACGAAGCACTTTAATGTAACTGAAACTCAGTGTTAAAAACTTTTTGGACATTCATCAGCACGTTTGTAACTGTCAACAAATGTTCAGTTATACTACTTCCTATATTGACACTGACTGCACTCTACGTAGCAACATCAGTCTTGTTGCAGCATCAGTCTTGATTGAAATCAAACACACCAACACCTTGGTCATCCAGTTGTTGACTTCTTGCCATCTCAAGAAATGAATTTTACCTTCCATGTCACTGTCTCATCTCAAGAATGAAGTTTTCTCTCGCAAGTCACTCCTGGGAGAGTTGCCAACACAATCGTCTGTGAATTAAATGAATTACCATCTGTCTGGAAGGCAAAACTAGTCACTGTATTTTCCCTTGCAAGGGCAATGGCTGGTGGTATTTGATTATATTTTTATTTTCAAGTTTCAGATACAAGAATATCATGGGCTGTCCCAATTTTTTTTTTGTCTTTATCAAAGTTAATGGGGGTCTCTTTTTTGTTTTTGGTATGAAAAAAGATGAGGGGGGTCGAGAAAGAAAACAATTACTTTAATTTTAACTAATCATAATTGTTTTAAGCTTTGCCCCAATATATTTTTTTTCTCTTCCCATATTGCATCTCAAACTCTTCTATCCCAGCATCAGTACTTAAATATTCTAAACTATTTTTAAATATTCTAAACTATTTTTAAATATTCTAAACTATTTTTAAATATTCTAAACTATTCTTAAATATTCTAAACTATTATTAGTGGGAGGTTTTTTTTTTCTTCAAAGGGACCAATCTGGAACTAGGCAACTCTTAAACAGAGACATCTCCAATAGCTGCTCTCTTTTGTTGATAATAGTTGTCCACATGTGGCTTACTATGAGTTGGCTGTTTTAATAATGAGAAATATGACTCACTTTTTTTCTTGTTTTTTTTTTTTTTTATACTTTGCTTGTGCAGGCTCCAGAAGTTGTAGCCCAACAGAGTGTCAAAAGTGAAACAGTGCCAGACAACGGTAGTGATCCAACTGGTAACAGCAAGACAACAGAAAGTCAGTCCAAGAGTTTTTTAATTTTTTTTTAATTTTAGAGATATTCTAACATTTGAGAAAGCTAATACATATTTTAGAAGACATTCTTTATGACTAGTTGTTCAAAATTCTTCTACCTTTAAAGAAGAAGAAGGTACAGTGAAGAAGGACAAGACTGCTAAGAAGAGGAAATGGGGATCCAAGACATCTAAAGCTGCCAAGCCAGTTAAGAGAACCACCAGCATTGAAATCTCATCAGATTCATTAAAGGTATTTAGTGCTTTCTTCCTTAGGCAGTTGATGGACACAACTGTTTTGAAGTTGAACAAATCCATAAAAGTCTTTAAGTCTTTGGTTCTTAGTTGATAAGACTCCTTAAAAACAGCAGTTTATTCTTTCACACTATCAAATTAAAATATTAATAATGTTTATAAATTGTATCTTATTTTGTTTGCAGAATCTCATTGGTGATGTGAAGTTATCTGAATCTGTCTTTGATATGGACACAGAAATGGTGAATACATTAGACTATGATGACCATGAAGAAGACAGAAGAGATGTGAAAATAAAGAAAGCCAATGTACAGGTACCTGGTGCATTATCTGAATAAGTGATTTGATGTGCACTTACCGCTGTACTTCAGGACCAACTCCTTTACAAGTCTTACTTTTGTTGAACATAACAATAAAAAACTAAAATACTAATGTAATAGTTAACAAAAAAAATAGAATTGTAACTCTGTTGTTCATATTTATTTAAAAAATTAGTGTACTTGTTAATTTATCCACTATCTTTAATCCAGGAATAAGTACTTAGAAGTACATTAAGACCTATATATCTATTGATAACTTTTAGTTGTACACTTAAGTGGGTTGTGATTAGACCTATTGGAAAAGAATTGATTCTTAATTGGTAATTTGGAACATAATTTGACCAAAAAAAATGTAGTTTTCTGCTAAATGCTCAAAATTTGTGGTGTTCTTTTAAGGAAAAAGTTTGGGAAACGCTGGTTTAGCATATCAAATTTTTATTTTTTTATATATACAATCATTGTTTTTTTTTCTCTAAACTCAGTCCCCACAATCAGATGATGCAAAGGAAGAGCTGTCTCAAGATGGGAATGCTACAGAAGATATCAGAATCATGGAGTTACAAGATGATGAGCTTAAGCAAGAGTTGCAGGCATCTGAGGAAACAGAAAAGAAGATTGTCAAACATGAAACAAGCAAGGAAGAAGACAAAAAGAGAGTTAAAAAACTTAAAAAGAAGAAGGAGCTTCCTGATGAGACGGAAACAGTCCAGAAAGAGAAAGCAGTGGAAGTTGAAAATAAGGGTAAGTCAAAATTAATAGTAAAACTCAATTATTTGTGAATGGAAAATTTGGAGAATTTGAACTTTGAATTTTTAAATTTTCTTCTAGCATGTTATCAAAAGAGTTCAATAGTCTTGCAATATCTTATACTAATTTGTGTGGCTATTTTGATTGGTTCAGTTAACGCTGCTGCTGTCTTTAAAATGTTTTGTTTCAGTGTATAGATTTTCATATGGGTCTCAATAAAGCAAAAAAAAAATATCAATGAGTGGAGACACTAGCAAAGCTAGTACAGATTTTTGTGTGATAAGCATGCACACAATAATGGTTTAAAATTCCTAATTTTAAACATGAGTGTTCTCATTGTGGGTTGGGGTGGAAATGTGGCCTGCTTAGATCATGATTTGTGAAAGTCAGACCTTCTTGCTGCCTTTAGTACCAAAACAGAATAAGAGAAGCAAGGGAACAAAACAACTATGAAGACTTCATCAAAGAATGGATGGCCCTCACATTGTGCAACCCTAAGTGTTCATCGTTAATGTAAGACTTGAAGATTTAGAGTTGTTGGTCAAAGTGGTTACAGTTATTTTATAGCTAGGTATTATTTTGTTCCTCAAAGAGGAAGGTTAATGTTTATTGGTAGTTGTTCTTTGCTGTGATTGGTGTTGTTGTCTATGAACTATCTTGATAGTTTTGTTTGACTTGATTACTTGCGAGCTCTTATTATGTATTTTACTATAAGAATTAATCTACACACACAGTAAAGAAAGAAATAAATTACCCGAAGACTGAATATTTAAACCGATAAAGTAAGAAACAGGCCAATGTTGCTAAGTCCACGAAATTTTAAACAAAATACGCCTTTACTACTTGCTGTCAACTTAGTTCAGTCTTAGTTCAGTCTCTAGGCTAAGTCAGTTAGTTCAGTCTCTTGGCTAAGTCATTTAGTTCGGTCTCTAGGCGCTAAGTCACTTAGTTAGTCTGTAGGCCAAGTCACTTGGTTCAGTCTGTAGGATAAGTCATTTAGTTCGGTCTCTAGGTGCTAAGTCACTTAGTTTGGTCTCTAGGCTAAGTCACTTAGTTTGGTCTCTAGGCTAAGTCACTTAGTTCGGTCTCTAGGCTAAGTCTGCATAATGAATTTAAATTACTATCACATCATTAATAAAATTCCCAATAGTTACTATTTGCCAGTCTACTATATCATTACAAAAGAACTTTCATAATTTTTTATTTAATTTATTTAAATGACTTCTCTGCTGCTGAAAATATATTTCAGAGCGTGTATTTGCCTCTACACGTCCCATTAAACCTCTGTTACCTGCTGTAGATGAACCAGAGCCTGTCTCTGGGCTTCAATCTCCTGCCAGAAATACACCAGACAGAGTTATTCGTATATCTGGTCTTGTCCGACCATTTACTATTGGTCAGTTGAAAGAGTTGTTGAAGAGGTCTGGTGAACTGGATGAGGATAACTTTTGGATCAATGATATCAAGTCACACTGTCTAGTAGCTGTGAGTAATGCTTGTTGTGCTTGTATCAAGGGAAAGGAACTCAATTGTTGTCCTCTCTGTTTGTCTACTTAGTACAATGTGTCTAAATATCTGTTGGTATTCCTGATAGAACCCATCACTTAATGAAACCATTATTCATTCTATAATATTCTCACATTTAGAAAAAGAAATAGTTTTTTTTAAGTTTACTCATTTTGATTTCATGTATAATATTTACAAACCTAGCCTATCCTAGATATTTTGAGGTAAAGGATGTGATATTGGCTAGTAAAGCTTTTTTTTTTTTTCCTTTCTTAGTGCATGACATCATTCTAGTTTCTATTTTTTAAAAATATTTGTATACAAGGTTAGGTCACCAGCACAGTGATGACATATTGTCATCTAAATATGACATCTTAATGTTTCATAAATAGAAAATAGAAATGATTTTTCTCAGTAGTTCACATAGTCTTTGGGTTCATTAGGCATGGTCACATTTACTTTGTGTTTTTGAAACCTCAATTTCTGAATTACTATTAGGATTCAATAATTATTTTTGAAAATTGTCAAGAAATGTGTTTCATGGTTTCTAATCTGTCGACAAATAATAATGGATCTAATCCCTAAGTTTACTAGACATCATGTTCCTGTTTATATTTTGTAGTACAAATGTCAGGAAGATGCAGTGAAAGCAAGAGCAGCTCTGCACAAGACACGATGGCCACAGTCCAATCCAAAAATTCTTCTTGTAGATTTTGCCACCATAAAAGATGTAAGCCCTTAAATTTACTTTTTCTTGTTGTGTCGAATTATATAATTCATAGATATTCTACCTTTTATGTATATAAGGCTACATTACATTTTTTTGGATATGGTTACATTAGATACAAATTTTTATGGCGGTTGAAGACTTAACAATGAAATAATGTAAGTAATGACTAGGAATTTTTTTGTTTTCAATATTACCTGTTAACTGTTAATATGGCTGAGACATCTTGCACCCACTTAGGTAAAGCACAGGAAGTCTGAAGGTGATGTGCCTCAGCCTGCACCAGTCAAAAAACCCATTGACACTAAGAAACTGCAGGAACAAAAAGAGGAAGAAGAGAGGGAGAAGCGACAGAAGGTCAGAGAGTTGAGAGAAAAAGAAAGAGAAGAGAAAGAAAAGGAAAAGCGTGATGAAAAAGATAGGGCAAGAAAGAGAGAGCTAGAAAGAAAGAATCCAGTTAGGGAATGGGACAGAGATAAAATTCAACAGTTATCTAAGTAAGTCATAATTAGTGCGCACTAAAATTATCTTTGACAAAGTCATTTTAGTGGCACGCAGGTATATCTTTTTTTTTTTAGTATAAACTGTCCATTTCATTTTAAAATGTTGCTTCTTCTGAGTACCTACAGTTGGTCCACCAAGTAGTCACAAGATACATCCATCCTGAAACTGAGAAACATTGTTTGAAGTTGAATGCTTTTATCATAATTATGTAATAATTAAAAAAAAAAAAAAAGAAGAGTGCCTTTTAAATTGACAAATTATATCATGTTTTAATTCAGGTCTCGCTCCCGTTCTAAAGAAAGAGAAAAGCCCAGAAGGTCAAGATCTGTTGACAAGAGCCAAAGAAAACGCAGAGATCCTAGTAGAGAAAAGAAAGATGAGGAAAAAAAGAAAGATAAAAAACAAAAAGGTATTGCCAACTTGATAGCGCTTGATCAAAACTAAACTGGTACAATTCTTGTGAGTTTTTGTATGTTGGATATGTATTTAGCGGAGAAAAAAAAAATTGTTACATTTTTCTTTCTCAGAGACGAAATCTGAAGAGGAACCACCAGCGAAACTGCTTGATGATCTTTTCCGCAAGACAAAAGCTGTGCCTTGTATTTATTGGTTGCCTCTTACCGAAGAACAGGTTAGTGAAAATTGGTAATTTTGTAAACATTGTTACAATCTAGACAACAAATTATTATTGTATATACAGAGCTCATAGTTAACTAGTTTTATACAATTGTTTCTTCTATTTTCCCACTCAGGCTGTCCTGAGAGCTTTAAAAAAACAGGAGTTTGAAAAGGAGAGGCAGAAAAAAATAGCTGCTGCTGAAGAAAGAGAGAAGGAAGAGTTAAAAAAACGAGTGAGCAATTTTTAAAATTTTGAGAACTTCTGAGATAATATTAAATGCAAGTTCTGGTAATTTCATGCACCAGGATAAAAGAAAAGCCCTTTGATTAAAATACATTATTTTCATGTTCTTGTACAGGAAGCTGTAAGATTGGAGCGAATAAAAGAAAGAGAGCGAGAAAGGGAAAGAAGTCGAGAAAGGGAAAGGGAGAGAGAGAATCGCAGGCAAGAAAGAAGTCGATCCAGCAGAAGTGATAGCAGAAGTAGATCCAGGAGGAGGCGCTGAAAATAGAAATGCATATTTTGTTTGTCACAATTTTGTTTTGATTATTTAAAATATGATGCTGTTCTTTGTGATGTATCTGACAAGTGACTTAGAGCACAGTAACACAGTCACAACTGATGTGGTCCATTTTTTTTTAAAACTAGTTTCCTCATCTCACATTGACATTTGGAATCAAACAAAAAAAGGAATTTCTTTTTTTATGCTAATAAAAATATTTTAATATAAGAGTTGCTGGTTGGCGTGATTTTTTATGTTCTAAACCACAATAAAAGTACCGTACATTAATAGTACATTTTGAGTCAACTTACCTAAATGTAGTTCCCCTTTCAGACCTTCTGATCTATAGGGCAGAAGATGTAATGGTCATCTGTTTCTGTGGTTCACAGTTAACAAGGACGTCCTGTAGCCAGCACAACCACCCACCGCCTTTACTTTACCCCCTTCTGATGTCAGGTACCCATTAGAGCTGGGTGAATTTAGAGGTGCCCAAAGATACCAAAATTTAAAAAATTCCAGGATACAAACCCAGGTCTCTGGTTCAGAAGCGAAGCGCTTTACCACTTATCCACAGCACCATTAAATATATAGTTATTTATTAATATTATTCAAGCAAAATATTAGTGGGCTGTAACTTCTTTTATAGAGTTTCATATTTGTCCAGTCCTAATTATATAGGACATATTGTTACAATTATTTACCACCATTTCAAAGTGTACCCTATATAAAATAAAAACAAAATAGGAATTCAATAGTTACAGTAGACAAGTTTATTATAATGAGTTCAAAAGTATAATTCCAATAAAACCTTGTGAGTATAGCACCATATGGTATTGTGTAGAAATGGACGGCAACAATCATCTAATATTTCTAACATTATACATTATGACCTATACACATTCTAAAATATTTGTACAAAGATATATCAAAATAGAGAATTAATAGCATTATGGTCAAATAGTACTTATGTACAATTAAGAAAAAATGATGTCAAAATACAGCGAAATTCATATAACAGATTGAAGTTACAGATTTACAATATTGATTCTAAATTCTAAGGACATAATAAATTATTTAGGAAAAGAATATTTGAATACAAAAGAAATAGTACGTTTTCTAAATTCCAATGTAAGGTGAAGTGTAGTGAACGAGTATTGGTCTTGACCATTTCATCAGTATATATACACTTCAGAAAGCAAAAAAAATATAGCACTTGTACTTTATGCCTAACCCAGGATCAACTCCTGTTTTGGACATTTTTTTTGGACACACATGACCTAATTGATAGTACCCTGGTAAACAGTGAGCCTTCAGAATGAAAAGGAATGTTTTCAAGGGAACAAAGGTTCCGGGTGTTTCTTCAGAATGGCAGTTGTACAGTTTCAAGCTTAGGTTGTGTTAGCAGCAGCTGAGTGACATCTCCCAATAGGCAGGTGGAAGTCAAAGTTTACAACAAAGTTAAGTACAGAACTGAAAAAAGGGAAAATACAAAACAAACTGGCAAGGAGGTACAAACATGAGTACTAGAAAGTACTAATCTCTAGATCTAAATCTAATGTACTGTTAGCTATTCTAAAAACTCAAGCCATGTCTCAATTAGTCTAATGTGGGGGGGGGGGGGGGGAGAGTTTTCCAACACTAAACTTTACCTACTCTGACATTGTTAAGCTACAGCAGCCATAAGACAAAAATGTATGCCTCACTTTCTTGATTTTTACTTGGTGAAACTGAAATGTTCTTGTACATAAAATGAAAAAAAACAAAACAAACAGTGTTCAACCTCATCTATGAGAGCCACATATTAAAATGTTTCAAACACTCATGGACAGAATAACCATTGAGATCCAGAGAAACATTGACTAAAAAAAAAGTTTAGTAATGTACATGAATGTTTAGAATGGTGTATACCATTGAAAAGGAATCATAAGAATCAGATTGGAATAAAAGTTATATTTTCCTGTTTGATTTCTGGGATTAATTAAAAAGCAATTTGGTTATAGCTGTTTGGAAATGGAACTTTTTTCTTTACAATGATGCCATTCTAGAAAAGGACATTTTATATTATGATACCCAAATCCAATGGTAAAGCAAAAAGGAAACAGTTAATTCTAAGATAAAAATTCCCTTTAAGACCTTGAGGCACATTGAAGTTTCCTACTTCAACACAGGTGTTATGTGGCCAGGACAATGTGAAACCTGAATATTCACCAACCCAAGTCAGTTACCAGTACCAGTGTTGATGCAATGTTATGTTTCAGTAACCCACATAATATTGTCTATTACCCCCCCCCCACACACACACACACTTTTAGGGATACTGTATAGAGTAGGAAGAGTTGTGCTGCCCATGCATAGGGGACACAACTCTGGTAGCCAAGATGGCTGATTAAAGTTGTTATGATCTTAAATGTTCTTATGTCAAGTTTGTGAATTGAAATTAAACCTGGATGCTCACCAACCCAAACAGTAAGAAAAAAAACTTGGTTGATCTCAACCAGAATGGAAATTCTGATCACCACAATTCTCAATCTCAAGACGCTTAACTATCTACAATTCAGCCAACCCCCTAACCATAAACAAACAAGAAAAATATTTTTTTTTAAAAAAAAAAAGCTTAAGTGTAATTGTATTAATGAGTTAGGATCAGTCAGTTAATTAATTTGAAATACTTCTAGACGAACAATAATAAATCTGTGCGATTAGAAATATTTTTACCAATTGTTTTTGTTTTGCAATTTCATGCTTTTAACTTTCTCAATGCGCTATGATCCAATTACTTGTCTGGACCAGTTGGGAAAGGAGGGGAGGGGTAGAAAGAGGGAGGTATCTGGCTAAATGTTATGGTGATCAATTTTTAAATGCATTTCATATATATTGAACTTAAGGGCTCAAACCTCCTCAAGTAGGTACAATAACAACAGTGTCAGTGAAGTGCTTATAAAATCATCTAGTTAAAAAAACTACATAGTGTAAAGGGGACTAATTCAAATTATACCACCACATCTGTCAAGTATAAATTCTCTCCCTTGTTTGATACCAAACAAAATAATTAATTACCAATAGTTAATTTAATTAACTAATAAGTTACTGGTAATTAAAAAAACAACTGATTCTTGATTTTTCAGGGTACTAGAAATAATTGTGCAACATTTCAACCTGATCTGTGATTGGGTGTGGGAGAAATAATGTGAACAAACTTTATACAAGACAGACAGACAGAATGAGTTGATATAAGCTTTGTAAAAAAAAATAAAAGACATTTGCAAAAAAAATATTTAAAAATTGTATTTTCTGTCACTAAGATAAAAATTCTTCAGCCACAAGTACTTGTGGTACACAATTTTTAAGTTTTCAAAAAATATTTTAAAAACATTTTATATACATATCACATGAGTAGGCACTTGGCCCTGAGTTGTAAAGCCTTTATCTCCTATGTGGAAAGAATAAGGCAAAAATCTAATAGTGCAATTTTTGTTCAATGCAGCCATTGTTGAAGTACAGAGTGAAATGATCCTCCTCCATAAATATTCCTTTTTATATTTAGGATTTTATATTTAAAATGGGCATCAAATTCTATTTAGCAAAAAAATATACAAGCATCGATAGGAGTTGGGTAATAAATAACTCGTTTGGCTTCAGGATTGGATCATTTTTTATACATTTTCCACCACTAAAAAAAATGTGGTTAAAAATAGATTCAAAAACTATATAATATTCCTATTCTCACTGCTAAGCAGAGTCATCATCTGAAAAATGCAGCAGTTCTTCTTTTTCTATTTCATCTTTGAGTGCATCTGTTAGGTGTATATGGTCACAAAGCTTTCTGGAACCACACAGAAGTATTTCTTTCACCCGTTTGTTCTCAGAGTTGGCAGCTTGCCACATTGACTCTAAATCTTTTTCTACAAATCTGATGAGAGTTGATAATTGAGTGTCAATGGCATTACAAAATGTTTTCAATAAAAATCTATTTTTGTTTAAATATTTGAAAATTCTATAATTAAGAGTTTGCATAGAAATGATGTTAAAATATAGGAATAATGTATAAATATATATATTTTGTTTTAACAAAACTTTTTAGTTACAAATTCTACACATGACTCACTTTTTATCTTTTTCTAAAGATTCAATGATTTCTTCTTTTTCTTTCACCAACAGTCTAAGATAGTGAATTTCTCTTTCATACTCTTTCTTCTGATGATTAAAAGCCTCATCTTGTTCTTTTAGTCTGGGAAAAAAAAAATTTTCAATTTTTTTACTGATGTTAAAAGCAAGAAATAAAACTATAAGAAGTAAAGTTTGAATGTTTGTAGCGGTCAACAATTAATAAAAATAATCTTTACTATCGGTGAGGAAATTTGTTTTTACAGTTGTGCATTACAAACAAAAATATATTATTAAAGAAAACATTTTGTACCTTAGCACACAAAATCTACATCAGACCCAAATTTCTCTTCAAGATTATATGTGAAATGTACAACAGTAAGTTACATTTTGTTTGATGTTTTGATTGGCAAAGAAACAAAAGAGTTTTTGTTTTTTACACTATGACCAACTGCTTTTAGTCACAAGATGTCAGCTGAATTGACTATGGAATATCTTGGAAATCTGTGTGAAAATCTGACCCCCCCTCCCTTTCCCACTGTGTGTGCAGGACCCAAAGTTTGATAAAATTTGAAAACAGAAGTTACTTTGTCTTCAGCCAAACTTAACGCAAAAAAAATAAAAAATTAGCTCGTTGAAACATTTGAAGGAAACATTTTGCCATGCTAAGAACCAGAAGAGTTAGAAAATGGGTTAGTGACATTACACACTCTGCAGAAAGGCTGCGCAGATAATCACACTCTACATTGACCAAACAAAATTTAAAAAATCAAAACATATAAACTATAACATATTACCTTTCTGCAATAGTGTTTAGTTTAGCCGATGCCTTTAGCCGATATAGCTGTGAAAATAATTTAAAACATTTTGAAAACTAAAATTAAGTGAAAGCAAAAAAACTCTATATTCTGTTCTTCATTAGTTCAAGTTTTTACAAACAACAATTTGAAGTCAATTTTATAGTCAAATCTGAATAGCTATATACTAAATACGTTTTAGGCTTTATAGTTTCAATATGTTTTCAACATAATGATAGGGTTAATAGCCTAACTAGAAACAATACATAGACTGCATATTAACATAGTAAAATCAAAACATATGTGAAAAGAAGGTTGGATGGTAAATGTGTAAAAAAAGTAAAACTATGAAAAAAAAAAGTATTTTGTTCAGATAAAAAGATAATCAGAAAATTACTTTAAGTTTTTCTTCCATTTTCCCAACAGTTAAAGTTCCATGCATCATTTTGTTCACCGTCTGCTTGTTTTCCTCCTGCTGCTCTCTGGCCTGATTAAAGTATTTTCAAGACAAAAGAGTTCTATTAAGTTAGATGTATTAAATCTTTTGTGGTGGGAAACAACCAAATAGTTTTTTTGTTTTTTTTAAAGGATATTATAAGAGGCAGAGATTATTATATATTTAAGGATATTATATCCAATTGTGACATATTGTTTCAATTAAAATACATTCTGATAGCTAATCCCTTTTCAAAAGTTGCACTATCTACGCCTGAAATCTTGCCAATTTAAGTTCTTATTTAAATTAGCATTTAAAAAAAGAACTGGTATCAATAAAACTAAATGTAGACACATTTATACAATATGAAAGACAATAAAACTATTACATCTAAGATAAATTTAAAATCTCTTTTTTGGACCAAATCTTTTGTTTACACAAGCTTAAGTTGTAGTGAAGCTATTTTTGATACACTATATATTTAAAAAGTAAACAATTTCAACATGGGACAAAGCAAGTTGTTTTTTTTCAAAATGATCAATTTCATGAAACTATTGAGAGTGATGAAATTTATTACCCATTACTAAGATGTGCTGTGTAATTAGGATTAGAAACTTAAACTCTACAACTATTTCATTGGAAGCACATAAAGTGTGAACATTTCTCGAGGGATTAAGTTTAAACAAAACAAACTGAACTTTTTATTTTCTCGCAATATTGAAATATAAGATTGCGGTTTGTTTGGTTGTCAAAACTGAAACAAATCAACATAAAATCCCTTTTAAACCTAGAACCTGAAGACAATGAGAACACTTACTACTTTGTAAACAGTATCTCTCTCCAGAGCAACTTTTTCTGCCTGAAAAACAATTCAGGAAAATGAGAAATTGGTTGGTCATTTTGTTTATTTTTAATTTCAATCCAACAAAAACTCTATTTCTAACTACTTTCAGCTCACTGGCCTATATCACTGTATTCTAAAACATCCAGACTATCATAAGATTTAATCCTGACCCCCTCTCCCCCAAGTCCCTTTTCCAAACTTCTTTGAACATGTTGTTTTGTTTAACTTCATGTCCTAAGTATTCAGCTAATGGCACCCCCTTGATGTGTTTGCCTTGACTGGGACAGCGGAAGTGTTTCTGCCCTTTGTCATCAATAAGGGCAGCAATAAGGGCAGCAATAACATGGATGCTGATCTGAGTGAAATGCAAACAGGGAGGTATTGGTATAACCTTGCATTGCACCTTCATGGAGGACCTCAGGGCAGTTAATCCCCAGCTGGGAAGAGGCTGCAGACATTGCTGGAGACTGATTTCTATACAGTTTGATGCCCAATGTGCTGAATGGGAGGGGAGGATCTAAGTCTAATTGAGTAATCTATAAGAAGTCAGAGATTAACAAGATTTATTCAGTTGTATTTTAGAGTTCCTTAAATACTGGAAAGTTAAAAACATGAACAATGTGAATCAAACTTTTAAATCTTCTCATTTAGAAACATATCAGTTCATCTACAGCTTCTTCTTCTGTATGTCACTGAGCTACTTATGGGCACTGATATCCGTGATCGTATCATTTATTACAGACATTACTTCAAAAAAGTAGATAATTACATCCATGTGTCAATCTAGTCATGCATGTTAATTAATGACTTAAACTCTGCTAAGTTATTGGTTTTCCTGGCTGATTCAGGCAACCCATTCCATTCTCTATTTGTATTTGTACAATGTGTTCTAGCGTAAGGAATAAGAAATGTGCCTATATCTTTGTGTCTGAGTATTTCATTAGGCATTGTGATGAACAACATGTTTGCCTTCCTTGTTGTCATGATGGTCCTGTCATCCCACAATATCCTTTAGGACGTTTTGGCTAGGACATATTAATCTTCATTTCTTAGGGGAAGTCTGAAACCAGTAAAAAAACAAATAATTGCTGAACAGATAAGTAGCTTAGGCAGTGTATTAGCTTCCCCAACTCTCGAAAATTTAAAAGCAGATTAATGATGCCTTAAATATTGGCTACCACTCAAGATTGGCAAGATATTTATATGTTGACACTTACTACTTTGATCACGTTTGCCAACTGCTCCTGAGTTATCTTCTCCTTGTCATCCGACAGTTCTATAGCTTGATGAAGGACGGCCATTTTCTGTTGAGCTTGTCTGGAATGATAACATTTCAGTGTCTAAGTGCATTGTCAGTTGTATGACCAAATAGCAAGTACCAATAGAAGTTAAAGATCATGTCAGGGCCAGCAGGCAAAATAGTGCTCACAAAAAAAATGTAAAATGCATTCTTGTACCTCAGAATGAAGAAATACTTGGCAGTTAGGGCTCAACCAAATAAAATGCTGGGGGAGTTTAAAGCATTTCCTCAATTCTTTATTGTGACTAATGCAAATTTGCTCAAGTATTTACTAAAGATTCAAAATAGAAAACACCAAACTGTGGGAGATGGGTGAACAGAGAAATATAGAGGTGCAGATATTAGAGAGAAAGTGGAGATACCAACAACAGGGTTAGACAAACCTTAGAGTGGAACCCCCAGGGCACAAGACGTAAAGGAAGACCAAAAAAGAATGTGGCGAGGCAGTGTACTAGATGACGCCGAGAGGACAGGAAAGAGCTGGGAAGCCATAGAAAAACTAGCACGAGACTGTGGAGAGTGGCATGTTTTTTACTGAGGCCCTGATGTTCCCTGAGTAACGCAACGGAAAGATGATGATTTACTACACATTGAACATTTTATAAATGTATTACATTCTCCAAAAAATAAATAAATATTTGGATAATAAAAGAAAAAACAAAACCTACAAATTTAGTGATTCTGGGAAAAATGAACAATGCTAATCAACTTACTTGACTGACTTCTGCATGGCCTTCATTTCTATCTTTAATCTTTTATTCTCTGCTGTCAGTTCTATGATGTGCATAGCTTGTCTCTTTCTTTCTTCTTCTGAGGCCTGCAGAACAATTAAGATTGATTACATCTGACAACAGACAGTCAAATATATAGACTAACCAATGAAACACTTTTTATTCACTCATGTTTTGCTGTTTACTCTTCTATAGAAAACAACAACCCAAAAAGGTTGTTACAAAACTGTATGAGGTTTCTCTTCATAAGAAACTTGTGATTTTCAGTTTTAAAAATCTAAATATAGCACATTTTCCAATTTCCTGAGATTTTGCATCTGTACACCAAATAAAAGGTACTAGAAAATTCCTTATCACCAGTTGTTGGGCGCTTCCATGCTGTGTCTTATTCTGATAAGTCAAACGGAGGCAACACTCAAAAAATAAAATCCAACTTAAATCTCTATGTTCATAAAACCAGCCGCTCTACAAAGCCATCAAAAGTAGTCTGTTTACATTTTGCTATTCTTCCTAAAATCCTGGCCTTGTTTTTACCACTTGCCTCATTGTTTCTAAGTTAAAACTTTCCCTTTCTATGAAACAAATAACTAATTCCTAATCATGTCATAACAATTATCTTTCTATTTTGTTTATAATTTCTGGGTAAATCAAAAAAAAAAAAGGCAGACGTCTTGACGCCTCTTCTAAATGTTAGATCTAGATTCCAGAAAAAACTTTAATAGAAAATGATTATAGTGTGCTTTCACTTTTCTTTTTGCATAGAGAGAATCAAACACTATAAATATCAAAGAAAAACCTTTTTTTTTTAGGTTATTAATTTTTAATGCTGGTAAAAAGAGTCTAGATTTTAGATCAAAACTAGTGTGTTTATAAGGCTGTATCTTTAAAAATAATGTTTAAACTTCTCATTTTGAATGGCCTAAAATGTGCAACTAAGAACACATAATCCTTGTTTAGACTCAATTCGTAGATCTGTAGATACGACTTAATTTCATTTTTTTTTAAATGGAACAACTGAAGTTGTTCATTCATAAAAAGCCAAAAATTGCTATTTTCTAATCATTGTTATTAAACAATTCAACAATCAATAGTTAATAACAATGGCTTAGCTACAGATTTGGGGCCCCAGTGGGCTTGACCTCTTTAGGGACCCCTGTATTTTGACATTCAACTTGAGATAATGGCGTAATATTTAATGTAAATGTAAAAATAAATTTGGAGACTCTGGGGGATTTTGAAATTTGGACCTCCCCCCTCCCTCCCACCCTAGCTACGCTACTGGTTAAGAAAAGTGTTGAACTGAGAGAAAGTGCAACTCTACCTTTAGTTTTATATTCACTGCTTCAATTTCAATCTGACATTTTTCTTGCTCCTCAGTCAAACATCTGAAAGTAAAAACATTTCATAAGTTTTGTTACAACTCAGCTTCCTTACATACAACTTACTATGTTATTGGAGATTGGTACCAATGGTAAATAACTATAAATAGCTAGTTTGTTACACAGATTATAGGAAATGTTGATCATTGAAGTATTTTAAATGTTTATGATTTTTTTTTTTTTTTGCAATTTGTAAAATTTTATTTCTAAGCTCTTTCTTTGGTAGGGACCTGATGACACTAGTAGTCCATACTACCAAACAATTAAAGAGACCTGATGACACTAGTAGTCCATACTACCAAACAATTAAAGAGACCTGATGACACTAGTAGTCCATACTACCAAACAATTAAAGAGACCTGATGACACTAGTAGTCCATACTACCAAACAATTAAAGAGACCTGATGACACTAGTAGTCCATACTACCAAACAATTAAAGAGACCTGATGACACTAGTAGTCCATACTACCAAACAATTAAAGAGACCTGATGACACTAGTAGTCCATACTACCAAACAAGTAAAGAGACCTGATGACACTAGTAGTCCATACTACCAAACAAGTAAAGAGACCTGATGACACTAGTAGTCCATACTACTAAACAAGTAAAGAGACCTGATGACACTAGTAGTCCATACTACCAAACAAGTAAAGAGACCTGATGACACTAGTAGTCCATACTACTAAACAAGTAAAGAGAGCTGATGACACTAGTAGTCCATACTACCAAACAATAAAAGAGAACTGATGACACTAGTAGTCCATACTACCAAACAAGTAAAGAGACCTGATGACACTAGTAGTCCATACTACCAAACAAGTAAAGAGACCTGATGACACTAGTAGTCCATACTACTAAACAAGTAAAGAGACCTGATGACACTAGCAGTCCAAACAACCAAACAAGTAAAGAGAACTGATGACACTAGTAGTGCATACTACCAAACAAGTAAAAAGATCCGATGACACTAGTAGTCCATACTACCAAACAAGTAACAATTCACTGTCAAATCAACCATTAGTTGCATAGAGGATTTTTAGGACATTCTGGAGCTCTTTTAGCTTTAACTCTTTCTCTCCTCAATGACACTCCCAACAGATTTCATCTGTCCCTAGTACGTGGATCAATGCAGGCATCTTTGATTCTTTAAATTTTTTTTTTGTTTATTTTTCTTCTGTGTTTTTACAACCTCAATCTTGAATAGTTTCCCTTTGCTAAACAACCAGAATTTCCTTCTTACAACATGACCAAACAATATTTTTTTAACATAATTTAACAGAAAAGAAGACCTGTACATTTTCACACTTTAATACATTGTCACTATTAAGCAGTGGATTGTAAAAATTTTGATGGGAACATATGCAGCAACGATAACATGAAATATCTTTTGGTGAAGTGTGGAAGTGTTTGTGTGGTGTACCTTTTAAGGTCTGCTATGGTGTTGATGTGTTTGTGTTGTGTACCTTTTAAGGTCTGCTATGTTGTTGATGTGTTTGTGTGGTGTACCTTTTAATGTCTGCTATGGTGTTGATGTGTTTGTGTGGTGTACCTTTTAAGGTCTGCTATGGTGTTGATGTGTTTGTGTGGTGTACCTTTTAAGGTATGCTATGGTGTTGATGTGTTTGTGTGGTGTACCTTTTAAGGTCTGCTATGGTGTTGAAGTGTTAGTGTGGTGTACCTTTTAAGTTCTGCTATGGTGTTGATGTGTGTGTGTGGTGTACCTTTTAAGGTCTGCTATGGTGTTGATGTGTGTGTGTGGTGTACCTTTTAAGGTCTGCTATGGTGTTGATGTGTGTGTGTGGTGTACCTTTTAAGGTCTGCTATGGTGTTGATGTGTTTGTGTGTGGTGTACCTTTTAAGGTCTGCTATGGTGTTGATGTGTTTGTGTGTGGTGTACCTTTTAAGGTCTGCTATGGTGTTGATGTTTGTGTGTGGTGTACCTTTTAAGGTCTGCTATGGTGTTGATGTGTTGTGTGGTGTACCTTTTAAGGTCTGCTATGGTGTTGATGTGTGTGTGGACATTAACTTGTGAGCCCAGTTCAAGGGTCATCTGATCATGCTTGTGCTTGAGCTCACGGAATCGAACCCTCAACTCTTCAAGCTGGCGTTCAGTGTCAGCTTTCTCAGCCTCACTTAAAGAAACTTTCCTTGACATTCTAGAAACTAGAAAACAATGTATAGAAAAAAAGTAAACTTCAAGATGAAAAATTACTTAGCTTAGCAGCAGATTTTACATTGACAACTCAAAGACTGGATTGAAATGAATGCAGTTTTATGTGTGAGGCCCATCCATTCTTTGAAGTTTTCACATTACCTTGGGTTATATGGCCTTCTTCAGCCATGAAACAACTATTCCATGAGATGAATGCCAGTGTTTTAGCTGTCATTGGAACGAAGTCACCCACTCATCATTCCCCCCTTTCCATGCAGCTGATGTATACAAAGGAGCGGCAAGTTCCGATACAGTTTGGGGTCAGTGGCGAGGCAGTCTCTGTTAGGGAGTCCTGCAAACTGCTTAAGGGTTGCTAGTTCCTGATTTTTCCTATAGGTTGACTCCCAAAGCCTTTACCATGTGGGTAGCCAGCCATGGCTAACGAGCCCCTCCTGCCCGAAGCTCACTGGTTAAGGCGCCAGTTACTCGCCTTTGCCCTTCCTCCTATAATAAAAACAGTTCCGCCGGACACAATATCTGAGCCACACGTAAAGGCCAGGAGTTGGACTGGTTTCAGAGGCTATTTGAGACGCATGCCATTAGGAAGCATTTTATAGGTAGTGGAGTGCTTACATCCATTACCACTTTAGGCAATGACAACCTTGCAGAAGCTTGGGATGACTGTTTAAAAGGACCTAAAAGTTCTTTAATTATTTTTGTTCTTGAATAATTATCAATAAACGTTAAAAGCTATGTTGGAAACTATATTTTTTTAGTTGGTTTCCTATGCCTGTGAATATAAATGTTATTAAGGAATCGAAAACCAGTATTATAAATATTTTTCAAAAAATTACTTTTATATTGTGCAACATTCATGTATTTCTAAATTAAAAACATTACTTTAAGTTCAAAAAGATTTTTTGGTGACAAAGTGGCAGGTTCTCCATAAAGACAAATGTTTGTGAGCGCTGGTTACAATACATTGTTATAGTATCCACTCAAAGGGTAAGGTTGTGTACCTACTTTCAGCCATGTGTGCATTATGGATGTCCCTAGACTTGTTGGCCTGCACCTCCAGCTGTTCCAGTAGCACCTGGTTCTCTTCCAAGACAGACCTGGCCTGCTCCTGGAGTTGTTGCCTGGTTGGATTAACACATTCAAACAGTAGGTCAATGCAACTGAAGCTGAGTTAATTACTAACAAGTAATAAGACCTATGTTAGAAAAAGTTTCCACCACTTGTCTAAGTCCTTACCATTCTAACCTGTCTCCAGGACCCCCTGATATCCTCAGTCGCTCATTTTCTTTCAGAATTTCTTCAGTTTTTTTCTTGAGGGTTGCCAGTTCTTTCTGTATGATCCAACATTTAACAACATTGAATAATAAACATTATTTTATTTTTATTAGAACCGAAATTATAACTACTTTTCCTTATAATTAACATATGTTGAAAGGGAACCCTTGCTAATAAAAATACCAAAGAGTGGAGATCTATCACAATGTGAGAAATGGCGAGGCATCACTTTGTTGTCAGTACCAAGCAAGATTTTCAGCAGAATCTTACTAAACAGAATAAAGGGAGCATGTGATGAACACCTAAGGGAAGAACAGGCTGGATTCATAAAAAGGGAGATCTTGTACTGACCAAATAGCAACACTCAGAGTAATTGTAGAATTGTCGAATGGCAATCTCCTCTCTATGAAACTTTTGTCAACTTTGAAAAAGCTTTTGATAGTGTCGACAGAGAATCTATCTGGACTGTAATGAGACATTATGGGATCCCCAATAAAATAATAACCATAATCAAGAACAGGGATGTCTTCTTTCACCACTCCTGTTCCTTCTAGTATTGGATTGGGTCACAAAAGAAGCCTATGCTAACGCAGGGAAAGGAATCCAATGGACTCTCACGTAAAAGCTGGAAGATCTGGAATTCAATGATGACATAGCCCTATTATCACACAGACTACAGGATATGCAAGAAAAGGTCACAACTTTCAGCGAAGTAGGAAAAAGAGTAGGCCTCAAAATAAACCACCAAAAAACTAAAGTACTTAAAGTAAACAATAAACAAATTGGAGACATAGTACTAGATTCTCAGACAATAGACCAAGTAGAAAATTGTATGCACCTTGGGAGTGTAGTCAGTATATCAGGTGGAACAGATGAAGACATTAAACGCCGTATAAATCTAGCGCGTCAGACATTTACACAGCTAAAACCAACCTGGAAATCTCCTCACATCTCAAACAAGACTAAACTAAGAATCTTTAATTCTAATGTCAAGGCTGTCCTACTGTATGGTTCTGAAACATGGAGAACAACTGAAGCCATCAACAGATGCCTGAGAAATATCCTAAAAATACACTGGTATGACAAAGTAGAAAACACCAAACTGTGGGAGATGAGTGGACAGAAAAATATAGAAGTGCAGATCTTAGAGAGGAAGTGGAGATGGATTGGTCACACCCTTAGAAAAGATACCAGCAACAGAGCTAGGCAGGCCTTAGAGTGAAACCCCCAAGGAACAAGACGCAGAGGAAGACCAAAAAGAACATGGCGATGCAGTGTACTTGAAGAAGCAGAGAAGACCGGGAAGAGCTGGGAAACCATAAAAAAACTAGCAAGAGACCGTGGAGAGGCTAGGGGTTTCCTTGGGGAACTCAAAGGAATGATGATGATGATGATGAAAGGGAACCCTAATAAAAAGAAATTGCACACAAACCCTTAAAATTTTGAGCAGAATTCAGTATAGACTACATATGAAGGTGGGGGCAGTGACTGATTAGTTAAGCGCTTGGCTTCCAAACCTGGGGTTTTGAATTTCGGGAATTTCAGGGCACCCCTGAGTCCAACCAACTCCAATGGCTACCTGACTTGAGTTGGGGAAAGTAAAGGCAGCTGGTTGTTGTGCTGGCCACATGACGCCCTGATGGTTAACCATTGTCCAAAGAAACAGATAACCTTTACACCATCTACCTTATACATCCCAAGGTCTGAAAAGGGAACTTTTTTTTTTAACATGTCAAGGTGCCAAAATAAATTGGCACACTCAATCAAAAGTCCATGTGAAAGGTTTTTGGCAATAATAAGGCTCTTTGAACCAACAAGTTAGGCATTAGTAGTAATACATTAGTCAATGAAGTACCTTGCACTCAATAAGAACTTGATCTTTAGCTTCCAGTTGGTCATCATAGGC
Organism: Biomphalaria glabrata; assembly: GCF_947242115.1. Classification (NCBI taxonomy): domain Eukaryota; kingdom Metazoa; phylum Mollusca; class Gastropoda; family Planorbidae; genus Biomphalaria; species Biomphalaria glabrata. The sequence goes on along the minus strand of NC_074717.1, from coordinate 8,891,934 downwards.
CAGGAATAAAGGAGCCAGGTATTTGGTGCTAATCTGAATAAAGTGTTTAAACAAATAAACTGTATAAAATCCTCAATGCTGCTAGTAAGATCATTGGCAACAAAAAAAAACCCATTGCACACCTAAAAACATTGCTAGAAAAGCTATTAAGATTTTAAACATACCCCCTCCCCCTTTTATGTTTCGGGATTTTAACATTTTACCATGACAAAGATATAAGACACCCTTCTCAAAACAATTAGACAAAAGAACTCCTTTTTCTTTGGCAATTAAATCATTACCACCAACTTACTTTTAACTTACTACTGTAAATTTCAGTTTCAATGTTTAATAGAAACTGTAGTATTAACAAATGTTAAGTGTGCTATCATATACATTGTTTCCTTAATTAAGTATTATTAAGTATAATGCACAAAAATTGTACAACAAATTTTCTAACAGATTATACATATTATCATTATTATTATTATCAAATTAAATATAGCTTTTAAATAGCGCTACTTTCATGCTTAAAGTATGCTTAGAGTGCTATGGTTTAATCTCATTTGTGGACTGTGTGGGGGGTTGGGGGAAGAGGGGTATCTGGGAGAAGGTTTTCCATGCTGCCTTTAGGCGCTCAGTATACACAACTCTGCCCGGGTTGGGTGTCGAATCTAGAGCCCCCTTCCATAGGTAACCAAGCCAAGCCAAGTGTACTTAACCTCTCGACCACGCTTCCCACTAACAATGTTATTTATAGACTACTCAATAAGACTTGATTCTATAATAAAATAACATTCTTAGTGATTCATAAGTAAGAAGTGAAGTGACCATTTACCAGCCATGATGGCACAGGACCTTGTGGGGGAAGACCATGAACTTCAATAGCCTGCAGAAATTTAAAAACATGAATTTTCATTCTTGTGGAGTTTCTAATAGAATATATTTTAATAATAAATAATTAATAATGAAGTACATTAACAAAGTATCAGTAAAAAAAAATACATTAGAGCTATTTATGTCTACCTGATATCAAAACTATTGAAAAAAAAAATTTAAAAAAAGAAAATGAAAACATGAAGCTTAAATTCTATTTAAGTGATGCCGTGGTTGGCGAATGGAGAAACTGCCCCAGGCCTTAGGGGGGGGGGGGGGCACGCTAAAGAGAATCTTTTGTTATTGTCAGCACATTGCACAAATATTTATAACTTGTAGACACTCCAGGGCAGATAAATAAATAATTTATCTTCTTTTAAAAAAAAAAAATTTAATATAAACAGATTCATTTTGACCTGTTTAACTTGTGCACTGTCAACAGGTCTATATTTAGCTTCCATCTCGCTGAGTGACACATTCAAGCGGTGAACTGTAGACTTCAGGGTCTCGTTTTCATCTTTCAGTTGTCGCTGCACATATAACTCTTTGGCACCATCTACACCTAAATACATTTGTAAAAGATGGAGATGATGTCTACTTTTTGATTGCGCTAATTTGCCATTAAGAAAAAAACAAAAAAAACAAAAAAAAAAAACATTTCAGGTGAAAGTCATGCCAGTATATAGAATGCCTCTACCTCATGAAAATTAAAAAAAAATAAATACAAAATTCATACGCACATAGTATTCAAGATTGTTGGACTATTTTGACTAAGAAAGGGATTTTTGTTTCTTGGGGTCACCATAGCATACCTAGACTGAAGCCTAACCCTGTAGTTAGTTTATGTGGATAAAAAAAACCTGAGTTCCACCAGCCCCTACTATCCTGCAAAACAAAAAGATTAGTTTGAGTCTCAACCACTGAATGGTTGTCAGCCATAAACCAGGTGGTGCATGTTGCTATAAACTTGTATTGTGCTATAATGTGAAAGTGTATGTCCTAAAAATGAAATGTTGGTATGAAATCCAATAAGGCCCATGACATGAGTTGGACAAAACTCTATGGTGGATAATTGTTTCTCAAGTTACATACCCTAGTGTACGCTACAAGCCATGCTTAAGTAAAGTTCCCCTTGTGATCTACAGGTCAGATGATGTAAAGGTCATACTGATTTAATATCTCAAATAACTTATATATGAAATGAAGAACATTTCTGGTTTCAACAAAACCCAAGGTAAGTAATAAGACTTTGTAAGTTAGACAATGTTGCTTCAACATAAATGACAATATTAAGTAAATGTAACCCATAGTTTAGAAAACAGCTTAAGTAGTAGTTATCTTTATTTTGTGTAACGCTATAATTATCTTAATTCACTGTTTTAGTTGGAGCTGTGGTGGCTGAGTAGTAATGCAATTGGCTTCCAAACTGAGGGTCCCAGGTTTGAATCCTGGTGAAGACTGGGATTTTTAATTACATGATCTTTTGAGCATCTGGGTCAATCCAGCTCTAATGGGTAACTAACATTAGTTGTGGAAAAGTAAAGGCGGTTGGTCGTTGTGCTGGCCACATGACACCCGCGTTAACCATGGGTCATAGAAACAGATGTCCTTTACATCATCTGCCCTATAGATCGCAAGGTCTGAAAAGGGAACTTTACTTTACTTTATTGTTTTAGTTGCAGTATGCGCATCGCATTGATAAACCTTGATCTTAAGAGATAATGATGGACAACCCACGAAACTAAAATGAGGTCACAAAATCTATATTTTATAAAGATGGTTATAGACAACCTCTGATTTATATAAAAAAAAATTATTTAACACTAAAACTAGAATGAAACTTGCACAAATTGAATGGGAGGAAAACCCAGGTCTTACTTCCATCCCTTATAGCCTCTGCCACATCTCTTAGAGAATGAATTTCAGAGAGCAATTCTTCATTGTGAGCTTTAAGTTCCAGAACCTCCATCTCACTTCCTCTGGGAGTCCTGCTCTGCAGAGATTGTCCACCTGAGGAAAAATCCACCAGAAAATAAACTTTAAACTTAAAAATAAAAAAAAACTGTATTTGTAATTACACTCAAGCATGATCGAAGAGAAAAAAAATTATTAATTATGCTTATTGCCTATCTGAATGTTATTAAATGTAGTTGTCAGTCAAATTGCTGCTTTTATACAAACTATGTGTTGCCTTTGAATAATTTGGATGCCAAATATAAGGTTTAAAAAGCCTGATCTTTTGCATTGCTCTGGATTGAACAATTTTGTGCAATTTTAACCAGCTCATAACTAAGACTTTTTCAATATTTAAAAAAAAAATTTTTAAAGCTGAAATTTTAATTTTTTTTTATGGATACTTAGATTTGGATACAGGATTTGCTTTAAACAATGAACATTTTTCTTCTTCTGTAAAGTTAAATAAAATATTAATTTTATTATTATTATTACTTTTTACAAATATTAGCAAACACAAAATTATGAATTGTTATTAATTCTAGAATGTACTGCGTACCATCTTAACAGTTAGCTTTAGTTTGAGCACTGTCTTTAGATTTTGTAAATGAGTTTGTTAGATAATGAACATAGAAACATCAAGAAATTATTAATTAAGCGAAAAATAAAAAGACATAAAAAATGTTTCTAAAAATTTTTTTTAAATAGTAAAAATGATTATTTCTTAAAAGTTTACGTTAAGACTTTCATATCTAAATATTTTAAAACTGACATTAATTTGAAAATAAAGCATATCAGATTGAGATTTTAACAAATATTATTTATATTTTTAAAAAATAAAGTGGTGCAATAATTTTCCATGTAAGCAAAGTTATAAATGCATAGAAAAATAGTTATAAATAACAATGTATTAGATATGGTTGATTAAGAAAAATATAACAACTGCTAATGAATCATAAGTAAGATGGTTCCGATATTTAAAAAATTATTATTACAAAATATTTGGAAGTTTTTGAATCTCTCTAAAAAAAATGTTTTTTAAAGCTCCCTTCAAACTTTTATACATTTCTAATTACAAAATTACATTTATAGAAGAAAACACCTTGGAAAATTCAGGGGAAGGGGGGGGGAACAATTATGGTGTTTGAAAAAAAAATTGACAACATATAAGAAATTATAAAAATGATGTTGAAGAATGGCTACAAGCTATGAAATAGATTAAAAACATTTTTGACATTTTAAATATACGTAGTTTTAAATAAAAAAGGTTTTTAGGAACAACCCTAAATTAACATCTTATGCACTACAGACATTCCTTCCAAAAAAAAAAGATAATTATGCCTAATGTATATCCATGTGTTAATCTAGTCCTGCAGGCTCATGCCAAGTGATTGGTTTTCCTGGCTGACTCAGGCAACCCATTTCATGCTCTACTATAACTAGGAAAGAAGGAGCACCTGTACTTATTTGTCCTAGCATGTGGTATACAAAAAATGTCTTTATCTTAGTGTCTTTTATAAGTATTTTATTAGGTTATCTTTTTGTATTTGTAATTTACTGTTCATTGTTTTTTGTATTATTGCTACTTTGATTTTTAGTCTTTTGACCTCAAGAGTCTCTAAGAATAATGTATAAATATTTCTAAGGTATTTTTATAACCTTTTTTACTGGCTACAATCAGCTCTTCCACAACGCTGTTATCCAGAAGGATGGGTTTCTTAGCATCTACTTTGTCTTGAGGATGAGATTCCATCACTGTTGACCCTTGCACTGCCTTCTTGCTGCTTCTTGTCACAGGGTCAGTTATGCTAATGAGCTCTGGGCTCCTCCCACCCTCACCTTCCTCTACACTGACTATAAAAGAAGGTCAGAGCATAACATGGGCAGAAATGAAAGAATCAACGGTAAGCACAAGTTAAACAAAAAAACAATTTACTGCTATATCTAAATCAAATGATTGTCAAAATAGGCATACAACATTTTAGTCAAGGGTGCGCGGTGGCTGAGTGGTGAAGCGCTTGGGTTCCAAACCTGGGGGTCCTGGGTTCCAATCTTGGTGAAGACTGGGCTTTTGTATTTCTGGATTTTTAGGGCACCCCTGAGTCCACCCAACTCTCTGACATGGCCACATGACATCTTGCTCATTAACCCTTGGCCAAAGAAACAGATGACCTTTACATCATTTGCCCTATAGTATGCAAGGTCTGATAGGGGAACTTTACTTTACTCTTTAAAAAAAATAGCATTGTAAAAACAACATTGAAAGCTGATGTCAAAAGAAATTTAAAAAATGTTCAGAAATTATTTTTTTTTAAAATTTGTCTTTCTATTTGTCTAAAACATTTTTGATTCAGACTTTAAAGACATTATTCTATTAAATTTGAGATTTTCGCAATAAATTTTCAAATTGAAACATTGTCAAGGACATATGCTAAAATATCACTGTTGCCAGCTAACTAAATAATAAAATTAGTTTGTGCAACAAGCCAAAATATGATTCTTCGGTGCTGAAAAGTGGCCATAAAATATAAACGTTTTAAAATAAATAGTTTATCCACATTTACATTTTCTGTACACCAGAAAAACACCAAATAGCTAGCTGTTTATAGTTATTCACAATTAATAAAAATCTCTAATAATATGAAATTGATAGGTATTCAATAAGAATTTTTTTTTTTTTCGTAACATATTTTGTAAAAATGAATAAAAAATGGCTCACTTAAAAAGTTAAAGTCAGTACACTAAAACTAGGGGGGTACTATCTAATATGTATTAAAAAGCAACAACACCAAACAGAAAAAGAAAATGTATAAAGTATCCACTCATCCAGCCAAATAAAAAAAAAAATTGTTATTTATAGTATGGAGCGATTGAGAAGCTTAATGATGAGGATCTACACAGCATACACAGCAAATTAAATTCCATCTCTAACCCTGTTGCTCTGGATAGCAAAACAAATATGATAAATTGAATTGCCTTACGTGGTCTGCTTGAGCCACGGCCACTGTCTGCTGGAGTGCTTCCTGGATACATCTGCGGCGAATTGGTGCGGACATCTTTTGTCATCTGCACATAACAAAAGAAAAAATATGAAGTTGAATTTATAGAAAGGGAAATTATATGATAACGTATGTTCCTTCAGAATGGAAAATTATTACATTCAACCCCAAACAGGGATGGGGGTTTGAACTCAGGGTGACATGGAGACAGTTCTGAGCACAAACCACATGACCAGGCTGCCATCCATGTTTAGCATTTCTTAGTTAAAGTCAATATATGAATGGAGTTTGTTTTTAAATGTAGGCAGAGTTTGTACATTTTCTACATCTAATGGAAGCTAATTATTGATTTTCGTGCTAAATAAATGCTCATCTGTTTCTGCATCCAATGAAATGAAATAGAATTATAAGGCCAGGCCAGCTACTAATAATAATTGATTTTCTGAATATGAATCATGTATTCGAGTTATATGGACTTATGTAATTCTAATATTTCAAATGAAAATCATCTCCAACAAAATTTGAATCCAGGTTTTTTTTTTTACTTATAACAGTTTTGATCATTGTTAAAAGTTTGCTTTTTCAAGTTTACAGTAACTTATAGATGAGGAAAAAAAAAATTAGTGTTGTATTGTATATGGCTTTACTGTAAACTTTGCATTTTCTTGCAAATTCTCCAAATAATAATCAGTAAAATTCTACACTTCTATGACCAATGTCAAATTATGGGGATAGCAAAACAACAATCACTACTTTATCTCTCTCCAGGTGGTAGCTGGTACCTACGCAAGGCAGAATAACTTCAAAAACTTCTGATCAGACTTCTATTCCAAAGAGCCAGGTACTCAAACTGATACCACTGAACCAGCAGCCTAAAGCTCTACAACTTGGCCATCCCACCCAATTAGGATTATTTAAGAATTTAAGATTCAAACTTTAAAAAAAAAAATAAAAAGCTTGTCACTTACAAAGTCATTGGGCTCTGGTGGCATGTTGTAAATCTTTTTCAGTTCAGTCTGTACATCTTGCTGTGTCCTTGACATTGACATAGAGTCAGTCTCATCAACAACAGGAGTAGACTTCTGCAAAGCAAACAGTTCATTAGTTTCTATCTAAAATTCGGACAGTGTTGCTAGCCTAAAATTTTTTTTTTTACAAAGCTTATATTAACTCATTCTGTCTGTCTGTCTGTCTGGGTGTAGTCTTTTACACCTATTTCTCCCATTTTCCATTTCCATTCTTGAAATTTAGCATAATTATTCATTATCAAAGAAAACACATGAATCAAATACAAAAAATAATTAATTAGTTCATCAATTAGTTGTAATTAGTTAATATTGTTTTAAATAGAAAAACTTACTATTTAAGGGGGGATGATCATTGTAATAGTTAGAGATATGGCAGTAATTGAACAGTGCTTTCCCTTCACTCAATATAAGCTATGTTTTTTAAAAGTATTTTTCATATTTTTTTGTTTCTATTTAGTTAAATGAATGATATTACACATATTAATAAGCAAACCTTATCAGTTTGTTATATCTAGTGACACTTAATTATTCAAAATGGTTAAAAAAATAAATATTTGTTGGAAGTTGAGGCACCACACAAGATCTGTCGATCATCTTTCTCCAGTTCTTTCTTGTGTTTTGTCTTGGATAGAATCTCTTTCAATGGCAGGCCGATTCATTCTTTTATGTTGTCTACCCATTGCATTCTCTGTCTGCCTCTTCTTCTTTTTCTGTGTACTAAAGGAAAGTCTTTGTAGGCCCCAAAGACCTTGTAATATGGCCATAGAGTTTTAGTTTTCATTTTTTTTTACAATAGTTAGCAGGTCATCAAGGGGTCCAATCGCTGTAGTAACCCTGTCTCTCATCTCTTCGTTTGAGATGTCATTTTAAAATGTGATTCCCAGGATCCTTCAGTAGCATCTCAATTCCATTGCTAAGATCCTCCTCTCTAGCTCTGCAGTCAGTCATAAAAACAATACTGCGAGCTGCACTAAGCTCCTGGCCACTTCAGCAATACTCAGAGTAAATTATTATATAGAAGCTATCTACGTATTAGCCCTAACAGAGCATTATATTATATTGTTTCAACATGGAGTTTTGCCAAAATGTTGAGTTATATAACTAGTGTGTAGTAACTCAATGAACTCTTTATTTTGTGTCTGTTCTATTTATGTCCTTGTAATCACAAAGAATTTCAATAAGGATTAATAAAGCAGTCTTAGTCTTAGTCTCTTAGAGACTACAGCGCCAGGCAGATATTATTTATATTTATATCACTGCCTTGGAGGTAAAATATACAAGAAGGATGTGAGTTAATTCCCAGCCATTTCTTAAACAATGTTTGTGTATTTTAGGTTAAACACAAATGTGGTTTGACAATGAAACAGGGTGTAGATGTTTGCAACACACTATGAGATAAGGATTAATTTGTCAGCTAATTACAACTTGTCTATAACTATTGCAACAACTTTGTTTTTTTTAAAGGGAGATTGAAAAAAAAAACAAAAAAACTATTACCCCTTTTCCTTTTCCTTTGTTTTTCTTCATTGGGGTGGCATAAAGGTCAGACACATTGCCAATTTGGCTTGAGTCACCTTGTCCTAAAAACTCTAGGTCACCTTGGTTTAAAAAAACAACAAGTAAATTAGAAATCAAACAAATGTATATGTTAATCTAGTCACTAGATTTTTAAAGCTTTCCATAAACAACCTTTCAAATGAAAATACTTTTCTTTTTAAGTTTAAATTAAAACTCCATTTTTAAAGACTAAATAATATTTGCAACTACATACTTAAGAATATATTTTATATATTTTATATATTTTAGATATTTAAGAGCAAAATCCTATCTTTTATTCTGGAGGTCAATACATCTTATCAAGTTATCATGGGAAAAGAAAAAAAAAGGGGGGGGGTGGAAAGAAGCAAAAAATATACAAATAATTTCATTTTGGTGACATATTCTGTTGTAATAATGCTAGGACAAACATAACAAACTTGTTTCTGACACGAATTCCAAGCAGTTGTTATGAAAGCCATTTGCAATGGCCACCAAAACAAAAGTTTAAAAAATTACCAAAAACTAATTCATAAAATCCAGCTCATTCAAAATTCTGGAGGGGAATATTTAATACCTTTAATTAGTTCATTTTTTTTTCTTTAATCAAATTTTGTTAATTCTTGAAATTCAAGTTTAAAACCAAAACAAAAATGAAAAAAAAAAAAAATTAATTAAAAAATTGCAAAAAAAATTAGCAAATCAAAATTTCTCCAATGTTTTATTAACAATCTTCAAGATAGTATGAATTCACTTTTTAACTCTTTCTCTCCGTTATTATTTAAAACGTTCTGATGGAATCAACGTTTGTACCGTCAGTTAGGAGAGAAAGAGTTAATCTATGTCTAGTAATGTGAACATTCAGGACACATATTGGCACATTGAGGGGTATATGTGTCATTTCTTTTAATATTTTGATTAAGAAATACCAAACCAAAAAAAAAAAGACAACAACAAAAATTAAATATTTATAGGTTTCTATTTTAAAAATGAGTTTGTTTTATAAGAAACACTGATTCTGTGTAATATTGATAATCAATGGAAACTAGAAGAAACCAGCTTTGATACAAATGTGATTACCTCCCATTATGCCAACAGAGTTGATATTGCATTAAAAATAATTTCAACAGACTTATGATAAACCAAAGGATGACGCACTAGGTATTTTTGGAACTGTGTATGTAACTGCTTCTGATTAGGTGAAATATTTTTAAAGGCTTTTTAATTGGTAATATAGAAAGAAAAAAAATTTCATGAAAGAGAGATAACAATAATGCTACAGATGACACAGTGATTTTGAAATGCATGATGTGCTTTGTTTTCAAAAAAGAAAATTTCCTTATGGATAAAAAAGATTTTTGTTAATAAAAAAACATTTTTTAAAAATACAAGTAACAGACTTAGAATTAGGTCTTCCCATGCCGACTGTATATTGTATTCAATTATTTATTTATAAGCAATGTTGAAGGACTAGGGAAACATACAAAATTAAAACATTTTTCAATTCTCTACCATCTTAACAGACAATTCTTAAAAGTGTTCTATCTTTATCCTCTTTAAAGAAATGCTAAATCTTTTATCATTAAACGAAAACTTGATTTTATTTATAAAAAGCCTAAAATTGTTACTAAAATATAATTAAACATTTTACCTGGGGTAGAATAAAGTCCAGAGGGTCGAAAATCTGGCCTGGAATCCTTTTTTTGCTGCCTTTTGTTTGCTGGCCATGTGCCAAAACCAACAGTTGAATACCTGAGAACATTTTCATAAATAAAGAACATTGCATTTTATGGGATACAAATATACAAATTAAAAGGTGTCTTGGGAGAGTAAGCTTCTTCTTTCATTTTGAATAGTAACAATGATGTTTCCTCAACATTGTTTAAAAGACTGGATTATAAAATAGGTCTAGAATGTGTGGAGGGTCAGCTAAGAGTGTGTGGTGAATGTAAAGGGTTTGATATGAGGAGTGAATGCACCTCTTATTTGTATTTGTCCTAAGAGTTGAGTCTAAGACTCTTGGAACTTTAGGCATGTGGAAGCTTGTCTTAAGAGTTGAGTCTAAGACTCTTGGAACTTTAGGCATGTGGAAGCTTGTCTTAAGAGTTGAGTCTAAGACTCTTGGAACTTTAGGCATGTGGAAGCTTGTCTTAAGAGTTGAGTCTAAGACTCTTGGAACTTTAGGCATGTGGAAGCTTGTCTTAAGAGTTGAGTTTAAGACTCTTGGAACTTCAGGCATGTGGAAGCTTGTCTTAAGAGTTGAGTCTAAGACTCTTGGAACTTTAGGCATGTAGAAGCTTGTCTTAAGAGTTGAGTCTAAGACTCTTGGAACTTTAGGCATGTGGAAGCTTGTCTTAAGAGTTGAGTCTAAGACTCTTGGAACTTTAGGCATGTGGAAGCTTGTCTTAAGAGTTGAGTCTAAGACTCTTGGAACTTTAGGCATGTGGAAGCTTGTCTTAAGAGTTGAGTCTAAGACTCTTGGAACTTTAGGCATGTGGAAGCTTGTCTTAAGAGTTGAGTCTAAGACTCTTGGAACTTTAGGCATGTGGAAGCTTGTCTTAAGAGTTGAGTTTAAGACTCTTGGAACTTTAGGCATGTGGAAGCTTGTCTTAAGAGTTGAGTCTAAGACTCTTGGAACTTTAGGCATGTGGAAGCTTGTCTTAAGAGTTGAGTCTAAGACTCTTGGAACTTTAGGCATGTGGAAGCTTGTCTTAAGAGTTGAGTCTAAGACTCTTGGAACTTTAGGCATGTGGAAGCTTGTCTTAAGAGTTGAGTCTAAGACTCTTGGAACTTTAGGCATGTGGAAGCTTGTCTTAAGAGTTGAGTCTAAGACTCTTGGAACACTAAGCCTGTGGAAGCTTGCCTCCATCTGTCTGGGAAAGAGCCAAGCAGTTGTAAATTTTTACATTCCTATTATAAATAGATTGCATGGTCTGAAAGGGGAACTTTACTTTTTTTTTACTTTATTATCGATGACTCGTATCCCCCAGATGCTCAGGTCAGAAGCAAGGCCAAAGTCCAAGCACACTGGGGAAACTCCCCCATATTTCTTCTCTATACTACATTAGACATGTAGGTGTCACCATAAAAATGGCCCCCTGAGGGATGGCCTGTAGACAGTGACATGTTTGTTGGGGCTTTCATCCATCCCCACCAGTGCAATGGACCCAATCCTTAGGTACCCCTATTGGGGTTGTGTTTTGCTTCCCTATTGGCCTAAATGCAGAGTGTTAAAAAGTGACATCAATGATTCTGCTTTTACCCGGCCTCATCCATTTGCTGGTAGTCGAACAAACTGCTTTCTGGCTCGCTGAACTCATCTCTAGGAGAAGTAGGCTTCCCCAAAATGCCTGGTATGCCTGTCTTGGGGGCTTTTGATTTTGAACTTTTACCAGCTTTCGATTGAGTCATTACAGCTGGGATTGTTTCATTAAATAGCGATGCAATTAATACAGTGGGTGGCACAACTTTTTTCTGAAAATACATTTAAAAAAGAAAAAGTACTTAATTGGGAATATATCATAATTACATATTCATAATTATAAATTTTATTACTATGTCTAAAAATTATTAGTTCGAATGGAAAATAAGCTAAAACAAATGGGTTTATAAGTGCTATGGAGTAAATAGGCCAAGATTTTTTAATCCACTAAGGCTAAAGATATATTTTCAGCTAACACATAAAAAAAAAAAAAAAAGACTAGAAGTTACTATACCGATTAAAAAAATATAAGTTCAATAGTTATAATTAGCTTATTTAATTAAATATTAAAAGGAAATTATTAAGAAAATATATTTGACATTGGATTAATGATTAATTGATAAAAAAAAAAATAAATTGACAATTAATATTAATAATTCAACGTTTAGGTTAAGGAACTGTTGGCATACATGTCTAAGTAATATCTAGTAGACTATTAGAGCCTTAATTTTCTATTTTTATTGTTGGTCTTCGACCTGTCTAGCCATCTAGTGGTTTACTAGAATCTAAAAATTGCACACACATGCAACTAATTCATGATTTATGATGACAAGCAAATTAAAAGTGTTTTATTTAATTGAACAATGTAGAACAATAAATATAGAACTAACAATGACAAAAACCATAGACGGCATAGAAAACAATTTAAATAATAGCAATAGAATATATTTATCTAGTGATTTCTGAACTAAAAATTGAAATTTTAATTTACATATACATTTACAAATTTTACATGATTATGAATATATCACTATTATATGATACATTGTAACAGTAACTTGAGTAACATTTTCTAGATTTAAATTAAATTTTACATGTTTCAGCTTGATAGAAAATACTTTAGTAGAGAAAGGCATCAAAGACTATTCGATTTAAGAAATATCGGTCCGTCTCAAACGATGCATCTAACATTTTTTTCAGGGCCGCCTTATTATTTTGTAATTCACAATTCATTCAATCAATACAAACCAGGGTATCTCCTTTAGTCGTTCGCTTCCCTTTTTTGCCAGCCATCTTGGATTCCAAGTAAACATTGGTTGTACGCATGCGTACGTTGGTAGTAAAAGAAGAGCTCTTCAAAAGCACTGAACTATAGATCTATGTCTGTGTTTCCTAGACTTAGTTGACTCATGGTTGACTCACAGACCCTATTTAGATTCAAAACTTTGCCTACGGACCCCAAGTAAAATAAATCTGCATAAATATATAGCATAAAAATTACACATAAAAAAGCATTTTGTTGAATAAAACTATTATTTTTTGTTTAAAAAATGATGACTTGGATGAACGTGAAGATATGTTATGACTATTATGACTGTATTTAGGCCTATGTCCGCTTAATGCTAGTGAGTAGCTATCACACATCTCAATGATCACTCATGTCAGTCACCTCTGTACAATTACCCATAATGCAGGATATAAAATTGGGACTGGTTTTTGTAACAAAATCCTCCAACGAAATATCCACTTTTGTGTAGGCTATATTTCATTTTGCTGCTCATGTATCAGTAGGCTATAGATTCATCAGTGCCTGGGATCTGACTTTTTCCACGTGTAAAAAGGTTTAATCCAAGTTTGAAATACCCAGATTAAAATTTCTTCAAATCTTTGGTTCAGGTCTGTATGAAGAATTAAACTTTAAGTGTTGACAGCAAGCTAGCAAATCTTTGTTTTACAATTTCGAAAGATTTAGAGACAAAACATTCTCTTCTCAAATTTGTTTGTGCAAAAAAATTTTTGCAACGAATGTAGTGTCAAATAAGTTTCGTTAAATTTGGCTGATGAGGCTATCAAATTTTTGTTTAAAGTAGTTAATTAAAATGATTTGTTTCCAAGAATCCAACATTGAATTGAAGAGAGCCTAGGTAAAATCAATTTAAACACGTTCGTGTGTGTTAAGTACCGACAGTAAACGATTTTAGTCTTCTTCATTTTCTCCAAACAAATGTAAGGAAAAAGTCTTTCATTTAAAGCACTCCTTTTGATTTTATTAACTGCTCTAATGATACAATCTAGCGATCCGCGCAAACGTTTGCTAAAACTTTTTACAACTATATAATATCGATCAATGAAAATGTTCTGAAAATACATTCGGTACAGTTATTTTTAAGTATGCCAGAACGCCTCGGTATCTTGCTACAATTTCCGGAGCAACGTTAGTAGCAACTAGTATCAGAAATTAAATTAATCTAGGGTGTGGCTTTTAAATTTAAAAAAAATCTTTTAATCTTAGTAAATTATTATTGTGGCATTTTACGTTTCTAAAGATAATCCTTTCCCTTTGCAACTTCTTGCGTAACTAAAGAAGTCAATCCTTAATACATAGCTACGGTCACAGGTTGAGCATATGTAATCACCAGGCGCCGTTGCACTTTCACCCTTATTTCTACCATTGTTGTGTATGACATCTGCAATCCGGGCCCCTTCCTTTATGCTCGCTCTCCATGTGGATCTATCCAGTGCCATTCCCCCCCCCCCCCAGCTCTTAGTGTCGATTTTGAAGAGCTTCATGTCGCATTTACATACATAAGTATACCTTAAAAGTGGGCGACCAGTGTCTTCTGTGTTAGATCCCCATACAGAATGTCTTAGCAAATATCGTTTCACTTTTCATATCAGTTTTAAAAAATTAAGCAAGTAACAATTCTTGGCAACATTTTTCATATTTTTACAAAAAAAGAAAAAGAAAAAAAAAGTTAGAAGTAAAACTTCGCTGCTAAAGTGGACTCCTCAAGCTGTATAGACAATTAAATTGTTTTAAAGTACACATACAAAGATTGTCCTACGCTCTGAGTCATTTCGTCAATACTTTGAACTGTTTTATTATTTAGTGGAATTCTTTGTTGGTCGAAAGCTGGTTTGTGCACACGGTGTGTATCAACGGCTGGTATCAACGGCTGGTAAAATAAGTTCCTCTCCAAGAGTGTACGTTTTTGCCTTCAGACTTTGCAATCAATTAAGAAACGTTATGAGAAGCACGGTGACCGTATAGATCTACATCTCCTGTAGAAACATTATAAGAAGCACGGTGACCGTATAGATCTACATCTCCTGTAGAAACATTATAAGAAGCACGGTGACCGTATAGATCTACATCTCCTGTAGAAACATTATAAGAAGCACGGTAGCCGTATACATCTCCTGTAGATGTCCCTATAAGTTATTACAGTTACAGTGTTATCTTATAGTTTTCTTGACTGTTAAAGAAAAGTTTTAATGTTACTTTTGTTTGTTTTTTACCTTTACCTATCCCTTAGTGTGTTGGACCGTTGGGGCACCATGCAAGATTTTTCCACCGTCTTTATCCATTAATCTGTTTTTGCCATAGTTAGAACCTCTTTCAATGGTAGGCCCGTCCATTCTTTTATGATGTCTTCCCATCGCTTTCTCTGTCTGCCTCTTCTTCTTTTTCCTGGTACTGTTCTTTGAAGGAAGTTCTTACTCTTTTAGCGCATTTTTTTACGATAGTTAGCAGGTCATCATGGGGTCCAATCGCTGCAGTCACCCTGTTTCTTATCTTTTGGTTTGTGATGCGGTCTTTGAATGTTACTATGGATTTTTATTAGTCAGGATTTTACTATTTTGTATTCAACCTGGAGTGGATGCCACTCAAGAACCCTAAATAAATTTTAATAAGCTAAAAGCTAAAAGCAGAAAAACTTGCCTTTGTGGAGCATCACCTGAGAATGCTGACCATGTTCTTCAAAGCTGCATACTCTATACAGAGGCCAGAACAAGACACTGGTCCCTAAACCCTCTTATAGAAAAAAAACCTACCTGATCTGGAAACCACTGCGCGGTTTATCTCAGATATTAGATTAGGCCTACTGATTTCAATCCTCCAACATGAAAATTGACAACGAAGAATAAGAAAAAAGAATTTTAAGGATACCGGGGATCCCATGGGAGTTGAGGGTCCACTTTGAGAACCATTAATTTATGTCAATCTTATTTTTTTTTAAAGAGAAAAGCCGCTTTGAGTTTTGTAGAGCGTCCTTTTGAGACCTCAAACTAGCTGTAAACACATAGAAAACGAATGTGATATGACTACACCTAGTAGACCTACTTGTTGAATAAAAAACAAGCAATATGTTACTTTTTCAAAAAACAAAGCTTATCTAAGGAAAATAATCGTTAATTACTGCAATTTATCTGAAAATGGAAGGGTTCAGCTCCCTTTCTGCTATGTAAAACAAAAATAATTAATTAGTATTAATTGATTAGCTAACTGGTTAACCTTTGAATTGATTATTGTATTGTCATCGACTATGAAAAACTGTGCGAAATTTCAACTTGATCCGAGAATGGGAAGTGGGAGAATAAACATGTTCAAACTTTTTACCAGACAAACAGATTGAATAAGCTTTGTAAAAAAAAAGGGGAAAAGGAGAAGATTGCGACATATCTTTTACATTTATAGATTTAGTGTTCTTTAAACTTATTTTCATTTTAAAGGCTTCTATACATTCTTCTCGGATGATTATGATGACCACCTTGTCGTGTGGTATGCGTTCCGGACTGACCTAGATTCGAACCTTTCCTGACGCTAATCCCTGTAGTTTGGGCCGGTCCTACAGAATGCGGGGCCCTATGCGAAACGGGTTGCGCTGGGCCCAGTCTGAGTAGGGATAAGGATATTAAGTGAAAATTAAGATTTTGTATTAGAATATAAATTTGTCTTTGCATTTTATTCATACAAAGCACAAAATCACTGTCAAATTAACTTTACGAACCATCTACAGTAGATAGTAGTTTTCCAACAAAATGCCGATAAACATTCAGATCTGCTTTTTAGATTTACTATCGACTAGCAGAATATCGCTTTTTTTTTTCTTTGGTTTTTAAGAGG